>NC_044917.1:7197686-7233791 GCF_003576645.1 Ipomoea triloba | reverse complement strand
TTTTTTTTTTTTTTTTTTTTTTAAATAAAAATAAAAATATTTCAAACCTCAATCTATTAAAAATTTCCACACCAAGGAGTGGCAAAATGTAAAGATTTTTTGTACGGACCTCTAGCATGGTTCAAATTATATTTGCTGTAATTTCCAGTTATCCTATTTGGATGAAGATTGAAAAGGTTACAAATTTCTTTTAACAGAACCTTTGAAATGGATTTAGGTGCCAGCCTATTGACAGACTCAAGTTAAAGAAAGAGATAAAATTACTGATTCTCGTGTTACATAGTACCTTAAACTCCAAAATATTTCTGCCTGTTTCTTGTTTCTCAGAAATTAATGTTTGTGAATTCTGCTGGCTATAATGACGTCTTCGAGCCAAAAAGCCACGAATTGCTGCATTAGGATACAAAATTGTAATTGATACTATATTCCATGGTAATAATGGAAATGTCATATGACTAAAACCTTACCTGATTGTATCCGTGTAGCCATAAACTGCTCATCATTATTTTTGCAAGCAAACAGAACTTTTGAATTCACCAAAGCATTACACTGCCTTCTGGCAATTTCACCACGAACAACTACAAGAAAGAACATTAATCAACACTATATCTCTGCAAACAATATGAAACTAAAGCCTGATTAAGATCCACTAAAACTAATGATAGTTTCCAAGACAGTTTATAACAGCATTCTGTCAATAAATTTAGAAATTCTTTCTCAGTATATTGGTTCATAAAGAAGCCTGGCAGATGGTAAAAAATTTTAGAATCACCCTAGTGGCTTAACTTCTAATATCTTGGTTCTCTAAGATTTTTTTTAAACCAATAACAATCCAAAGCAGTAGGCCTTACAAGATTGAAGCATTACTACTCCTCGAATGATTTCATGAAAGTCACAACCAGCACGATGATCATGAAAGAACTTTTGCAGTTCAACAGTATCTTCAAGAACTTTCTTCCTTGCATCCTCCAATGCAGCGATCTATGAGTTACAACAAAAGGTAGGTAAAAGACCAATACTCTATAAATTCATTTTGAAAAAATATTCATTTTTATTTTTAGTCATTTCTTAGTCCGTTGACTTAATTGAAGTCCAAATTGGTAGCATTGCCTGGTAGAATATTAGGAGAAATTTCTTCTCATTTCTATCAATTTGGACTGGATCACATTCAAACATGACAAAAGCACATATCTAAAAGGTAGATATTTTGTACATAAGAAACAAAATTCTGAAGACACTTGGAATATTTTATATTTCTTGTTGGAAGTAGTTAATCTACTACACTCACTCAAAAACTAATGCACACACATATACTTCCAAACTGTAATAAAGTCACTTGGCATAATGTTAAAAGGCAACAAGCTAGAATGTCATAGTTTACAAAGACAAACCCTAGAGAAAATGAATCCAAGAATGGAACATACTCCATAACTCATTGCTCACCTGTCCTGCTCGGAGATACAACTTGGTATACCCAACCTGGTACAATTCAGGAAGGACATTGAATTGCTGCAGAACAGCAACCGCTGTACTTAAAGGATCTTTGGACACATTATTATCCAGGAGGAAACCATACCTAAAAAACACATGCACCCATTGATATTAAGGGTATCTAACCAATTAAAAATAAGTGAGCAACAAAATAAAAGGTTAGGTACTCACCTATCTGAAAAACATTGATGTGTCATCTTAGTTGGATAGCCAGATCTTGAAATCCTCACAGCTTCAAACACCCCAACGTATCTGAGTTGCTGTAAGACTAGTTCTTTCTCGAATACACCAGGAAGCTGTTTATTGTTAGGCTTTATGCAACAAATGAAGTGTGGAGTGGTGGTATCCAACTGCCGCATTAAGTTAAATAATTGAACCTGCAAAGAGATTTTGTTGATGCGTATATAAAGTTCATTAAAGAAAAATTCACATCAAAGTCTCTACTAGGTTTATTAAAAATAACTCTCAATGGCCTCAAACATCCAGTCATACACCAATAATTCGCATTAGATATTCTCAATAGTGTATCTGTGGAAGAATTAAGAAAATGAAACAGAACTCATTACCTTAAACTTGGTAGCAACACTTTGCTTCTGAGGATACAATCCATCAAGCAGAATTGGACTCGATTTCTGAGATTGGTCAAGTAAAGAAGTGGCAAACAGCTGAGGAAGGTGGGAACTGCTTGATGAGAGTAGCTGAATAATATCAGAATGCAGTACATCTCTGTTCTTTTCCAAGAAACCACTGTTGTCATAGAGAACCTAAAGAAAAAAGAAGGAAAAGTTTCAAGCATTCATAAACCATCAAAATTCCTGCATTTAACATTGAATGCCATGTTATTTATTTATTAAATTAAAAAAAAAAAAAAAAAAAAAAAAAACCCCATCATTACAAGTATCACTTTTCCATTGAATTACACTTTTAAGACATTGGCAAAGAAATATCAAATCCTGTCACCTATGCAAACAACAGAGCAGGCCTTTTTAACAATCATATTTACATATTTGCCTGCAACTGCCTAACTAGGAGAAAATTTGTGACATATGAAGTGCCTAATTACAAAATAAATTTACACATGTTCATCCTTAAAGACCCAAACAATCATAAGTACAATACAGAACTGTTATAATAATCTAAAGATTGGGCTAAAGTCACTCAACTGGGCTATAATGCACATGGCCAAACCACACTAAAATACCAAATCCAATCAATTAGCTAGTCTAACCCATGGCCTTATAAACCCATATATTCTCTCTTGACTTTTTCAATGTGGGACTCTTAACAAGATTAATCCAAATTTGTCTTAGACATAGTTCCAAGTAATTGCATTACTGCAAGGATTCCCCAAAGCAATTAACAAAGCTTAACTGCAATGATAAGCAAATCTAACCTCTCCAGCATAATGTTGAATACTAAATGTCCCTTCTCGTTCTTTAAAGCAGCAATTTTCTTTCAGTTGCTGCTTAAGTTTATTGGCAAAGCTTAAATGATTAGCTTCAAGGGAATTTGATTCTTCATCAAGTAAAGAGATAAGCCCAATGTGTTTCTGCAAGTGCATTGCAGAAGTCAAAAATCAACCAGCAGTCAAGTTTAGAGCACCTCCCACACAAATGGATAAATAAAGTTGGAAAAAGGGTAGGAGTAGAAAGAGGGGGTGGAGGAAGCATGTTCAAACATGAATCAAATCAAGATTTTAAATCAATTCAATTGTATAATCCAGGATTCCAGAAAAACTGACGATGAAACTGTTACGGCACTTAAGTTAAGACCCTAACTCCACCAAAAAAGCTAGCTCAAGAGTGGAGGTTTGGCCCCAACTTAAGTACCACTCCACAATCTCTTGTGGAGCCAATGTGGGATCGTATCAGAAACTCCTGCTGCATTGTGAGATGAAAATAATCAATCACCAAATAGGAAAAAAAAAAATACCTTCTCAAAAAGATCTAAACACTCTTGATTGTCTTTAAATTCTACTCTTGTCCAATCAATTCCATCCAGCTCATATACCTAAATCAAAGCAAGCCATCAGTGCTCACACTATGCAAGAATCTAGATAAAGAAAAACCATCTGCAAGGTTGAATCCATCACAAATGGAATAAACAATAGGTAAGGCATTAGATTGTTAAAGCATAAAAGCAATCCCCGACTTCTTATCAGTATACATGGAGAGAATTCCTTAAAAGTCCTTGGATACTACTTCTTACTTTAAACAATATACACACACACTTCAAGGAGAATCCAACACCCATACTATAGCTGAGCAGTCACACAATCAGGTACTGCCATGATTACCTCTTGTTCAAGTTTGAATAGATGACGATTAAAATGCTGCTGAAGCCTCTCATTTGAATAGTTTATGCAAAACTGTTCAAAGCCATTATTCTGGAAAAGGAAAAATAAATTAGTCTCTTAGGAAACTGATATATTGTACAAAAGATAATACCAAGAATTAGCAAGAAATCAACTTTACCTTAAATGATTCAAAACCATAAATATCTAGAATACTTATGGATGTGTATGTAAGGTGTTCCCCTACTGCAAGCGATTTATTAATCTCATCTACTAGCCAATCAAACAAGCTTCCATAGATGAATTTTGCCAATGCATCTCTCGTATCAATTGCCTGAATTGAAGCAGGATGCATTCTGTTATGCTGCTTTAGAACTGAACAGATTACTGGCATTCATAACAGAGTAGACATTAATTTTAGCATACTTGTTGTATTGTTAACCTCTGGGCAACCTTCTCCTGGCCAGCTTGTACTCTACGGGATGATAAAGCGCATATGAGGTCCTGGGCACTGCAACCTATCAAGCTAGCAGCATTGGTAACAGCTGCATATAATGGAGAAAGAAACAGATGAACTTTGACAGCTTCCAATAAGAATCCAGATAAACTAATTAAATCTAGGCATGTCCCTACACTGAGAAGTGCTGAGAAGTGAGAATATTAATTTGCTGATTATGCTCATGTCTAGTGCAATCACAAAAAAGAAAGAAATTCATTCTAATATTGCATTGCAATAAAAAGCAACAAAGAGACCAATAATAAACCCTCGCACTCCCCTCCCTCCTAAAAGTGGTAGTTGTAGCGGTAGTAGTAGTAATAATAATAACAACAAGCTTACCTTCACCCGACACAGCTTCAACATGGTTTTCATTGTCAATCACTTCAAATGATATATTTCCCAGCCATAATACTGCAGAGAGCATCTGAAAAACTCTCTCTTGATCTGCTTTGCAAATCTTGACGGTGTTTAGGGCTTCCTAATGAAACAGAATACAACCATGTTAATTAAACAATGGAATCTAAAATGAGTTAAACCACAAACGAGGGATATATCTAATCTCCTGGATCACCATAAGCATATGAAACTTCTTAGCATCATCAACACCATTTAAAACCAAGCAGTCACTTTGGTTAAGATAATTGTACTCAGTTGCCCCTTTTATCTTCAGCTTATCTGTAAACATGGCAAATCAAGTGTATGAGTAGGTACAGCATATTAAAGCTGTAAAATATTTGTTGGTTTATATATATATATTTGTTGGTTTCTTTCTTTATCAAAAAGAAGAGGGGAGGGTGTGAATAAACCTTACTAAGGCTTATTGTTAACCCCAAGCACCAAACCTAAAGCATATAAAATACTAGAGGATTAACCAGCTTGGTTGGCATGAGTGGCCACGCACTCTCATCCCTTAAGAGAGGTCGGGAGTTCAAACCCCCTCTTGTATAGAAAAACCAATCTGGCCAGCACTTTGCCCTTTAACTGTGTCGGGCTGGTGCGAATGGGGATTAGTCTGAGTATGGTACGGGCTTAAAAGTACCTTCTACAATTAAGGTCTGCTCATGACACCTCGTGATCTAAGTATCTAACCAAATAAAATACTGGAGGATTTGAGATTTAAAAAGAGAGATAAGAGAAAATTTCACTTTTAGTCTCACAAGTATGGTGGCATTGCCATATGTCATTGACTTTTTGGTAAGGGAGAATTGCACTTTTAATCCCTGAATTATAGGTTAATAGTAAATTTAGTCTCTGTATTATAGGTGTCACCACTTTTAGTCCTTTGAGTTGTCAATAAAGTGACACTGTTAGTACTCCTGTCAAATTTTACCATTAGTTTTTAAAAATCTTAGTTGAATAAAGCTAGTAATAGAATTTAACCTAATTTGTCTTCTTCCACCCAAATTGCATTTTAGCTCCATGATTTAGTGGCTAGAAACGAAATAATGTAAACCACTAACTCACTAAGGCACTAACCTCTATTAGACTAATAGCAAATTAAAAAATCAGTGTAATATAGGTCAATGATCTAAGTTTCTAGCCACTAAAGTGTGGAGTTGGAGTGTTATTTAGGTGACAAAGATAAATAGAATGTATAATTCTATTAACATCTCTAGTGTTTTCAAAAAAAAAAAAAAAACATCTCTAGTCAACTAAAATATCTGGAGAGTAACAAAAAATTTTGACAGATTCATTAACAGAAGAACCAAAAGCACCACTGCACTAACAATTTGAGGACTAAAAGTAACAAGGCTCATAACACAATAAATAAATCCACTGTTATAGTATAACTCAAGAACCAAAAGTGCAATTTTCCCTTTTAGTAATTTACAATCTTAGTCTCCTCTTCTTGTTGAAAAAATGTTCATAAACAATATTATAATAATAATAATAATTTGGTAGAATTTCTTATGGCAAATAAGCTTTTTTATATGTTATATTATTTATTATGTCGTTTATGAGCATTTTTAAGTAAGAATGGAATATTAAAATTGTGAAATTACCATATTATCCAAAAATTAAAGCTAATTGGATGAAAATTGAAACAAATGACTAAATATGGTAATGTTAGAAATGTCAACAAAATTGTGGGACTACAAGATATCCCAAAAATTAAAGTTAAATGCGGTATCCTCGATTAAATGTGGTAATGGCATAGTAGTTAGTTATGGGAAAATGGAATTTCCTCAAAGAGAGGAAATAGAAGTTTAAAATGAATATCTCACATCTCATTGTTAATTGCTGTGGAAAATCCTTACACTGTCTAAAGTTACTAAGCAATGATAGTGATTAAATTCATTGAATCATTGATAATACTAAACCAGTTACACTTATGAAGGCACTCTAAATTAAGGGGTTTTTCCTCTTGGAAAGAAAGAGCTGTGGTGGAAACAAAGGGTTCTAAAGTTGAATCCAAACCTTTGAGACCAGATGGAGCCCCAGCACAAAGCTGGTAAAAGATATGGTATGACCTCTCTCCCTGAGGCAGTTGAACCACTCTTGACTGCAAATTAGACATTGTGTTGACAACAGAATGAGCTTGTCACATAATTAATACACAAAATGACAAAAGTTATCAGTAAAAAAAGAAAGAAGAAGAACATCCACCTTTTCAAGAAGAACTGCTCAACATATTTAGAACATCAATATGGCATGCAAAAAACACGGAAATTTTAGTATGTGCACACAGTAATAATTAAAAAAATTCTTGACCAACTAGTCAATGTAGGTGTGCTTACAAGTATGTACTTTGGCACCACATAGTTTTCCTCTTGTGTTAAAATGAATCTCAATTAATTTTCCCTACAGAATATCAGAAGCATCTGTCAGTCTAACAGCATAAGATTGCCAGTAATAATGGAATATTCTATAAAATTATGCAGCTATCAAACCCAATATAACTTACAAAACGACTGGAATTGTAATTCCCATGTGTTTTGGCATTTCCAAATGCCTCTAGTATACAACTTGTCTGCTGCAGTTTAGACTCCATCTCATCGCTAACT
Organism: Ipomoea triloba; assembly: GCF_003576645.1. Lineage (NCBI taxonomy): Eukaryota > Viridiplantae > Streptophyta > Magnoliopsida > Solanales > Convolvulaceae > Ipomoea > Ipomoea triloba. Next base: position 7,226,503 of record NC_044917.1, on the reverse strand, counting down.
TCACCAAGTGCAGCCAAGTACTGCATAGCAATTTTTGCTGTTTCTGTCTTTCCAGATCCAGTTTCTCCACTACAAGATACAATGTGAAATTATTTTTTTACCAAAGGGCATAGATTCAATAATGCATATCAACAGATGGGAGATAACTGAAAGCACATTAGTATATCAGCAAAGCAGCCCCCACAAGTACTGAAACCAAAGCAAAGAGAATAACAAACCTGATGATGACAGAATGATTTTTTCCATCTGCATAGTACACATTAAAGAACAAAAGAAGTAAGGGCGATTTTTTCCAAAAGTTAAACATGGCTAAGAATGAACTTTGATATTATATACCACCTTCCATCATTGCAGTGTAGGCTGTATCAACAATAGAAAATACATGAGGACTACTCATCTGCTTTTGCTGGTAAGCCGTAACAAATTCATTCCCATGCATGTCAACATCTCTTAAGGGATTGACTGCTATTAAAAGAGGACCTGCCTTACACTACAGGAGCAGTAAACAGAGAGAAAATTAAAGGTGGGCGCACACACAGTTATAAATAGGTACTTTGATGTTACATACATATATTGCTCCACAAGAATATCGATGTTGAAAGTTATGAAGAACTGATGGCTCATTCAGATAACTTAGTTGTATGAGATCATCAACCCCATCAAGAATATCTGGATTTGCAGGTAAGATCTCTCCAGTGGGAACTTTCATGACCTAAAATATTAAAGCCATCTAAGTGACCACATCTTCTGTATACTAAACTCTTTGAGATGTAACTACTCACAAGTAACAATAGGAAAAAGCCAACAAAAAAAAAACTCACATTTCCATCTGAAAACAGTACAGAAGCTATTTCTCCTGTAGTTGAAAGTATTGTTCCTAATTCCCACTGTCCATTTTGTTCACGACACCAAATACGAAATTTCTGAAACATAAAGATAATTGGTTCAGTTTACCGCCAATTCACCAAATACATCAAGGATGTGAACAAGATCTTGAAATTTTGGATAATGACAAGGAGATAAACCTTGAAATATTAAAAATTGACAACAACGATCTATGCAATAATAAATCTCACCAGACTAAGGTGATAAACCTTAAAATATTAAAAATTGACAACAATGATCTATGCATTAACAAAGCTCACAAGACTTTTGGATGACTGATAAACATATTTCGTCCTCCATTTAATAGACTTCAAAGAAATGGCTCCCACCATATTACTAGCAGCAATTTTCATATTATGATTTTATCTTTGGGAACGTCCAAAACTACTTTCAGCATTGTCTGTGTTTTAGAATCAGAGATAATAACTTTGGTTTTCTTAAAGGCAGCAACATACCTTATCCACGGTTTCCCCTTTCCAAAGCCTATTCTCTTCTAACCGAATTTCACAATACATAAGGAATTATTCCCACCCATGTTTGTCGAAGCACCAAGCAGGTAAACAGTGCAAAAAAGGCAAGAGAAAATTAAGGAGTACTACTTTTTAAATAGTCAACAATTTACACTAAATAGTACCAACTAAAACTGAAAGCAGACTATTAAGTCCATGAAGACACCAAAACATTATTTATTTGCAGCTAATTTCCTGGATTCTCAAGTTTCATATTGTTCATCCATTTTGTTAATGTATAGAACCATTACAAAACAAAATTACAAATTGATCTAAGCCTTACTGAACTCTAGAGAAAATGTATACGTTTAAACCTTAACAGACACTCAGAATTCCTCAGAAGAAATCAACAAGCACGAAATGGATGAATATATTTTCCTTTTAGAGTGTTTATTAACAAACATAATAAATTAAATTTTAAAAAGAAAGTACGTACACACACAAAAAGAGAAAATATTTTTCTTTTACCTCCTTGATGAAATAATCAATGGTGTCAGCCCACTCGGCCTCACGAGACTTGGGGAGCAAACGGGGAGATGAATTTGCAAGCTTCATACCAACTCTTCGCTCCAAAATCCGTTTATTGTCGTTCCCTTGTGGTGGCATGCCGTAAGGTGATTCGCCCAGCTCCGTTTCCTTACCTTTCTTAGCCTCGGAACTGTTCCCTCTGAAGTCTCTAACAATTTCTTTCTTAGGATTACAATTCCATGAGCTACTGAGTTCAGCATCCGCTGTTTCCAAGCTTCTCGGCAACGGTCTCTTGACGGATGGTGGCCTAGTTCTAGGTGTGGATTTTGGCCGAGCCGGCAGCTCCGGCGGCAAGTCTTTTGGCTTATCGTATCCAGTCCTACGCTGGAGAGCCTCCAGCATTTCTTCGAGCCGGCTCCGAGAAGGCGAAACGGATAACATCTTTTCGGGTAAAGAAATCAGGCAAAACCTCTCTTCTTTGAAATTATAATTCAACACGAATCATATCCAAATATCGGTGCTCCCCGAATTCGAACAATGCCTGGGGAAACATTGCTTGAAACCACGATAAACCCCTAAATCTAACCACTATCCCGGAAAAATCCGCCGGAAATGGAAAATCCGGCGTTGTTCTCCGCGTACAGAGATCCAAATTCCTAGGAGAAGGCAATTTCACCCCAAGAAACACCTAAAACTTCGAATCCAACGTTGCATGTGAGAAAGTGAAAATCTCTTGAGCTGTCAACGCTTGGTTTCTGCAATGAATTCTGAAGGGAAGGGTCAAAATAAAAAGAAAAGAAAAACAACAGAGTTTCAGAAATTGAAGTTTAAAATTCCCAGGTTGAACCGGGAACGCCTAATCCTCCCAGAGGGTGAGTCACTCGGGAGAAGTAAGAAACAAACCCTCCACCTCCGAGGAAGAGAAGGAGGAGAGAATATTTGAAGAATAGATGAGATCAATAATGGCAGAAACAGAAATTATCTCATGAAGAAGAAGAAGCTCTCAGTTTTTTAAGACTGGTTTGGCTTGTCCTTTATTGTCTTTTCCATAAGTCACATGACAAAATTAATTATAACACCCCCAAAAAAAAACCCGAAATATAGTTTCTATATTTAATTATTTTTTCAGGGGAATGGGCGACGTGAGGAACAATTCGGGTGGAAACCGTTTGGATGTGATAGGTAATAAAATACGATTGACCTGAAATAATGAGGAATAAAATAAGTTTTTCTTAAAATCAAATAAGTTTTGCCAAAGGCCTTGTGGTCAAGCGGCATGAAGTGATTCTCTCAAGTGGGAGGTCATGAGTTCGAGCTTCAACAGGGGTAATGTTAATATGGACAGATACTACATGTAACATGGTCAATAGTATTAAAAAAAAGTAAATTTATTTTTAATGAAATAAATATAATTTTTATTTTTTCTCTCAAAAAATATAATTTTTGTTTTGTTGATAAAATAATTCTAAAATCTTACATTTTAATTCAAATTTTATTACTCCAAAACTTAAAGTGTACTATATGTTTATTTTACTATAGTAATTAAGCATTTAAGCATATTTGACACTTCGACACATCAATTAGTTGCTTAAATATACTTTTCATTTAGTCAAAGGGTAGCTTTTATTAGTTTTAGAATGGTTGGCAAAGTTATTTTAACTATAGTTTAATTTATGAAAAATTAAATATACTGTTCATTTTTGGATCGTAGTCCACACACGGTTCACCCAATAACTATTGTGAAAATTGAGTTTATATTTGGAATATAATTAAGGATCACATATATGTGAATTTTTTAAAGTAATTTCAGGATAATTTCATATTTTATTAATTAAAATAATAAATGTTGGTTTTTAATAGGAAAAAAAAAAAAAAAAAGGCAGAATGAAGAATATAAAACAATTTTTATATCTAAAAGGGCATTATTGACGTTGTTAGGCCCCATTTTAGTTAATTAGTTTGGAAGAGATTAGGTGTTGAAGTCTTCCCTTAAAGGTGCCTTTGTAGCTGTTTGCCATTATCAACCCTAAAAGGAAGTAGTACTGAAAGGGAAATTATATTATTGAAAGCAATAAAGTGGATATGGTGTATAGTTTAAACTTTAAAAGGAGAATTATTTCACTTTTTCTGTAACTTAATTACACTAATAATTTTTATCATTAAAATTGGATAACATAAACTACTTAATTTATAACAACAAACAAACTGTTAACTCAATACCGAGACGTCGAAAATAACTTTATATCTTAGTGACATAAAGATGAAACTTTACTTAAATTATTCAGATCAAATTTTTATTTTTGTGAAAAATAAATAAATAAAATCATTTAGTGAATCCTTTATTTATTACTCTTGATGGACAAATGGAACTGTAGAAATGCCCCATTTTAGTTGTTCCTATGAAGTTTGAAGATGTAGCCAATTTGTCCACAATAGCATGCAAAGTGTCAGCTACTGTATCACCTGTACTATATATATCACTACAATGTATATACAAAGGCTAGCTCACCAAAGTGTGAAGATTTCAGTTTTTGACAGAATATATCCACAACACAAATGTTACTTGTTCGGTTGTTCCACACCAAGCCATCTGCTTTGTCTTATTGTAACTTTTCACTTTATTTTCTCTTTTCGTTCTTCAATTTTCTGGCAAGTTATAATCGAGGAATTAAAAAAAAAAAAAATCCACTCCGCAATAATTAAGGGACAAAACGTAAGTGAGAGATTAAAAAAATAAGAAAAATACTTCATGTCCTCCAAAAACCTTACTCACGGCTTTTACTTTTACTTGTGTTCAAATTTGATTGGAGGATGAAAAAAATGAATAAAGAGCATACCCCCTATTAAATTGAGCAATCAAAGCATGTCAACTCATAGAGAGTAGGAAATGAGAGTATGAATTGGGGATATATGTAGAATTACTCAAAAAAATATTAATTATTTCTCTATAATTTAGAGGCAAACAATATTATTTGACTTTGTTGTTGACACTAATGTACAAGCATTAGGGGGGTTTGTAGACTAATTGAGACAAATCTCGCAATTTACTTCATCCACAAGTTTATAGGGCAAGACTATACTCAAGAGCACTAAGAGAGCCCCCAAAAAGGGTGGCGAGTGGGTAAAATATGATTATTGTATTTGAATGTCATGCATCCATTATTTAAGGGTATACATTGAGTAGATGCCAATATTGTGTAATAGCTTCAAAACCATATAATATGTAAATCGCATTAGGAAGGTCATATGCGATGGGCTTGATCGAGAGAGTATTGGCAATAATTGAACCAGTGACATTTAGTATAAAAATCATGTTTCACTCACTCGATCACTCCTTTTCAAGGTTTTTTTTGGAGGGGCGGGAATGACAAGATAAACTCATAGCTACTACTCGATGATATGCACTGACGGTGTGTCATGTATCCACTATTTAAGGATGTGCATTAAGTAGATCTCATGTATAAAAAGAAATATCTAAATGTCATCGTATTTAACATCAATTAAACAGGTTTGCTAACCGATGATAAAAATAATAATGTCACAAAAATACTATGATCAACAAAAGATATATAAAAATAATTAAAAATAGAATAACACCTACGAAGTATAATTTATGACAAAAAATAAAATTAACTCAATTATTAATTAATGATCACATGAGAGTCGTGGGTCCTATTCCATGATTAAGGCAACATGGGCCCGAAAATTTAGGGTGGTAAAGACACTTATCCAGAACTGGGCCAGAGTCTTACCTAATTCCCCATCAATTTTGGATATTAATGCATGTTTGCTATTATTACTATTATTATTATTATTATTATTATTATTATTTTGTTCCCAAATTTCAACCCTATTATCAATTGTATTAGGTTGTTATTGTTGTTACTAAAAAAGTGCCAAATAGGTACATTGTGCAATTAAATCATCAAATAAAAAAATATGTAAATAGATCATCAAAAACTTAAAAATTGTGCAAATAACATTTTTTACATGTTACTTCCAAATTTCTCTTAAATATGATGTCATAATTTTAAATTTTAAATTATAGATAGAAAATATTTTAATTATTATTTTTAAAATTTTTAAAAAATAATTATTAGATATCAAAAACAATCACCACTACTACCACTACAACAATTAGAATTCCTAGGGTGGAAACTTGAATTACAATTCAGTGAATGGAGTGAATTGCAATTCCCTTCAACCAAACAATGTAATTGAGGAAAGAAACGAATTGCAATGCATCTACAATGAAATTACAGCCAACCAAACGGCCTGTAAATGTTATTGGCAAAAGTTGAATTCAATCATCATTGTGTGAACTATAAATAAAAAAATACATTACTTGCGTACATAAAGTACATTATTTAAAAGTATAGTATTTGAGTATTAAAAATATATTATTTTGTATATTATCAAATAATGTACATTAAGTATACAAATAATATAATTTTAGTATATTGTATTTAAGGAAAAAATACAATATTTGAGTACTGAAAGTATAATGTACATTCAGTACACAAATAATATAATTTTAGTATATTAAAATGTACCTTATATTTAATAATGTTAAATAATTATATTATATTATATTAAAATTTAGGAAAATACTATGTGTACACAGTGTACTCGTATTTTCTACACACAAAATCTTGATGTAAACATTTGTATCGAGATTTACAAGAAGAAAAGTAGCTTATCAGTATTTACCACATTAAAAAGTAAAATTTCAAAAATAAGATTTGAGAGTCTATATAATAAAACTCTAAAATTTATACCCAAATACTTTTATATTTACAATATAACCCAATATATAAATTATCAAAACCTTAACGGCTAAACCCCCAAAAATTCCTAATTCTACGCAGCATGAGCGGATGAGCCAACGCAGGTAGCCACGATTCCAGTTCCGGGACGCAACGACGGGCACAGCGACTTCCAGTTCCAGATCACGCGCGACAGGTATTGATTCCTAACTCTGAAATTAGGAATGCGGCAACAGGGAAAACTGCTACGCAGCGACGGCGACGGGCAAGACTGCCGGTTGCGGCGGCCTGCTGCGGCGGCTGGTGTGGGTTGCCGGCTGTGGCGGCTGTTTCAGCCTGCGACCTGTTGTGGTCGCAGGTCGCTGCTGTGGCGGTTGGTGTGGGCTGCTGCGGGTTGCGGCGTGCGACAACTGCTACGGCCCGTATGTTAATATTTAATATACTCCTCTGTTAATATTTTGTAATAGATTAATATCTAATGTACTCTATTCTTAATATGCTATAAATTATAATATATTAATACGTACAGTTAGATGTTACTTTGTTTATGTTTTAGTGTTGCTTGTTAAATATTTATGAAATTATATAGGATGACAATCAATAATACAGTTGTATATATTTCTGAACAAGTTAAAAAGAATGTTACAACTTCAATTCCATCAATTTCTTCAAGTTAACAAATTGGAAGTAACAATTCTATTAGTGAAGAAGTTATTGGGGCTGATGATGATTCAATCATTTAAAAAAAGTGACAGAAAATTTTCTGTGGTGGAATGATTTTGAAAAAATTCAACTCTCTGATGGTGTGAAGAAAGCAATGTGCTTGTATTGTGCAGTTGTGTTGTTTGGGTTCTGTATTATGAATTTGGTTTTGTAGTTATTGATTGTTTTGTGAATATGTGATTTATAATCATAGATTTGTGGTGATATACTTATATATTAGCATTTATATTAGGCATATTTTAAAAAATTTATACACATGTAGGCCTTAAAAGGGCTTAAGGCGGCCTTAAATAGTCTCAAAGCCAAAGCATATTTAGGACTTACTTCGAAACCTTTTTAATAGCCTACATATTAAATAAGCTTGTAAAAAGGCTTTAGGCCAAGTCATGCCAATTGTAAATTGGCTTGTTAGAATCATGCTTGAGCCTAACAAAAAACCTGGCTATTAAGCATGCACACAGTAAGTTGATGCTTAATCTTAAAAGTATTTTGTTTCAGTATTAGATAAAGCTAATTATAATTTGTTTTGTAACCAGGTTTTTACTTTGAGATCTTTCAAGATTCTAAACAAGTTCCAGACACCACTGTGAATGTTATTTGGAGTTTTCAGGAGGGGAAAAAATGTTTCTTTTTGCATCAAGCCCTAAGTTCAACCTTGGTTCTTTTTCATCACTCTGTGTTAAACAGAGACATCATTGTAATTCTAGCCATGTCTCTGCTTTGAACTTGTTATTCTCATCTTCTTTGAAACAACGCCAAACTCTGAACCATGTTGCATGTTTCGCTATGTCGAGGGAATCTGAGAAATCTGATACAAATGTTCATCAGAAAGATAATTCAAGGCCTAAAAAAACAATAAAACTGAAGATAACCAAAGGTTCAGAAGATGTGGGTAAAGAATCTAGTGAAATCTTCCCCACTACAATCCCTAAAAAGCCCAGGCGTGGTCGTAGGAGTGAAGCAGCTGCAGTTGAGGATTTTGTGCGTGATAAATTGGAACAGACATTTGCGTCTATAAGGGAGCAGAATTCAGATATCATGAAAGACAAAGGAAGTATCATGAAAGATAGCGTGGTTGAAAGTCATGATACGGATTCTAGTAGTGATGAGAGTGATGAGGATGACGTTGACAATGAAACTGAAAAAAAGATGTTAGTTGAGGAAGAGGATCCAGATTGGCCACTAGATGCCGATGTGGGTTGGGGAGTTAGAGCATCAGAGTATTTTGAGAAACATCCGATTAAAAATACTGTAGGAGAAGATGGTGTTGTAGTTAACTGGGAAGGAGAACTTGATGATTGCTTGGTGAAGGAGATCACTTGTCTTGAGTGGGAGAAGTTTGCTTTTCATCCCAGCCCTCTGATAGTTCTTATTTTTGAGAGATACAAAAGGCAAGTAACTTTAAACTCTGCTAATATTGCACTCCCTCAGAATCAAGTATTTACATGCTGAAGTACTTAAATTTTCTCTAGGAAATTAGTTTGTCCCTATATATGAATCTCTTTATCCACAAAAGTAGTTTTAATTCATCATTTCATCACAGTGCGAGTAAGAACTGGAAAGTTCTTAAGGAGCTAGAGAAAGCAGCTTTGGTGTACTGGAAGGCCAAAGATCGATTGCCTCCTCGGGTTTGTTGAACATACACACTTCTCCATTTGTTATTGTATCTGGCCATTTACAGTTCATTTTTTTATTAAGTGAAAAACTAGATATTAACTACTATATTTTCTTATTACTGAACAGACTGTAAAGATAGACATCAATATTGAGAGGGATTTGGCCTATGCTCTTGATGTTAAAGAATGCCCACAAATATTGTTTTTGCGAGGAAACAAGATAGTGCATAGGGAAAAAGGTATTCTCTCTCGCAATATCAATGTAATCAGTTGACTAGTTGAGTGATGACACTACTATGCTATTTCTAATTTCTAACATGAACATAAATGCCATACAGATATGCGAAGTGCAGATGAGTTGGTTCAGATGATAGCACATTTTTACTACAATGCAAAAAGGCCTGCATGCATTAACAATTTGGATGTATCTCCACCATTTTAATCCAAGGATGGTATTTTACTAGTCCAGATCAATTTAGGATTTTTGGCCACTGTAATTTCAAGAGGAGTTGCTGAATTCATCTAGCAATTACCCGAAGATTCCAGGGAAAGATGTATGAATATACATCATTTGAAGACTAGGCTGGCTTGGAATAGAGAGGTTGGAATCAAAACAGGTATCAACACTAGGCTGGCTCCCATCTATTTTCTGAGAGTGCGGGGGAAAAGTGAACTTCAGGTTACAACGTAGAGCTGTATTCTCAGATGCATGAACTATGTATCATGCATGTATACCTAAAGATTTGTCAAGTTTTCATTTGATGCAAGTCAATATTGCAATACTTTTTTTTTAGTGCCATTCTTCTGTGTTTAAGGTCCTTTAATAGAAAGGATAAGACGTAGCCAATTGGCCATAATAGCATGCAAAGTGCAATATACTGATTCACTTGTACACTATATCACTAGAATATATATACAAAGGCTAGCTCACAAAGTGTGTTTTTGCTTTTGACAGAGTCCACATCCATTCACAATATAAATGCAGAATGCTACTTGTTCCACACCAGGTCCCATGCAGTGCCAACTTGCTTTGTTTTGTACCAAATCTTACATTGTCAGTGGGTAACTTTAATGAACTAATTTATTGCAAATTCTATCCATTTAATTATTTATAGATGTATCTATTTATTAATTAATAATCGAATGAGGAGTTGTGGGCCCTAACCCATGATTAAGGTAACATGGACCCGAGAATTTAGGGCAGTTAAGACAGTGAGAAGATGGCGAAATGGATAATGGCACAACTAATCCAGAACTGGGCCAGAGGCTTACCTAATCCCCCATCAATTTTGGATCTTAATGCATGTTAGTTTATGGGTTCAGCATTGTGACCTCATCAAGTTTATTAACCTTTCAATCTTTGTGTTATGTATACTTTACCTATTAATCATCATAACATTCAATTTCATTCCACTAAGATAGTAACAAAATGTTTAATTCATGGAATATTTTTTTAAAATAATAATTAAAAAAATCATGAAATATAATATAAATACAATTATACTATTTGATTTATGAAATACAATTACAATAGGTGGTGGGGTGGACTTGCCCATTCTGACAGCTCTAATTTTTTAATATTTTATTTTTGTAGAGTTTTATTATGCATACTTTCAAATTCTACTTCCTACAAATTTGAATAAGGTACTTTCATTCCTTGGATCACAAGAAAAGTTATTTACATTTAAAATTTGAATATGAATATGAGTAAATCAGTAAATTTAGAAATGTTGGTAAAATTTTCTTTTCAGCAAGGAGTAACCTTTATACTATGCCTTTATAATATGATGCAATATTTTATTTGAGTTGTCGGGTGCATGCGTAGTGGTAGCACTGTGTTGTCTTTTCAAATGGACTTTGTTGAATTTTCAACGACAGATTAATAGGGCCGGTCCTGAGCACGGGCGGGATGGGCGACCGCCCAGGGCCCCATGCTAGAAGGGGGCCATCCACACACACACACACATTTATATATATATATATATATATATATATATATATATATATATATATATATATGTATGTATGTATGTATGTATGTATGTATACATACATACATACATACATATATATATATGTATGTATGTATGTATGTATGTATGTATATATTATAGTGTTATAATTAGTGTTATAGTTATATTAGAAAACAAAAAATTAGTGTTATAATTATATTAGAAAACAAAAAAAAAATAAGAATAGATGGGACTGCAGGAAGCTGAAATCGACGCTTAATTAAATAAATTTAGAAATAGAATCGACACGGGGACACCTAATTATCTATTAGAATCGACACCCTAATCGGCTAACCCATTCGTCTTCTTCAATAAAAATTTTTCCCAATTCAATTCATCATCGCATCTTCGTCGACGATCAACGATTGTTATTTTGTTTGCCCGTTTGGGCCCATTGTCCGTTGTAACTTGTATGTTTTATTATATTTGTAATTTGTTTTGTCTTTATATAATGTTAGCTAAAAAACATTTATTTGGGAGTGAAAAAAAAAAAAAAACAAGTAGAGCAGCTAATAGAATCACAAAGAGGAGCTATAAATAAATTATTCAAAAAATCAGAATCATCTAATGAAAATTCGAAACAATCTAAAGAAAATTTAAGTGACCAAGACTATGTTAACGAGTGTATAGCTAATTTGAGTGGTGATGATAATGTAGTAACTAGTAAATAATGAGGGTATAGCTATCAATGACCTTGTGGTGTAGTGGCATCCGGTTGCACCCCCATGTGGGAGGAGTGGGTTCGAGCCATTGTAACAGAGTCAGTAGCATTCAAAAGATAAGAATAAAAAGGGTATAACTAATTGGGCCCATTTTTTTTAATTTCGCCCAGGGCCTCCAAAATGTTTGGACCCGCCCTGGAGATTAATACTCCGTATAAATTGGTGCATTGTGGGGCATTCCCTTCTTTCTGGGTAATCCAAAGACCAAGGCAATTGGGCAAATGCAACTTGGAAAGTCATAGAGAATAAAATATCACATTGGATTAATGTATTTGTCGTGTCGGTAAAACAAGAGTCAAACTTTATCTGTGACCGAGCCTGACCACTCAGGTGCCAATGTTTCATGAACTTGACTTACAAAGTTTAGGCCTGAAACTTATCATGCTAAGTGTAACTATTTTTGCATTTTTTAAATTCAACTTATTATGCGAATGATCATGTGGTCTAATGGCACTAGGTTGCATCCCATATGAGAAGGGATGAGTTTGAACCTAAGGGGAGGCGAAATTGGCTTATTGGTATGTTAAACACAAAAAAAATTGTAAAAAGTATTTGAATTTTTAATACTATTTAAAATTTTAATAAGATTTTCAATAGAATTTTATAATTTGTTATTGGATGTCCTAATCAAATAATCTAATTACGTGTTTTTTTTTTCGAAGAGTAGAAGACTTGTCAATAGTGTTTGGAATTTAGAAATTGCAAATGTAGAATATGAAGTGAGGAATGTGCATGAGTGTTGTTTGACAATAATTGAAGATTTGAAGCGTGATTTTGTGGTTGTAAGGCATTTGCATTATTGCATACAGAGCAAATCAATGGGAGAGTCGAGAAGGGGAAAGAAAGCAAAGAAGAGTAGATGCCTTCCACTTCAGCTTTTTGTACCCATTCTTTTGTGCTTCTTTATCATAGACAGCAGACATTAACTTTAGGGGCGGTTTGGTTCACGGGATCTCACTACCTTAGGGAATGTTAGATTGCTGGGAATGTTAGATTACTGGAAATGTTAGATTCATGTGTTTGGTTAAAACTGAGGAATGTAATTTTTTTTTTTGAATACTACTAACTCTATTACAAACCTGTTTGGTTTATTAGTTATCTTTTATGTTATATTACTTTTTTTTTTACTTTAATACTTTTAACATATTTATTACATGATTAAAAATATTAACTAATTAAAATCTTGAACTTGAGAAATAAAATTATTTTATAAGCTAACATGATGTAATAAAAATAAAATAAAATATATAATTACAAAAATAATTAAATATAATATATATAATAAACTAACATAAAAAACATATTATTATAAATTATAATAATTAGAATTAAAATGGTAAAATTTGTAAATATCCAATGTAATCTTACATAACCTAAGAAATGTAAGGGAATCACATTCCCTTTAAAATCCTATGTGGAGGGTAAGTTTCATTACTTAGGGAATGTTATATTCCATTATGAAGATGAACCAAACATAGGAATGTTAGCTTTGGAATGTCACATACCATTGGTTATGTTGTATAACTTGAACCAAACGCCCCTTAGTGGTATCATAATCTTTGAGCATTTTAAGTGTTTTGAAAAATCATATAATTAATCCCAACAACTCATTGTTGAAATGGACTTGCCATTTTTGGTTTGGACAAATTGATTTAAAGACTTTTTGTATTAATTTAAATTCTTAAGAGAGGTGTCTTACATTTATGCATTGTATATAGGCAACCTTTATTAAAATTGAATTAATATTAATTCCTAAAGTTGAGTACAATTTACAATAATTTGTAATTAATGTTTTTTATCAGCAAATTATCAAGTCGAGTACAATTTACAATAATTTGTAATTAATGATTTTTTATCAGCAAATTATATCTTGCAACTCAAGATTCACCTTGTAACTTTGTAAGGTGGAACATGATACAAGTTCATTTTTAATGTACTATAATAAGGCGTTTGGTTGGAATGAAGGAATTAGGAAGAAAAGAAAACTGTAATTTGGTGGGAAAAGTTTTTCAATCAATTCTTTTTGGGGGGTGGGGGGTGTGAGGGGAGGGGAGTCCAAGAATTCTAATACCACAAAAGGAGAGAATTACAATTTCTTCCAACCAAACACTGTAATTCGGGTGACCAAAGAATTGTGTTGTAATTGAATTGCAACTACATCCAACCAAACATCCCATAAGTTTATTTTTAATAGGTTCATTATATTTTGATATAAATTCATTGTTAATGTATTGCAAATCAAAATGGATATGTAACACACTAAAAATGAACATACAATTTACTAAAAATAAACATGTATCAATTATCCATTATACTATGTGAACTTGACCCACGACATAAGCATTGAATTTTCATCTCGTATTGGGGTCCTAGTCCATTGACCATTGGCATGCCCATTACTAGAGCTAGAGATACTTATTGGCCCAGGGAGAGAACTGAAAAAAGGCAAATTATGCTATGGACCTGAGTCAACCTTTCAAGGTAGACCCGAATCTATGCTCATAAATTTAAATCTATGTTAACAAACTTGGAACTCTATATTCACAATTTTATAACTTTATATTCACAATTTTAGATCTCAATATTCACAACTTTTGAGCTCTATATTCACAATTTTGTTATATAGATTCAAAAATTGTGTTATACTGTTGAACACAGAGTTATGAAATTGTGAACGTAGAGCTATGAAATTGTGAACATGAAATTATGAAATTGTGAACATGAAATTATGAAATTGTGAACATGAAGTTATGAAATTCTGAATATGGAGTTATGAAATTGTGAACATAGACCCGGATCCACCTTGTAAAAGTGGACTCGGGTCCATGGCATAACAACTGAGAGAAAAAATGTTTAAATCATAGATGTGGGCTTTACCATAAATGTTGTTTGATTTTAAAAATCCAACAGCTTAAAAAAGCACGGCCCAAAAAGTGATGTAGGCCCAATAAGTCATGGAGGCCGAATAAGTACACAGCCTACTACAAATGTGGGCCCGGATATGGCAAACATTGCTTTAACTGCTTTGCTTCTGAATTTTCATTTCTCACGGTATTCAGAAACAGATATTTCTGGAGATTCCAGTTGTTTATTTTTTTTCTCTATAAATAAATCAATTAAAAGACCAAAAAAAAAAAGTTGTGAAGTTTCCGTTCCGTTGAACCGTTGCTCAGTTGGCAACCTCACTATCACCGGCAGCAGAGATGAACTTAGCAGCTCTCAACAGCTTGGGGTGCAGATATGGGATTGGTTACACCACAATCTCAAGCTGCAATCACCTGCGTCGCAGCAGAGCTACTCCGTTCGGTAAGTTCGAATTCACAAAATTCTCTGTTTGTATTTTCAATCCAATTCTTTGCTCATAGTTTCAGTAATGGTAGGTTAATAGCTCAAATATGTATTAAAAATTTTACTTGTTTCACTTTAGAAGCGCGCTACTGTGAGAAGCAAAGGGAAATGATTGAGGGGAGGATTTCATGCGAGGCTCTTCAGGAAGATGCTGAGTCATTTGTAAAGACGCACTGGCTTGCGGGGTTTACTAGTGCTGTAGCTGGTAATGTTTTCTCATCTTTTCATGATTCAAGTTGTGACGTCTGAATGGAGTGGACCTCCAACTTGTTAAACATGCTGCTTTGAATGATATTCCTTGTGATTCAAATGACTAGTACACATTCGAGAAATTCGTAGTATAGCTCGAACTTGATCAACTTGATTTATATCATATTGTTTTTAGTTTTGTCTTTGAGGATTGGGAGTGGTCTAGTGGTTGTGTGCTCGATCTCGGATAACTCTTTGTAAATTTCGTCTTATGCTTTTTGAGTTACGATAAATTTATTTTTATTTGACTATGTAATGATTTGTAGTTATTGTATGCTATTTACAAATTTATTACAATAACCAAATTTCTTGTTTCACATTTTAGTGGCAAATTTGATCGTGACTGATACTGCAAATGCTACAAGTATGGAAAACATCATGGTGAGAACTTCTCTGTGCCTGTTTGATTGTCTGGTTCTACTTTCAGTGTTTATGACCTTGACCTATGATCATGGATAGAGATATGTTGTTTCTTGTGCATTTTTCAGTGGCCTATCATTTTCTGTAATATTGTTTGATTTTGTAATAACCCTCTTATTTTATTGGGATAAGGATTTTCCTGCTTCTCTTTATACATTGGCTGATGGAGGCATTGGCGATTGGTTTGGAGGCTTTGTATATTCTGCTGGTCAACAGGCTAATGAAGCTGTTCAAGGCCAGTTATCAGCTCTCAGTTTTTCTAGGTCAAATTCTTGTATTTGTATCTGTTTTTAACACTTCAAAAAATATGCTCCATATGGTTTACCATCTGATGATTGTTACATGCTCCATTTTGCAGTTTAGCTGTTATATTTGGTGCAGGGCTTGTAACTAGCCTTTCACCATGTACATTGAGTGTTTTGCCACTTACACTTGGTTACATTGGTAGAAACTCTGATCTTTACTTTTGATTCTAACCATTTGTTATTATATCTCCTCTCTTGTCTGACACTGGCTTCTATTTTCCTTTTTTATCTTGAAAATCCCCTAGGTGCATTTGGCTCTGGCAAGAGTCGTGCAGCGGTGAGCCCCAAAGTTCCTCTTTCGTAAAATTTTATCTGTCCTGTTTGAGTGTTTGACACTTGTTTTGGATGAACATTGCTTGTCATCATAATTAGACATTTTATTGCAACTATGATGCTTGTAAACAAATCTTAATTCAGAATTTCAGACTTATAATGAGGGATCGGACTTGGAGATTTTTCATGATAATTAACTTCATGGATTCCAAAATAGTATAGTTCTCCTTTTGTTCTGTTTTAATTTGCTATCTCAACATGATTTCTCCACAGCTGTTGAACTCCTTGTTTCCATTTAAACTATATGTTTTGTTGGATAGGTTGTTGGAAATTCAGTTGCTTTTGCATTAGGATTGGCTACAACACTTGCATTACTTGGCATTGCTGCTGCATTTGCTGGGAAGGCATATGGTCAGATTGGACGTGGACTGCCTGTGGCTGCTTCTAGTCTAGCTATTATTATGGGGCTTAACTTATTAGAGGTAACAAACTATGTTAATATTGCTGCTTTGTCCTGAATGCAGCTTTTTTCTTTTGAAAGATATTAACTTTATAGATAATGAGTATTAAATATAAGGGAAATTTGTTGTCTTGGCTCTTTGGTTTACTTAAGTCAGTGATCAAATAAGCTGTGGGAGAGGGAAACAGTATGCTCTTGTCTTCCTTAAGTTTTAACAATTGCTTTGACCTGCCAAAGGATCTTGTATCATGCAAAAATTAGACAAAAAAGCAATCTTATCTATCAGAAAGGTTGTTCCCAAGGCTTGAACTCATGACCTAACATTTGAATTTAAGCACTTGGGCAACTAGGCCAAGCTCAAGTTGCAAATTTTAACAATTATCACCTGGAATTTTATGGGTCTAGATTGATATTCTATTTTCAGTTCTGTATTTCACTTAATGGATCTTCCGGGCGATGCTGCAGGTAATAGAGTTGCAGCTTCCCTCATTTTTCAACAATTTTGATCCCCGTGAAGCAGCTGCCAGTCTTCCTTCAAGTACTTAATTTTCAAGTTAAAATTACATTCTTGGATTTTAATGTGTTCATAACTATTATTCATCTGTGCTTATATAATAGTAGCCTTTACAAATTTTATTTTTCAGGTGTGCAAGCATATTTGGCAGGCCTTACATTTGCCTTAGCTGCATCACCTTGCAGTACACCTGTGCTAGCATCCATACTTGGATATGTTGCTGCATCTAAGGTAAAAATTTGTGTTACTTTATTTATTTTTGTTTTATTTTGAGGTTCATTTCACTCTCTTCAATCCCCTCCACCACCCACCCACCCACCAAAAAAAAAAAAAGAGAAAGGATTTAGAAAATAAAAGAAGTGGACACACAAACATATGTATGAAAGCAGTTGATATATTGTTAACACCATGGTAATAGGTCTTAGGAGATTTTAAAAACACTATAATTCCATAGAGAAGTGGCATGGAGTATTCGGTCTTAGGAAAAAGACTATCATTAGCTTTTAGTAAGGGAAGTCGTGAATATCAGTAGAAGTGGCATGGAGTATTAGATTACTATAAGATTCTGAACCTGATTTCTGGCCAATACTTCTAAAAATACATAATAACTGTTGATTTACTTATCAACTTGTTAGATTTAGGAATATATTAACATCAGAACCAATAACAGGATCCAGTTGTTGGAGGCAGTTTACTGCTGACATATACGACCGGCTATGTTGCTCCCTTACTTCTTGCTGCTTCCTTTGCCGGAGCATTGCAGGTATTACTTACATAATTTGACAGCAAAATTTTACATATTTTATGGCTTTCAGGAAAATTGTTTCCACAATATAGAACTCTATCTGAATGGTTTATATGTTTCACAACACTTTTTCATTCAGTGAAACAGAGAGAGAACAACAGTTTATTTTATTTTATTTATCAAGTATTGGTCCAACTGAAGTTTCTTGAGTTTTTTTCTTTCCTTTTTTGTTTTTTGTTTTTAATTCTTAATTTGGTTCTTTAACTGCTAAAGTGGTACCTTGAATAAACAAAGTAAAATAATTGTGGTTCTCAGCACAGGTTAAATCATTAAAGTAATTTTAGGGGTAGTACATCAGTGTGGAAAATGCTACATGTCCCTACATTACTTGAGTTCTCTAGTGTCAGTGCATTTCTTCATTATCTTGTACAGAGTATCACTTTAGCACCGAATTGTTCTAATGCAATGATATCTGCAGAGTCTACTATCGTTCCGCAAGTTCTCAGCATGGATTAACCCAGTCAGGCAAGTTTCCACAAACTAATGCTGTAATGAATCACCTTTTCCTCTAATATATTGAGCAAACATCAATGTGCCTGTCTAAAATAAATGCACACTTTTTGCGAGAATGTATCCTAATGATTTTATTCGTATATTTTGCAGCGGTGCACTACTATTAGGTGGTGGTTTATATACGTTCTTGGATAAGCTTTTTCCTGTCACAATGGCAATGTAGGCAATCAGGTTGATTATCACCCACAATGTCTTGAGGCTGGAGGACTGAGCAGCCTAGCGCTAATGCTAAGGTACCAGCTTTTCACATTGTTTGAGTGAGCCAAGGTTCTTCCCCTAAGCATGATTCCTATGATCCTATCTATGATCGGAAGCTCTGGTTGTCTATCAAATTTCTGGCGATGTTAAGTACTCATTGAACTATGCTGAATGCCGGAATGACAGAAGGACCAACATAAGAAGATATGCTTTTTATAAAAATAAACACATTCTACATACAACACATACATACTAGGGTGTTTCATGACTGAATTTTACACCGCTAATTATGTTTGAACTAGACTGATTTATAACTTTTGATTATTTTTTTTTCAGAGTTATATATCCTATGGTCGATGCTAAGGTAAAGAATTGACAGTTGGATCATGATCAATCTAAAACAATGATTTACTAATATCTTCAACCTTCAAAGAGAACATGGAAAAATGATCATCTCAATTTTTTGTGGGTCTTCTCGATTTAATTTGGCACACAAAAAGTGCAACATATTATAATTAAGATCCTTAATTAACGTTAAAACAAAATTAATAAACTCTTTCAATCATTAAAAAAAAATGCTATTTAATGTATTTTTTTCACAATTTTTTTTAAATACAAGTAAATAGTAATGACTGGCTAGGTTGACCTGGGTTCTCCCTGCCAAAAGAAAGTGATGGCTTTTAAAGTTGCACAAATTCCATCCATTCAGCTACTTAAATAGCTACGTCTTTGATGATATTTTAAGTCGAAAATTGTTTTAAAACTTAAAATGTTAAACTTTAAAACTTTTGTGTGTATTCTTTTTGAAATCATATAAATAAATAATTAAATTTAAAATTATTTATTAGTAAATGAAAATACAGCTACTTATATATATCCCATTGTCATAATTTGAGAAACCATTGTCAATTCTTATTATTTAAACTCCCCACATGCTTTAGCATGGCTAAAGTAGTTGGTTTTCAGTCTTGTACTCTTGTTTGGGAGTATCCAAAAAAAAAAAAAAAAAGTAATGCAATTCTTCTTGTTTGCTTATTTAAGGAGTAACATACTTTATACATTTTAAAAATATTTAAAAATTTGCTCTATTATGAAGTTCTTAAATTATTATATTTAAAATTTAAACTACATAAATTTTATTCAGTCAAGTCAATAATGTTCACTAGAAAAATAGGCGTCAAATACACCAAAAAAGTTGTATATAAATTAATTAATCCTGATATATTGTTATGGATTAAAACCCCAAAAAAAAACATTTTTATATAGCTGACTATTTTCCTCTCCCATTTGTCGTTTTCATTTTACATAGAAGTAATTAATACATAAAGAAGTAAAGAACATAAAAAGGAAGCAGTAAACTAGGGTTGGTTGAAGAAAATTTCGACTGCATTTTCTACAAGAAAACCAGTCTAACTGGGCATCATCACCAACAACGTTGACGATTTAGCATTCTTAAAAAAACCACCGGATTAATATACCCTTCGGTTAATCATCTCCTTGTATTGGTTCAGCGATTCCTGCCTCTGCATCCTCATTTCCTCGTTGAACTTCTTTATGAACGCCTCCACTCGCCGGTTCAGCTCGTCCTGACCCAGCGACGGCTCCTTCCTGAGTTTCGCTGACCTGGCGGACAACGGACTCGGTGACGTCGACTTGCCGGCGGCGGTTGAGCGGTCATTGAATGTCTCAGATTTTGCCATTTTCTCCTGCCGCAAATGGCTGCGTCCGCCGTGGGTCTCCCACGTGTCCGACTTCCTCAAGTGCCTCGTCAACGGCATCGCACGCCCTTCCGTTATCGTCTTCCACGTGCTCTCCAGCGTGTCCTGCCGTTTCGGCTTCGACACCGCCAATGCGCCTTTCCCACCTGCGCCCAAGTATCAAGCAATCAAACCTAAATCTAACAGGATAACCTTAACCTGCGCTCTATCTGTTGTCTTATTTGCCGTTTTCCTCGGAGAAATATTCGCAATAAAATAAAATATTTTGCTCTAAACTCTACCCGTTGCGGAAAGTAGTCCAATAAAAATGTTCTAGATATAGACACCTAAAAAGTGTCCTTTCCAATTCCAATAAATAATTTAAAAAATTGAAATTTTAAATTGAATAGTATTGAGGTTTGTTCCCCATCTGACAAAACATTAATAATGACTCGTACCCCTACACGCTCCAACGGTAACCTTAATTAAAGGACGGCGAATAATTGAACGGACACATTACCGTTATCGGCTAGTTCTCGCCGGAAAGTATACAATCTATTAACTTAACTGGCAATTTTAAAGGAAGGAATCACAGAATAATAGAGTGAGACTTACCGTCAGGAGTGGATTTAGCGTTTTTGCGGTGACTGAATCTGGAAGAAGCCGGTGGCTTCTCAGTTGAAACTGAATAATCCGATGACTCTTGCCTCGTCAAAGGCGTCCACGACGATCTCGAGATCACAAACTCTTCTTCTTCTTTCTCCTTCTTTGCTTCTTCTTCTTCCGGAAACGCAGATGAAGTCACTGTGAAAATCGATTCCGTCTGTGGAGTCACAGAATCTGCTCGTCCGTACGGTGCACTTTCGACCTTGAATTCATAGGAGAAAACTTCCGGCCTTGTACTCGCGGTCTGGTTATTCAAAACGACGTCGCTGAAGCTCGGCACTAGATCGGAGAACACGGTGGCAGGCGGTTGAATTTCTCGCACCTGAGGCAGAGCTTGGACATGCGTATCAGGCGGAGGAGCTGACACGTGGTCATCGAGCTTGGACTGGAGCTTGGAGGAGGCGACAATGGTGATGATGATGCAATTGATGACGAGGTAGAGATACGGAGGACGGAGCCAAGAAACGACGGCGTTCCAGATGGATGGAACGTCGCTGACTGCGAAATCAGTGATAACCGGAGCGGAGATCTTTAGCATCACTGCGGCGGAGATTACGGTGGTGGAAATCAGTAAGATTCTGAGGGAGAGAGCGGAGGTGCTGGCGCTTTCAAATAGAATCGTCATTTGTACGATAGAAGGAGAGTTTCAGAGATTTACAGAGAGAGAGAGACAGTCAGTGCGTGGGTGTGTTTGCCGTTGGGTATGGTATTTGGATACGAACCGGATTTTATACACACAGAAGCAGAGAGCTATCTGTTTAATGTAATTTTGATGCTGTGTATTTACGTTATATAAATCTGTGTGAAAATAAATATTCTTACATTGTTGCTTTACAAATTCAAAATTTAAAACAATAATAACAATAATGAGGTTGCACCGATATCTCAATTGATTCTTGAATGACAAATTGTGTGCAATGGCGCATGATCGAGCTGTTAGGGTCAAGTTGTAGACTTGTAGCTTGTAGGTGCTTTCACCTAATGAGCAGCTAAGTCATCGTGATTTATCCATCCACAATTTAGTCTAGGGGTGTTAGCTAATATAGTTTTCGACAAACTACTCGTATTCGTGTTCATTAAGTGTTCGTTTATTAAGCTAAACAATCATTAACAAACAAAATTTAAAGATCGGTTTATAAACGAACAGATTCTGAACAGTGATGAACCCGTTTGTTAAGAGATTGTGAACAAGTTATTTGAATTCATGCATTATTCACATTTTATTCCCTTTCCATGGAATTACAATTTCTATAATCCTTCTTTTTAAATTTATGTAATCCTTAATTATATTTCCTCTTCACATCCAAAGGACATGTTATTCCCTTTCAAATTCATATATACCAAACACTATAATTGGAATTTCTAATAATCCAATTCCTCCCTCAATTTTATCTTTCCACCTATATAATTGTCACAAAGTATAGATATTTAGGTTTATCTGCCAATAATAAGCCAAATATATACGGTAAAAAAAATTCTTATTTTTATGAGTGCTTTTAAATAACCTATTCGAATTTTTAGCACAACCTTTCAAAATTAAAATAATTTGCATGCTCATGCTCAGTTTACAATTATTTAATGAGGTTAGATTACTCATAATATTTCGTGCATTGCATCAACATAATGTGAAGTATCTATACAAAAATTTAAATAGTGTGTGGCACTTGGGGAGTAACTTATCAAACAAGTTAATACCTAATTTAGTTATCGAGTATAGTGATTTTTTTTTTTCGATTAGTCATAAACAAAATTTTGTATTTAATTAAGTCATCGAGTTATTTCAAAAAAAAAAAAAAAGTCATCGAGTTTGATGATTTTACTTAATTGAATCATTTATTAAGATAGCTTGGTAATTTCACGTTTATTAATACCCAATTTAGTCATCGACTATAGTAATTTATCTAAGTTAATATTCTACTATAGTGGGTTTACTAAATTTAGTCATCGACTATAGTAAATTTTCTCAATTTAATCATTATTTTTAATAGTCGAAGACTTAATTGGGTAAAATCATCGAAGTCAATGACCTAATTAAGCACACAAAAAAATTGTTGGAATAAGGTTCAAATTAGCCATTGAACGTAACCTCAAAGTGCAATTAGTCCACTGAAAGAAAAAAAAAGTGCAATTAGGTCACTGAACACTCCAAGTGCATGCAATTTTACCTAATAGCAGGTTACGTTCTATTTCATCAGGTTGTTGCGTACATGGATGGTAAGTTGGCATTTTTAAATATTTTTTTAATACTAAATTTTAAAAATAAAAATAAAATAAATAAAAAATTTAAAAATTTAATTAAAAAAACAAACAAACAAAAAAACAAGTGCATTGTATTTTTATTTTTTTTAATTACTTTTTAAAAAAAAAAAACAAGGAAGCAGGCGTTTAATTTTTAATTTTTAATGTTATTAAAAATAAAATATTTTTTAATACTAAACTTTAAAAACAAAAATAAAATAAATAACAAATTTAAAAAACAAACAAACAAACAAGCGCATTGTATTTTTAATTTTTTTAATTATTTTTTTTTTAAACAAGGAAGCATGCATTTTATTTTTTATTTTTTATTTTTAATGTTATTATTATTAAAAAATTATTTTAAAATGTCAATTCATCATCCACATAAGCAGGCAACCTGATGAAATGAAAGGTAACCTGCTATCTGGTGAAATTGCATGCATTTGGAGTGTTTAATGGCCTAATTGCACTATTTTTTCGTTCAGTGGCCTAATTGCACTATCAGGTTACGTTCAGTGGCCAATTTGAACCTTATTTCAAAATTGTTTAATACTAAATAAAAAAAAAATCCGAGAACTAAATTTGATATTAATTCCTTATCAAACAAACAATGGTTTACCATATATAAATATAGTTCGATCCGATAATCAAACAAAGAAATACAATATTAAAACAAAACATTACCTTATACCTTAATAAATCATAAGTTCATAACATAACCGTTGTTGAGGGGGGAGCGTTTTCAGGATCCGCCCTGTTGTCGAATGGTCTGTGCTCACGTGCAGTCGGTGCAGACTATTCAGTGGGGGCATGGCTCTAAGTCTCTCTAGCCGACCATCATAGGAAAAAATAATAATTATGCTAAATAAATATTTTAAAATATCATTCTCAAAAAAAAAATATATATCTTTTAATTTTATGTCTATGTTCAAAAACGAAAAAAAAATTAAAAAATCCATCAGCTGTATTTAAAAAAAAAAACAAACAAAAAAGTAAGAAAGATAATATGACAAAAATGTTTGTATTTTTTATTTTAACAAAAATATTGTTGTAAAAATGTATTTAAAAACTCCCCACAAAAGATTTTTTTTAAGTACAAAGAAACCTACAAATTGATATGGGTGTGCCGAATACCGAGTACAGAAATATTGTTTCTCCATATTTAACTAAAAATTAGTAATAATTATTCCATATATTATTATGTTCTTAAAATAATAAAAGTCAACACCAAAGGAAGGGATATGACTAAACTCTGGAATTTTTTTATATATTTTATTTAATTTTTACTCCCAATGCTCTGGTACTACTTACTACAGACCTAATGTTTTATAAAACTATGTTATATTTGTACAAAATTTTTAGAATAAAAATCCAATAATTCAATAAGACTATGACTTGATTTGAATTATTACCATAACTTAAATTATGATATATTTTAAAAAATAAAAATAAAATAGAATTGCATAACTCCATTCTCTATATATTAGTTTTATATATACATAATAATTTTATATAAAATTTTCACATTGTATATTATATTAATATATTGGGTTTATCGAGGCAAACCCCACTCCTCTTCCGAGTATGTGAGTAAACCCTCGCCATGTGATCCTAGCCGGCAAAGGACCACAGGGAGGTTAACCAGCCTAGGTTGCCCATAGCTGACCGGCTCAAACCCGGGTGGCAGACGGTTTCGAACTCAGGACCTCACGGCCGCGAGCGTCTTGGTCTTGCCACTCAGTATACCAAAACATGGTTAGAAATTAATCAACTTAACCTAATCATTGCTGACCAAAACGAAGACAAGTAAAGTGGTTTTCAAGGTCTTGTTTTGTTGTTTGTTTTAGGCACGCAAATTAAGAAGTCAACCAGAGTTCACGTTTGCCTTCAAGCCGTCCATTGCATGCCTGCTTGACAACTGTGAAGTGTAACTCCATACAAGTAAATTGAAAATCCTTTCAAAAAAAAAAAAAAGTAAATTAAAAATTGTTGTGCTTATCATCACACCATGAAAAAAGATGCAAGACTACCTACATTTATAGTAGCTAGGCCCGTGGCCCTCCAAAGTTCAAACAAAGCGTGCAAAACCCAAAAAATTAATAAAGCTTGTTTCGAAGTCTGTGTAAAATGGAGAATATATTTTTGCATCTGACATAGGAGAAAAATGGTGTAAAGGAATCAGATTCCATATTTCATCCAATCTATTTTGGCCACGTTTTGTGTCACAATCTTTTACTGACTGTGTATATGGGGAAGCTATCAGCTTGCTTGGTCGGGAAGGTATTATGCCAATAATAGAAGAATTTTGTCCCTTAGCATACTCACTGCAAATAAAAAAAAATGGCACAAGATTAGATCAGGAACACAACTACTGAAGAAAGATGCAGGGCATATTCACTAGCAGTGACTTGGCAAATTACCTATTTAAAAAAAAAAGAGAGAAGTAAATTACACAATAATCATTACAAATATAACCAAATCCTCCTTCCAAAAAGACAGTAATAATAATTATCGTTTATTATCTATGTTGAATATATAGTATATACTGTAAATTAGGTATACTGTTTCATCAATGTCTAATATATGATTATAATTAATTGACTAAATTCATGTTAAATTTTATTTTGTATTTTTTAATACACTATAATAGTATATGTTTATTAATTATGTTAATTTTGTCATAAAAATCAATAAGTTAACAATAATAAATAGTTATCAGAGTTTTTTTTTTAAGTTAACGAAATATTTCGTTACTAAAGTTTATACTAACAGTATTTAGGAAAAGTAAATGCAGAGGTATTTAAAAAAAGTAAATGATATAATATATAGTAAAATAGAAAAAATAATAATAATAAACTAAAATCAAAATAATACTTCTTGGCTCTTATTAAGTTTGTATATGTATATATGTATGTATAGATATAAATGTATATGTAGATGTAGATTTAAACCATCAGATACATAAATAATTATTATAGATTTATAATGATAAATGATTTTTTTTTTTCAAACACATTTGTGTCATTGTGTGGGAGAGAAACAAATTACTACTTACGGGATCTAAGATTGGGCTTTACAAAAATATGGATACTCAGTTCAGGCCGGAATTCGATTGAAGCCCAAACATTGTTATAATTTCAACGGGTCGGGGCTATATTAAAACTTGACCCGCCAGATTCTAGGGTTTCCCAACAAAACCACATTCTCCCTTCTCTCCCATCAAACACACACCCTGCAGGCTCCTACAGAGAGTGAGAGATAATCAGAAAATGGTGGCTTTTCGGGTTAGTGCTTGTATTTTCACTCTGTACAATTTAAATTCCATCGTATAGTGTCTCTGTCTGTATTGTATGAATCTATGGATCGGGTTTCTTGTTTGTTATGATTTGGGGTTTCTTTTGATGAGATTGTGCTCTCTTATTTTGGTGTTACGCAGTTCCATCAGTATCAGGTGGTGGGCAGGGGTCTGCCGACGGAGAACGATGAGCACCCTAAGATCTACCGCATGAAACTCTGGGCTACCAATGAAGTTCGTGCTAAGTCCAAGTTCTGGTAATTTCAGTTCCACGTTTTTATTACTTTTTACGTGCGCTATTTGTTTATACTAGCGTCTAGATCGGTATGTTGTGATAGATGAGTGAGGGTTGGCTTTATTTTGCTGTGGAAGATAGGTATTTTTTGAGGAAGCTCAAAAAGGTGAAGAAGAGCAATGGTCAAATTCTTGCTATCAATGAGGTATTTTTCTCCATAGTATTTAAAAATTTTGTTCATAAACACATTTTTTTGATTTTGTTTTTTTGTTTTTTTGTTTTTTTGTTTTTTTTTTTTTTGGGGTTCTGTTTGTTGTTTGTTTTAATGAATATTTCTCATATGGTTTTCTTGGAGGATAATTAGTGTGTTTAGATATTACCAATCTACTTCAAGAACTAATGTAGGGATTTAAAGTCTTGCAAAGGATCACCTGATATGCTGTGAACATGTTGAAGATGATTTCCGTACATCTTATTTTGGTGTCTATTTCTAGTTGGGAATGAGTGTTCGCACAGTCCTTGTAGTGTATAAAAAATAGCAAGACTTCCTACCTTGTTTATTGTCTTTGTTTGTGTAATTCACATGATTATTAAAGTTGGCTACTGGTGACTAATCATTTAATGAAGATCCTGAAGCCTATATGATAGTTAAAGTTGTCTACTGGTTAGCTAATCGCATAATGGGGATCCTGAATCCACAAATTGTAATTGTTGTTAAAATTGTTACAATTTGGAATGTAAAAGGACTTGGTTAACAATGAATTTGGTAGCTATAAATGTTGCCAAGTTGCTCAAGGCATTTCTTTTGAAGTGTCCGGCTTCTAGTATTTGTGATACTAATGCATTCTTTCTTCTAGCTTTAGGAAGGGAATGCATGCTTTCTTGAAATACTACCATTATCATGGTGTGCAAAATCTTATATAGCCAACTAAAGAGCAAACCTTATCTTACACCATTTCTCTACATAGGCACCATGATTGTTAAGACAGATTTCAAACATTGTACCTTGTTAATTTTTTTCTTTGTTAATTATGATTAAAATATGAAATATGCTTACTTGGTTCACTTGAATTGAAATACAATGTGCTCTTGTCTATGTTCAGCTATTTATATTTGCTTCATGCATTCTTGTGTTTACCTATTCTGGTTGTTACCCCATGGGGTTTCATTGCTTTTGCACATTTTGTTGGCACTAGATGATGCAGTTTTCTGTTTGTTTTTATACCTTTATCTACATTCATGGGTGTGTTTTTTGTTTTCAAGATAAAGTTTCAATTTTATAATAAATGGACTGTTCTGTGCCAGATATTTGAGAAGAACCCAACTAAGATCAACAACTATGGTATTTGGTTGCGCTACCAGAGCAGAACTGGTTATCACAACATGTACAAGGAGTTTCGTGATACCACCTTGAATGGTGCTGTTGAACAGATGTACACTGAGATGGCATCTCGTCACAGGGTCCGCTATCACTGCATTCAGATCATCAAGACAGCCACTATCCCAGCTAAGCTCTGCAAGCGAGAGAGCACCAAGCAATTTCACAACTCAAAGATTAAGTTCCCGTTGGTGTTCAAGAAAGTACGACCACCAACCAGGAAGCTCAAGACAACCTACAAGGCTTCCCGACCCAACCTTTTTGTGTAACTTGATTGGCCGTTTGTTGGATTAAAACGCCAATACATTTTTGGTGCAATTTTGTTTGCTTTAGTTGTATCCATTTGATATCAATGGAGAAGTTTTCAGAAAACGAATTAAACATTTTTTGGCTTTCAAGTGCTCTGTAACTCCTGATTTGGATTTGGATGCCTTTGAGTCATCAGACTGTTTTTTGTGTCTTCTATTCAAATCTCAAAACCTTTAACAGCACGAAATTGGGGGGGGGGGGGGGAAAAAAAAA
>NC_044917.1:7158019-7196483 GCF_003576645.1 Ipomoea triloba | reverse complement strand
GGGGGGGGGGGGGGGGGGGGGGATGAAATAATATTTTTGGGAATTCTTTTGGTAAGTTATTTATCAATTGAAATACTACTTTTTTGGGGAATGAGCCATTTTCTTTGTAAGAAAAATAGCTAGTATATGTAGTTTGATGATTTATTTGATTATTATTCCTTAAAATGACAATGTAGCTTTATCAATTTAAACCTTTCTGTTACTTTCAATCTGACTAAAGTAGTTTAGTTTCGTAAAAGTTTTAAAAGCAAAAATCTTTGAGCAATCTTTTAAATTCTGACTTTCAGGAACCATCTCTGCAAGAATCCATGTGATATTGGACTTTTCTTGCTTCGTTTGCATCTTGCAGTAATTAAATTAGTTACAGATAATCACCCCTTTGGGCTCCATAATGTAGAAAAATACTAGTTGATTCAACGGTCAAAAGTTCGGCTCCAGTTTTTACGCCCAATTCTAATAAGTCAACTGTTTCTCACGCCAAATTGGCATAAACAACCAAATAATTCCACTCGTTGGTTTCTATAAAGTCAGCAGATTGATGGGTAAAGTTGCATGAACTTGGTTCTGATCTTCATCTAAGCTTAGCTATGAAGATGGTGAACTGCAAAAGCTTGTTGCTCATTTTGCTAGTGCACTTTGCCGGCTTGGTTGAAATTCATGCACAAAAACCAGAAAAAGTTGCCTGCCTCAGAAGAGGACTCCGGTGCTTTCTTAAAAGCATGACTTGTCCCCAAGAATGCCCATCCAGAAACCCAAAAGTTCCTAAGGCTAAAGCTTGCTTTATCAACTGTGATTCCCCATTGTGCCAGCCTGAATGCAAAAGCATGAACTTTTACTTTTCTTTTCTTTTCTATCTTTCCCAGTCTATATATCTTAGTTCGTTTTTATCTTTTTGTTCTGTTGGGCGGAGGCCAGTTAAGGGCCAAGTCCAGCACTAGTGTTGGACGGAGGCTTGAAGGGCCAAATTCAGCACACTCCTCTCGAAAATGGTGACACTAGTTATAACTTTTGGCATAGCGATAAATGTTTGATCCTAACATGTTATTACCTGTTTATGTTTTGTTGGAACTTGCAGACCGAGTACCCAACTGCAACGGCGTGGGAGCTGCATGCTATGATCCCCGCTTCATCGGAGGGGACGGGAGAGTCTTTTACTTCCATGGAAAGAGCAATGAGCATTTCAGCTTAGTCTCCGATCCTAATCTCCAAATCAACGCCCGTTTCATCGGCCGTCGCCCCGCGGGCCGAGCCAGGGACTATACTTGGATTCAAGCACTGGGGATCCTCTTTGGCACCCACACTCTCTCTCTCTCGGCAACAAAAGCAGCAGAATGGGATGACACAATAGACCATCTCAAGTTTTCTTATAATGGGGAACACATTTTTTTGCCTGAAACCCCTTTCTCGGTATGGAAGTCCCCTGAAAATGATGTTAAAGTCGAGAGAATTTCCAGCAAGAACAGCGTTACAATATCTGTATCAGAGATTGCAGAAATCGCAGTGAATGTAGTTCCTGTAACTAAAGAGGACGACAGGGTTCATAATTATCAGATTCCTCGTGATGACTGTTTTGTTCACTTGGAGTTGCAGTTTAGGTTCTTCGGCCTCTCGCCGGAGGTTGAAGGATTGCTTGGCCGCACTTACCGGCCTGATTTCCAGAATCCGGCGAAGCCCGGAGTAGCCATGCCGGTGGTGGGAGGCAATGATAAGTACAGAGTTACATCACTTCTCTCAACAGATTGCTTGTATTGCTTGTTCAATCCAGTTGGAATCACTGCTCACAAAGAATATGCAATTCTTTGATAGCAGTTTATGAAACTTTGGCTCCTACCATAGTGAATAAAATATCAATCTTTGCCTTACAATTGATACATCTGTGTTGAGATAAACCATAACAAATTTACGTGGTTCAGCAATGTGTTCTACCTTCTCCCCATATTTATATTTAACATGTATTTGTACTAAATTACCTATGTACCATACCGTGGGGTAGCACTCTGACCCACTCCGATGCAACAAAAGAGAAAAAACATAACCTGGATAGGTGTTGGACTCCACTCTGCTTCGCTACATGAACTTAGCGTCTAATTTTTGAACATTAAGCTTTGAGTTTTTGAACATAGACATGTTATTAGCATGTAACATTATGAGCCGTAGTGTTGGATTAGTGAACATTAAGTTTGGGTTTATGAACATATATTGTCTAGTTTCTGAATATTTATTTTTGAGTTTTTAACCACTACGCCTATTTTCAAAAAAAAAAAATAAAAAAAATCACTAAGCCAAAAGCTATAGTTTTATGAGATATTTGATTCTTGATTGATTACTCATTCCTGTCCACCGAGAAACGCGACTCAGAGAGGAATAAGTAGAGCTCTGTTCTGTCCAACACCTATCATCTTTCAGTACATATGAGACATACACAACAATCTGAATGTTCGTTTTGCCATATTGCTTAACCCCTGTTTTGTTTCTTTGAATAAATGTATTTTCATTTTCAAAAATCCAAAAAGAAGGCAGTGTAAGCCTGAAAACATAA
Organism: Ipomoea triloba; assembly: GCF_003576645.1. Taxonomy (NCBI): domain Eukaryota; kingdom Viridiplantae; phylum Streptophyta; class Magnoliopsida; order Solanales; family Convolvulaceae; genus Ipomoea; species Ipomoea triloba. The sequence continues at coordinate 7,193,944 of NC_044917.1, read as the reverse complement.
TACCATTTCACTTGACAAACCTTGACACAGAATCAACAGAGATTAGTATTTGAAGAACCTATATTCTTCCAATAACCTGCAATATGCTACTATTAATTGCAGCAATATATTCTGTTACTGTTCCATTGACCCTACATTTCCAGAAACTGAACAGATGATAGCTTGTGTTTTATTCAAGTTCTTTCTGAATGAGTGGCTACAAGATGGACTAAATCATGTACCCACTGAATGAAGACAATGGTACAATGCTTATGGGTAATTCAAACACAAATATTTTAGAGACCAGTAGCCCCACCAATTATTTACAGTACACAATGAATAATATGAGATACAAACAATAAAAAAGAAATTTAGAAATTGAGGAATGCTAAATGGCCACAAATGCATATAATATAATTCATCTCACCTTCCAAGTGGATTCATGAGCTGGGAGAAAACAACACTGGTGACACCATCCTCTACATCGTCATCTGTTCCTGACTGAACCCCGTCCATCATGCTTACGCTGTTGTCAAATGGCTCGGGCGTTGGCAAGGATATATCGGGGATATGGTTCGTGCTGTTATCATCGGGCTCTGTGAGAGCTGATGTGGTCTCCTCGAGCTGAAGAGCATATTCTAAATTCCACAAAACATCGCCCATGGAAGGCCTATCAACCCCGTGCTCAGCCAAACACTTTTCTACTGTCTCCCCGAACTTCTTTAGAGAGGCCGGGTTCACCTTTCCCTTAAGGCTTGAATCCATGATCTCGCCCAACATGCCTTTCTTTTGCCAAGACAAAGCCCACTCGGATATATTTACTTGCTCCCGAGGAAGGACGGGATTCAGAGCCGGTCTTGAGCAAAGGACTTCCACCAGGACTACACCAAATGAATAAACATCAGATTTCTCGGTGAGCTGCTGCCTTCTGAAGTATTCGGGATCAAGGTACCCAAAGCTACCCTTAACGGCAGTACTCACGTGGGTCTGATCTAGAGCTGGTCCAGTCTTTGAGAGGCCAAAATCAGCAACCTTGGCCACAAAGTTATCGTCTAAAAGTATGTTGGTTGTTTTCACATCGCGATGAATAATACTTTGAGTTGCACCAGTATGGAGATAATGAAGCCCCTTAGCAGCCCCAATACAGATCTCAAGGCGCTGCTTCCATGAAATCGGTGGGAGGTCAGCTCCATAAAGATGGCTTCGAAGAGGCCCGTTTGCCATGTATTCATAAACAAGTATCATTTCTGACCTTTCATCACAATAGCCTATCAAAGACACGAGGTGACGGTGGCGAAGCTTGGACAACATTTCAATCTCGGTTTGAAATTCAGCAATACCTTGCTCAGATCTCGGGTTTCCTCTCTTGACAGCTACCTTGTTACCATCTTCCAGTGATCCCTTGTAGACCCTACCAAAACCACCAACACCAAGAAGCAAGCCTTCGTCGAATTTATTAGTGGCATCCATTATTTCTTGAAAAGTGAAGAACCTGCCAAGGTTAGGAGAAGCTAAGGAGATGCAACTTGCTGTTCCACTCTTTTGGGAAATTGTAGAAAATTTTGACAGAGTCAAAGAATTTCCAAGAGGGAGCCAATGATGCCCCAGACCTTGTTGAATGGCCTTCGACCTGCGGGTTGAAATGCAGTGATAACACAAACCAATCATCAGCAGTGCAGCTGATGCTCCCACAACAGAGATAATGATGACACCTTTCTTGCTCTTTCTCGGGGGCAATGCATGGAGAGTCTCAACCGGTGAATCCCCATCCAAACTCCTGGCTCCATTGCTAAGCTTCATGATCTCCAAACCATTCATGATTGCATTGATGAAATCAGCACTTGGGTCTGGACCAACACTCACTGTTAGAATGCCTACATCATCAGTTGATGAGTTGGAAAGAAAATCTCGGTAATATGGCACATCCAAATTGCCAGCTTGATTAGTCACGTCAAGATCTGCTAAAGCAATGTCATCATTGATATAAAGGTGAAACACCAAACTGTTCATAGACTCGCTCACAATATCGCAGAAATGAACTCGAACAAAATACACGAAATTTGGATCCACTGAAAAGACCCAAGTAACATTGAAATTGCCATTAGCTACATTTGCATCTCCCATAGTCTCTGCAGTTGCATAAACCAAATCTGGCGCAACTTCAGGCGTGACAGAAGCTGGATATTTTATACTCGATGGACTAACTGAAACATTCATGGCAGAGCTGTTTACATGGAGGTACTTCAGATCATTCTCCCAAGTCCTGCCTAATGTGTCATTCTGAGCAGTAATGAGAGGACCGCCCATGTTTACACGATAAACAGTTTCAAGGGTCAGCCCAGAAAGGCCACTAATAGAACTCGATGGAGAAACTGAAGCCACCTTGTCTGGGATCAACTCATCCGGGATGGATACAACTTCAATTGCATTAATGAATGCAACAGAGCCGTTTGATGGGATGAAGGTAAGAATCAAGCTATCAGAAGTAACATTGATTGCATACTCCTTAAAGAGGTAAGAGCCATTGTATCTCTTGAAACTGAAATTGTTCAAGAGAACAAAATCTTCTGTGACTACAGTTATTGAAGCGGATGTTAAATTGTGGCCTGGAAGAGGGTAGAAGTAAAGGCGGACCCAATGCCGGCCTTCTTGCTCAATATCAAACAAGTAAGATGTTGTACTGGTGAAAATTCTAGCTGATTGGTATATAGGAAAAGGGGCAGAAGAATTGGAGGTGGCTGCAACAAGGTTTCCCTCACTTTCCATAGAAACCGAGGATCGAACTGAATCAGGAACATAGGTTTGGCCAAGAAAGGTGACATTTTCTGAAAATCCACAAGCAATTAAGTAATTATCCACAGGAGTGAAGGCAGCATCTGACACATGACCCAAAAACCTTAATACTATGGAAACAGATAAAACCAAAAGTATCCATGTCTTTATTCTCAAAGTCACCATCCTAGGAATCTTAATGCCTAAAAGCACTACACTGCCAGAAATTGACCAGTATACTTCAAAGTTTGAATGTTTCAACTCAATCCCTACAACTACCTCTCAAATTCCAAATAACTGTTTTCCCACTTGCCCAATTCTAGTACCCATCAACCCAACTACCTAGATGCATACAAAGCAATGCTCTATAACAAATAATAAGCAATTCAAGCTACTATAACTATAAAAATGCAAGAAAAATACAATCAGGAGGGATAAAAATCAAAGCTTTTTTGCAGTTTCCACTACCCTTACCTTAGTACTAGAGCTAAGAACTCCCCATATGCTGCAAAGTGGACTGGTAGTGGGAAAATGGCACCATGAAGAAGAAGAAGAAGGCTGTTAGTGGCGACTGACACAGCTCTTTCCAGGCTGTTGATTAGGCTGTCAATTTAGAGAGAAATTGCATAGGGGAGGGGAGAATTGGGGGGGTTGGACCCACACCATAAACCCCACACAATAGTCAATTTGCAGCCACAGCTGTTTTCAAGAGACACTGAAGGTTGATTTTGATTCTGAGTATCTTCAAGAGCAAGTGGAAATGGTAGCAGAAAATGCAATGAAACTTCTGCAACTCATCATTGATGTTTATATATATATTTATCGGTTTGCATTAAAGAAAGTTTGGAATATTTTATTGTCCAGTGTTATTGAGGAATAATTTTGTAGCTTTTTTCTGGGATCGGCGATCTCTGGGACCCGCTTCTACGCGGCTTTCTGGGGTGCACTGAGGGTTCAGGGTTGACGGAATTTGTTTAACGGAACTCCGACAGCGACCATGAGCTGCTTGTGACTGTCAACATCATTATACTCCCTCTATTCTACCATTATTTTAGTTTATTGAAATTTGGTGTTACGAAATTTAAAATAAAAATTTTACATATCCTACAACTAAGAGTATATATCATATTTGCTATTGGTTTTGAGATTTTTTTTTTTGAAAATTTAAAAGAGACTTAGACATTAATTGCGAGGTAGATACTATTCTAACTATACTATATTTATGGAGAATCATATTTTTTTACTAAAAATATTTTTAAAATTATTATAAAAAATAACCTACCAAGTTCTACTTAATTGATGTGTATGCGGACATTTAAAGTACTGACAGTTAGTTTTCTTGTGAGATTTTATAGTGACAATGAAGGAATAAAAAAATATAGAAGCATAGTAATCTCATAACTATTTCTAGTTACCACCCACATATTGTGTAAATAGTATGTTAAATGTGTATTTTTAAATTAATGTTTCAGAATTTATCAAAGTATCATTCAGTATCCTCGCATATATCAATGCAAGATTATCAAATTTTGTATAAAAATAAATATTTCAGAAATGCATAACTATGACATGTGGTATAAAAGTTGAATTAGCTGGTGATAACAATTTTAGAGGGAAACACCTTCACTTGATAGTACCCTAAGCATAGTTTTTGCAACACAAAGCTCTATTAATTGGCGTGATTCATGATTCCTCTTGTTTCCACTTTCGCAAGAAATGAATTCTTAATTTGGTCTAGTATCCTGGTGTGCTTCGATCACTGGAACTTTAGTGCCTTTGCGCATTGCATTTTCAAAAACAGAACAAAATCCTCCTTCCCCAAAAGACAATGATAATAGACATAGTTTTTCATCTGTGTTGAATATATATTGTAAATAAGGTGTATCGTTTCATCAATGCTCAATGCGTTATTCTAATTAATTAACCAAAGTTCATGTTAAATTTTATATTATATATAAATATATATATATATATATATATATATATATATATTGAAAATAACTATCAAAGCGAACTATAATTGTGAAATCAAATCACGGATACAATGAGGGATATCTACGTTCCACACCTCCCAACCAATATACGAGCAAGAAGCCCTGACCAGAGAGTGAGCAATCACATTGGCTCTTATATTGTATTTTTTTTTTTAATATACTCTAACATATTCATAGTATATGTTAGCAATTATGTTAATTTTGATTGAGATGAGGTCGAACCTAAGACCTTCTTTATAAAAATCAATAAGTTAAGAATAATAAATAATTAATGGAATATTTCGTTACTAAAGTTTACATTGATGAAATGCATGCGTATTCAGGAAAAGTAAATAATATAATAGAGGGTAAAGTCGTAAAAATAATAATAATAAAAATACTAAAATCAAAATAATATGAACCATTCATTTCAACAAATAATTACACCGACCTTTTTTAGTTCCCGTTAGTTAAAAGCCTAACTTTATTGGCTCTTATTAGGTTTGGGCTATGTCTCTGCTGCGTGAACTTGGTTTTCCACTGGGTTGTCCTCCTCGTTTGTGGTGCAATAATCTGGGCGCGACCTATCTCTGTGCCAATCTAGTGTTTCATGCACAGATTAAACACATGGAGATTGATTATCACTTCGTGTGGGTTAAGGCGTGACGTCTGGGGAGCTTCAAGTTAATTTTATATCTACTAAAGATCAATTTGCATATATTTTAACAAAACTGCTACCAACTCCGCGTTTTGAATTTTCCAGAAAAAGCTCAATGTTGGGCCACTTCAATCTTGTGCTTGAGGAGGATATATTAGAACTCTATGAATTATACTTCATATGTACTTCTTGTTATGTTATTACTCTAGTTGTATTTATGTACTTTGTATAGCATACGTTACAGTTTAATTGAATATACACTACAACAGCAGGATTATCAACTCTCATCTTCCTTTCATTATCATCAAAAGTCAAAACACTTCAAAAGTTTTTGTATTTTTTAGACTATATAAGTATATATTAGATGGAAAGTTTGACTTTTGGACCATTAACAATGGCCAAGCCCCAAAACGTGTCCATTTTTCAATCGAAAATTATAAGATTTTTCAATTGATGGCCGCATTGCTGGCTTAGCTAGGTGACTGCTATCATTTGCATTCGCATCGATTTCCATACATAATATATAATTTTTATTTTTGAAATAAAGAATCGCTCCGTAGTCCGTACTATATGTTCGGTACCGTAAGTCCGTAATGGCGTAATGCATGCTGTGCGAATATTGAATAAATATTTAAAACATTTCAATTAAAATTCGTGTGTAGTTCAATGATTTATTTGATACTTATTTCTTTAATTTAAAAGACTAGTTTACACAATTATATAAACTCATCTACTAATTGTAACACAACTTAGTACCACGAGAATTTACAAGGCGTTTAATTGGAAAGAATTACCATTCTTTTCCCACTTAATTCCAATATAATTCTGGAGGCAACTAAATTCCTTAGTTTGGCTCATTTTTATGGAATTAGAATCCCATGGCTCCTCTTGGGATTTTAATTCTGTGGATTTTAATAAGAAAAAAAAGATAATCCTGAGACAAAATTACCCCTCCCTTATTTAACCTATGTCTGACCTTCCCTTAAAAATTATAGCGTGTATTATACTTCGACTTCTCTTTGTTTATATTCCTTTAAATATTTATATGCATCAACTATCCAAATTTTACATTCTTTATATGCATTGTTTATATACAACAACTTTCGTGTATGTTTATTTGAATTCTTTATATGCATAACTCTTCCAAATTTCTGACTACCCAAATCAAATGCTTGTGTTTTTTTAGTTCAAGATAGATTGATGAGTGCTTTTGAATTTAATATGTTATATTTTTTGGGGTTTGAATATGCAAATAGATCCAATAGATACTTGTCATTTAAGATTAATAACAACAACGTAACAACAACACCACAACAATGGATAGATATTTTGGACTTTATACTACCTATTCCCACTCAAATCCATGTATACCAAATATTAGAATTGAAATTCCCAGGAATTTTATTCCTGCAAATCAAACACTAGAATTAAAACTCTCACTTTATTCCCGCATTATTATTTCCCATGAAATTGCAATTCTTTTCTCACCTAATTCATTCTCTCCAACCAAAGGCCTGTTAGAATACACAAGATTTCTCCTATCTTGTGTATCACCTATATATAAGAGTCCCCAATCCAAATAAACCTTGTGGTCTAATGGCACCCGATGACATCCGGTATCCCAGTTAACACTCCTATATAACTGTTGACTTGTAACAGAGTCAGTAGTACTAAAAAAAAAAATAATAATAATTGAGCCTTACAAGACAATACCCAAAAATTCTTTAAGCTTATAAGTATCCTCTGGATGTTGAAGATCAGCTCACCCTATGATGTGGTTCTTCCTTTATGTTTATATAGTTCCAATTTGTATTGAAATAAGGAATAGCTGATTCATGAACCTCTCTAATTCTAATTTAAACTTAAGTATAATATAGTTTTTGAACTTCAAAACTTTTATTTCGACTTAGCTTCAGAATTCTTAATTCATTATTCTTTCTTAATCTCTAAGAGTTTTCGAAGAATACAATTAAATTTCACTTTGAAGATGAGAAAGAAATGAAATTATTTCCAAATTCTATATATATGTTTCGCTTGCCATCATAAAATTGATATTAACAATCAGTACATAGAAAATTCCCCATCATATATCATTTACATCATGTAGATATGCATCGCGTACAAAAGTACAGAGCTAAGGAACTGAAGAACTATATAACTCCCAGCTAGCGTTGCGTTGATATATTAAACACTACATAGTATTATACATTATATTACAATTAGATAGCGATGAATATAATTGTTAACTTACGTGGTCTGATCTGATATGATGTGTATATTTAGTGCGTAGGTTATGATGTGTAAGATTTGAGAATGGCTCCACAGAAGGTGCAGACGATGGCCTTCCAAGACTTGTAGTAAAATGGGACGTAACAGAACCTGGTGGCGGTTGTCACATCGGCAACGGCGGCGCCACGGCCGCACCGGGAACACGAACCGGCCACCGGCTTACTTCTCCTCACCTTCCTCTTTTGGTCCACCAAGAAGCAAAAGCAAACCATCTTCAACTCTCACCTCATCTATTCATCCATCGATATCTACTCTCAACTCGATCTCTTCTCGATCCATCTCAAGCTTAAATTAATTATATATATTGCTTTCACAACCACAGGTTATATATATTATATATACCGAGGATCGGAGAATATAATTTCTTCGTAGCTAAGGATGATATGCATATGTCTAATTGTCTAATTAATTACATAGCTGGATGATGTACCACGTATGACATTGCCATGCCAAGTCATCACGTGGGGCACGTTACCCATTTTTATCAATGTCAACATTTTGATTACCGAAAATGACTGGTTTACATCAATCTTTTTTCTTTCTTTAAAAAAAAAAAATTATTAGTTGTTTGTAATTTGTAAGTTTCATTTTTATTGAGATACTGTTATAAATATTTTAATATAGACATTATTATCAACATTATGATTATTGATGGTAATATTTTGTAACGGTATTCTTTTATTACCTTGCTTCCGTATTATATATAAGTAAGGATTGACCGAATAAAGTACTTTTTCTTCCCTGTTTCTACTCTATATTCTCAGTATCTACTTTTCCTATTTATTCTATTTTCACAATATCGTCTGCAAATTCACCGGTTAAGAGTTAACATGCCAACAAACACAATAACGTATAACATATACAAATTAATACAACAATCACTTTTTCACAATTGAAAAAATCATATTTATCTACGATTTAATGTTTCACTTATGAGTATTTAGGAAAAACAAAAAACAAAATAAGATATTCATGTCATTTCATCCCAGCCTTATTGGTATTAATTACTCTTTTAAAAGTTGTCTCTAAAAAAATTATTTACCTTTCAAAAAGCAATTTTTTTTTTTTTTTGAAAACTCGTAAATTATGTGAAGGGTGGGGGCGTTGCGTGCATGCCATATGTGCAAGTACAGGTGAGAGTTGCATTTATAAAAGGAGGGAATTGAAGAGTTGGGTGGATGATTGATGTGCAGTGGGTGGTGTACGTGTACTACATAAAAACTGATAGATGATGCCTCACAATTTTAAGCTTTGATCTTAGCATTTAAGTGCTCTGAATCAACCCATTTCATGAAAATAACTGCTCACCAAATTTAAACCAAAGATATATTGTTCAATTCCAATGAGTAATTAAATAATTGCCCAACGTATTGGGAAAGCGTTTGCTCAATTCGGGTGAAGTTAGTCAATTCAATAAAATGATATAATCTTTAAAATAATTGCTATAATCAAAATTTTATGTTGTAGATAACTAAAAAGATTTAATAATTAAAAGTTTATTGTATTTACAAGTTATTGTTTTTTTTAGTGCTACCAACTCTGTTACAATTTTTCAAAAAAAAAAAAAAAACTCTGTTACAATTAGTATTTGTTCATATAAAAGTCAAATAACGCTCCAATTAGAGTTCAAATTGTGAATATAGAGTTCAAAAATGTGAATATTGAGTAATGTAATGAGATATAAATTTATTAATATAGAATACTAAAATTGTGAACATAGAGCTGGATCCATCCGGGTCCATAGCACTTCAAGTCTGTCTCCGTGAACATTGGGCCAAAAGCCCATTTCCTTGCATTATAATTTTTCTCACAGGCAACCCCACAAATATCCAACTCGAAAATTATATACATAGGGAGTTGGTGTGTGGGAGTGGCAACGGTATCAACATTTCTCTTTTCTCACACAAAATGCAAACCGTTCATCGTTGTTGAAAAGTTGGATCTCCAAATACACAGTAATGCGGCGATGTGTTCCCACTCATAATTCTTCACCCGTAGCTTTTACGTTTTCATCTCCTTGCAGACATCCGATCCATCCGCCCGTTTCACCGCTCCCAGGAAAGAGGGCGGGGAGGTTTTTGTTTTCTTTTGAGAAATTGTAAGTCATGGACAAGGGTAAGTACTCTGAGGAGTTGAATGTGGCGGTTCGGGTGGTACATATGGCTTGTTTTCTCTGTCAAAAGGTGCAGAAGGGTTTAGCTTTTTCCATTTCCGATGATGTGGTTCAGTCCAAGGACGACGATTCCCCTGTAACCGTCGCAGGTTCAATTTCATGCTTTATTATTTTTTCATCTCTTTTGGTCCCACTCAATTTCCCTTCTAACTCTTCATTGTCTTTCTCAATCTCTTTCTGCTTCTAGTAGCAGATTCATAGAATGTTGCTCCCATTTCTACTGTATGTAGTGTTCTTCATGCTTTATCTAGGATACTAATCCTCCTGCTACCGTGGAAGTGGGGAAATTTGTGTGGTAGTATAAGAATGAATGAACCGCTATGTAGATTAAAGAAATGTGATCATTGTTATTAAAGAAGATTATTTGAGTACCCAATTTCACTGTGTGGGAGGATGAGTTTGTCTCTGTCAGACAAATCTTTAATTAATTAATAGTATATGTTTTTTTATTTCCTGTTCTGTGTCATTTGCCCCAACTATCTGCCGAGTCCTTTAAATATGGGAAGTTATGCTATGTCTGTCTAACAGGCTCTTGCATGATTCTTTTGCATGAAAAGATTGGAGTGTCCAAGCAACAGTGAGTTGGATGCTGTCTGAAAATTTTGGTGGTGAAAATGTGTCTATAGTTGCTGAAGAGGATGTTCAAACTCTTTCAAAGTCTGAATCAGCTGGGATACTGGATAAAGTCATCAGCACAGTGAATGAATGCTTGGCTGAAGCACCTAGGTATGGCTTAAAGGGTCCCAGTGTAGCTCTGGAACGATCACAAGTTCTTGAAGCTATTAGCAGATGCAATTCGAGTGGTGGTCCTGTTGGCAGGCATTGGGTGCTGGACCCTGTTGATGGGACACTGGGGTTTGTGCGTCGGGATCAATATGCTGTTGCTTTAGCACTGGTTGATAATGGAGAAGTTGTTGTTGGAGTGCTAGGATGTCCTAATTATCCAATGAAGGAGCAGTTTAATAACCAAAATCAGCAGAATCATACAATGCCGGACATATACTGGACCTCCACGGGAAAGCATGAGGAAGGATGTGTCATGTACACAAGTCGAGGTTGTGGCCGTGCTTGGATGCAGCCACTGGTTGACACTGACAAGAAGTTTGAATGGCCAAACTTTGCAAGAGAAATACGGGTTTCTTCTATTGATGATCCAGAACTGGCGACTATTTGTGAGCCAGTAGAGAGAGCTAATACAGACCATTCCTTCACAGCTGGACTTGCTTCTTCTGTTGGGCTCAGGTTTCATAATGCAATTTCTCCTTTTAAATATTCATGGTTTGCTGTTCTCTACTTAAGAATATTCCTTGTTCATCAAAACTTCAGCAAGTGTAATACAGTGCTGGACTAGGTATTCTCGCTAAGTCTTACACTAGTAGTGGCACTGGATGTGGAAAAGAATTGGCTTTGATTATGCTCAAAACTGTGATGTAGAATAGTTAGTGCATTGTCATCTTTCGGAAGGTTATGAGTTTAAGATTAGTGAATTACTTAACAAAATGAAAGTACCAATTGTCCCTTTCTGAACACAAGATGGACATGTTCCCCTTTATGATGGTTTTGGTTGTTTTAAGTGATCCACTGGATGTAATAATTGACACTCCTTATTTGAATTGAGTTTTGCTAAAAATCTCAGCTCAATACCTTGAGTGAGCCCTTGTCTCCTCTCAGACAATTATTAAGTAGTATTAGTGAGTTCAACGTTATCCAGATTTGCTTAAGAAGTTCTGTCTCTATCTTTATGTTGGGGCTAGAAGCTTCAACATTTGAACCATTATAGACGTGTTTTGAGGAATGGCATACCTGCCACTTCTAATATTGTAGTCACTATTGGCAGGAAGCAGCCCTTGCGCGTCTATAGCATGGTGAAGTATGCTGCCATAGCCTGTGGAAATGCAGAGATTTTTATGAAATTTGCAAGAGCTGGATATAAGGAAAAGATATGGGATCATGCTGCCGGTGTTCTTCTTGTAGAGGAGGCCGGGGGTGTGGTAACCGATGCAGGAGGACGCCCGCTTGACTTTTCAAGGGGGGTATACCTTGAAGGTCTTGACAGGGGAATAGTAGCTTGCTCCGGAGTGAAGCTGCATGACGCGATTATTGGAGCTGTTTATGCAAGCTGGGAATCATCTAATCTATAACCCATTCTCTGCTCCAATATCATGGCAGTGGCGCAACGCCATCGCAGTGCTTGCAGCTCGGTAAGTGATTTCGATAACTTGAACATTTCCCCGTAAACATCTCCCACACTTTCACTGCTGATGAGTCATGACTATTCTACTGCCTCAATAAAACTGCTTGCTTTGAAAAGCATAGTTGAAGTTCACCAAAATGTAGTTGATTGCAGAGATGAACACTGTTCTGAATCAGCGGCTATACTCCCCCTTGTTTGAAGAAGAGAAAATGGAAGAGAGACTGTAAATTTTCAAGACAATAAAAATTTGAAAGAACCAGACCCAATGTTGGGGGCTGGCTGTTCTATAATATATTTAATGGTTTAACATTAAACTTTTTGAACTTTGATGCTATGTTAGCAGAAGTCAATGAGATCCAGCACATACTTTGAAGTGTTCTTCCTGTGGGCTATATGCCTACTTTGCAAATAAAAGTAATTCTGGTAGATAAGATACTAATAAGTTTCAAAGTTTGAGAAGTCAACATTTGTGAATGCAATTAATTGTCGGCATGAGTTGGGTTGGGTAAATCTCACTCTTGTTGGGCCAATTTTTATAATAAGTCAAACATCTGTTGAAGCTTTCAAGTAGAATGAGTATGGATTCTAATATTTCCCATGAATTGGCACTTCATAATTAAAAATACAATATAAATAAATTGAGAATGGCCTATTCTACCCACATGTTAAATCTTTTTTTTTTTTTTAATTTGAAATTCAACATTAGATTTTTCTTTTCACCTAACTGATATGCCGGATATAAATAGAAAAGTAGAACTGTTAACTCAACACGAAAACAAGTAGTTTACCCAGAACTCGATTTGCTAATAGCCTTATAGAAAAGTAACTTGATGTGCTGATTAAATGACATTCATGCTTAATATAACCCATCTTGAATTTTATGGCTATGTTTAGGATTTTATTGAAATAGTCATTTCACAGATTTATATAATAGTGACTTCTAGTTTCATTTTCTTCTTTATTTAAAAAGAAAAATAACAGGTTATCAAATTTTATTAATGCTAGGGGAATTTAATTTTATATTTTTTAAAAATGAACTGGAATCATAATTAAATGCTAATTAAGTTAGTATTACCTTGTGCTTTGCACCCAAATATAGAATAAGGTGTTGGAAAACGTAAAGCGCGGCTGGAATCATATTTTCTGCATTTTATCAGATTTTGTTTCGGGTAAGCATATGATATCCTTGACTGATTGAAGATCCGAGGTTGTTGCTTTTTGTCATTCCGTACCGAGTTTTATGCTCCTTGTCTACTTGCATTTGTTTTCCCTTTTTTTGAGCTATACTACAAAGGTTTTGCAATTAATCATTGTTATACGGAGTACTATACATGAATTAATTTCAAAATTTAATCATTAAGTTAGTAACATTCTCATATTTAATCTTTTTAAATCTTATTACAATATTACATCTCGACTTTCATTTTCTTGCCTACTTGTAATTCACCAACAAATTACAACTTGTTTTATAGTCAATCTAAATGGATACTTTATTGCTCAACATGAAGAGATACTATTCACTAAAGTATAAAAACAAATAAGGTCGCAAGAAAGGCACAATGATAAAGTCTGAATAGAGAATTAATTAGGTTTAAAGATACTTGAATAATGAAATTACATGTTAATTTTTTTTTGTTAATAGTGGAATAACAAATCTAAACAAAGAATCAATTATAACAAGAAAATGAAAGTTCTGATCATAATATAATAAAATTAAAAAATAAGACTAAATGTGACAATACATAGTTGATTATACATTTTCATTTTTCTAGGTATACTAGTTAACTCGAAAAGTAATTATTGGTACTAATATATTATTATTTGTGCGGTTCTTACCATTTTCATTAATTATTTAAAAACTTATTATATATATTTTTTGTGAGTATATATTTTAATTTTTGACTTATATTGATTTAATGATATAACATAAAATAAAAAGTTCATCTCTTAACAATAATCATAAGCTAAACATGTTAAGGAATAGAGAATAGAATAATGATACTTCTTTCGCTAGTAATATGAAAGAAATAATATACTACATAAAATATAAAATAAGTTATGGACCATCACTTCAAAAAAATAATTTCATTATAAAAGTAAAATAAAATTTTAAGTTGGAAGTGGAAGAGGTCAGTAAAATTAGTTTTGTGGTTTTAGCTCTTGATTGCAATAAATATTATACTGAAACATATATATTTGCCTTTTAATTGTAATTTTTCTTTTTGACGGTGAGGTGATGGAAATGAAACACCTTTTCTTTGGAATTTTATATTCTGGAATTCCCGCGTTCTTCACCTTTGGAATCCACGCATCGGCGCTTCTTATTATTCAAAATATCCACCTACTTTAACACCTTTTTATATCATCCTAATATTCACCCTTTTAATATATATAAGGTCCGGTTATGTGCGGACGTTTCAGTGTGAACTTATGAATTCTTATGCACTATTGAGATGTGAGATATGAATTCTTATGCACTATTGAGATGTGAGATTGGATGGTCAAAGTATGTGGAATTATAGAATGGTGTATTCGGTGCAGTTGTGTAATCATGCAATGATGCAATAATATATATTTATTAGGTCAAAATTATTATAAATCACAAAATCTAGCAATATTAATGGTGCATAACGATACACAGATTCACATGTTGACAAAGGTTCTCATTTGGACCTAATCTATATTCTATATATATATGAAAGGGGAGAGTAATATTGCACTATGAGTCTATGACAAAGTATTAAAAAATTGATGCCTGTATGGGTACCTCAACTGGTCACGGAGTGAAGTTTATGAGCAAAAACAAGGGATTGAGTCTCATTTGCGGCGGTGTGGAGGCAACCTCTCAAAGTGAAGAGGGCTTCTTGTGCCTAAGCAAATGTCTAGTCTTCGTGTTTAGTTGAGTTACCATGATTTACATATTCTCAAATGCTTTGTTCGGACGAGGCGCGGAGATCCTTAGGGTACGATTGAGAATTCAACATTTTGGGAGTAAAATTGACAAAAGATTTCTAAAAGATTGTTTGAATAAATGTAAAAGTTGAATGAAAACAGTGCAGTAATAATCTCAATCTCATCATTCTCTAGACATGATAATTAAAAAATCTCTATCATTATCAAATACTAAAAGAAATATAATATTGTTGAGTAATTTAAATTTAGAGAAAAGGGTAATCAAACAAATGGTTTGCGACTGCCGACTGGGGTAAGAGTGTAAGACGGTGAAGGGAAAGGGTAATTATTAAAGGAGAAGCATCCTATTCATATATTTATATAATCCTTTATAGTCATTGATTGATAAACCCCTTAATTAGCGGAGCTTACTGCTAAGACTTTGCCTCAGTTACATACAAATCCGGTATCCGTCCTTGGAAATTTGTAACAAAATGACAAACCTTAAAAATGACATCATGACAGAGAAACAATAATAGAAACAAACTTTTACAGAGTATAATAATTCTTCAGTTCAAAGGAAAATGATAAATTTACGTTAATCCTAAGGTTACAGTCCAATACCCCCAAAAAAAGTAACTTCAATTGTGTATTTAATAACCATTGATTCATATGATTTGACAGAGCCTGCAAAACTTAATATGTGACAAAAGGTGAATATCTTATATTATCTCTGTCTCAGTTTGTATATTCCATACCTTATATACTATTTATTATTATCAAATATTTGTAAATTGCTTAATATTTTGTTTACTAAATTAGATAAAATTATAGGAAAATAAAGATTTATTAGTCATGCAAAAATAGAAAATGATATCATTATTATTTCTTAGAGTAAACATTTCTTAATCTGACACATCAAAATTGATTATCAAATCAAAACTCCAACAATACTGTGGGTTTTGAATCCCACTAGGAACCTGAAAACTGAAAGTCCCCTTGTGCACAAAGTGTACATGTAAGGGGTGAAAATTTGAGAACTATCGGGACGGCTAATGATTACCTCATATAGCTACTTTTGGATACGAGTTCTGGAAATTTATGATTAGTCCGTCTATAGCAAATTGGAAATCTATTTTACTTAAAAAAAAAAAAAAGGAACATCCATTTGGAGGACAGAGCATGAAGGGGAAATGATGAAGGGAAGGAGACCAGTTCCCTACGTGTCAGTTGATCGGGTCGTTGCTTCCAACCCGCCGGGTCCCCCTCTTGTGTTTTACCATTCCAATTTTCCAATGCTCAGAGTTGACACTTGACACCCTACGTTATATATTATATATATATATAGCACCCAGAATACGCCAATCTATGTATCGTATGTATGCCCCTACATAATACGGAGTAATATATATTCCTCTCTTTTCTTTTCATCTGCTGAGTAGTCTCCACTCTCCACTCGCAGAAACAAGAAAAAAGTTGGAATCAAGTGGGAAAAAAGCTACACCAATATATACAAATTCAGGGCTCACACAAACCGCGTCGCTGACATATATTTACTCTCCGACTTCAAAACCTTTCATCATCTTCATCCCTGATCCCACCACTAATCTTTTCCTCATCTTCTGTACACTACTGTCCTCTGTCATATACAGTCTTATTACCGTGTTGTGTTGGGATCTCCAATTTATTCTCTCTCTCTCTCTCTCCTTCCCCGGATCTGATTGCATCCCACTCTGCTCTTCTTCATTCCTTTGCTCTGTTTCCGAAAATGGAAGTAGGCAGCAGCCAAACTTTGAAAGTTGCTAGCTAGATTTACCCGATTTAATCTGTTGCCTACTTAAATCTTGGACCTCTCTAGTATCTACACTACTAGTGTAAGTGTAAATGTCAGACTCAATCATTTTTTCCTGAGAATTTTGCTTGGATTTTACTCCGCAATCATGTTTTTTGATGATTGAAATTGTGGGTGAGTGCAGATTTTGAGGAATATATTATCAAAGATTCAAAGGTGAGACCTTTAATTTGTAGTGTTTGATTCAAGAAAAGAAGCATGGGGAAGACGGGCAGAGATTGGAATCAGATCTATGGGATTTACGGCGTCGATGATTGGCAAACGCCTCTCTTTCTCTTAATCCATGCCGTCTTCTTCTCCGCTCTTTCCGTGTTTTTTCTCATCTACTTTGAGCCCATATGCTGCTTTTTCCAGCATTTTGTGCCCGGGCCGGGCCTCGCGGGCTTCGCCGCGGGGTTCACCGGCTCCGTCACCGCCCTCTCGGCGGTCTGCCTTTTCGTGGCCGCCGGGAACATATTCTACTCCTCCGTTCCGCTCCACTGGGAAATGGCGCAGCGCATGGTCAACGCCGTGGGGGACTGGTCAACCGTGAAGCACGCCCTGGACCTCGGCTGCGACCGGGGGATCCTCCTCAACGCCGTCGCGCTCCAGCTCAAGAAATCCGGGTCCTCCGGCCGGGTCGTCGGGTTACACCCGGCCCAAAGCCGATCGCTCTCCGTCCTCCGCACCGCCGGAATGGAGGGCGTCCAGGAGTACGTCACGTGCCGCGCCGGCGACCCGAGGACGCTTCCGTTCGCCGACAACTGCTTCGACGTCGTCGCGTCGGCGGCGTTCGTGCACACCGTGGGAAAGGAGCTCGGCCCGCGGACGGCGGCGGCGGAGGCGGAGCGGATGCGGGTTTTAGAGGAGGCGGTGCGGGTACTGAAGCCCGGCGGCGTAGGGGTGGTGTGGGACCTAGTCCACGTACCGGAATACGTGAAGAGACTTCAAGTTCTGAAAATGGAGGACATTCGGGTCTCGGAGCGGGTCACGGCGTACATGGCCAGCAGCCACATCGTATCATTCCGGAAGCCAAGTCAGCATTACGTGGGGCCCTTCGAAGTCAGACTGGATTGGAGATTCAACAATATCTGCTAAAGCTTCCCACAATCCTATCCATGAAGAAGAGTGGAAACTTGAGAAATTAAGGAGATAACACAATTTGCTTATTTCCTTAAATCTTTTTATTTTCATATATATATATCAAGTATAAGGCACAGTAAATATCTGGGGAAACAAAGTGGAACCAGATGCATTGTAAATCCCAAAATAATGTTTACATAAAAAAAAAATACATACATATATATATATATAGTCTTTATGGGGTACCACACCTCTATGGTACTGGGTAGTTAAATTATGTTTCGACCATTTAAGAGTCGAGCTGAACTTGTACCCCATTTAAATGGAGGTTTTCTCATGCATATTATTATATTTATAATGTTTGAATTTGAATGTTTAACATACAAGAGTATAGTGTACGATTTTAATACTGTTGTGATGTTGAGAGGAACAATTTACAATGATGTGGGTGTATTACGTGTTTGTAAAGTTATACAGTCTCTCGTATGAATTTGCAAAGTAATATATGACATTATAAAATTTCTCTACCTATGATAACTAATAATGTATTATTTGAACTTAGGTAACAAGTCGAGTGGTTGTTGCACTATTAGTTTCAAATATTTGAAATTAAATTAAAGTAAAAGAGAGTGGAGTGGGGGATGAGAATTTTGTAGTGTGTTGGTATAAAGGTAGGGAAATGGCCGGGAAGGGTTGCTAAATGGTCAAAATCAGAGACACCTTGACAGCAATGTGAGTATGAAAGGGAAGTGCATGCAGGTGGGGAATGGGTATTAAATTGCAGCAAGCTAGCTAAGCTAAGGAATGGCCCTTTTGCTTTGGGTATCACACTATCTATCATGTGCCAACATCAATGATATCATAATGCTTTTCTATCATTCATCACATACAGTTTCACTGTTTTCTCCTTTCTGCCGTGCCCAACCAATTCTGTAATTCCTTGAATGAATGGCATAGGATAAAGGGATGTCTATCTGCCATTTCTTCAACTAAATGCCTGAATTCCAACTCCAACTACCTGCGTGACACTTATTTAACACCCACTGAATTGGTTGGATTCATTATAACTTTGTCCAAAACTAAATAACCCAGAAAATTGTGATGAATTCAACTTGAAAATTAAAACCTCAAACATCGGGGATTCGATGTTGTCCTACTTTTAGCGATATTGGAATTACTTTTGTTCACAAGGTAAAGCCTTAACAGAAGTAACATGATGGATTATTGTACTCATAAAAGTGGTAATTCTGTTTCTATGCTTCTACAAATGCATAAATTATTGTTTGTTACGATAATATGATCAAAATATTGAGTATGAATTATTCTCAATTTATTACAACAATTATATATATTGATAGCTATTTTCAACAATTTTAAACTCTAAATTAGGTTAAGTCTCTTAACAAGTGTTATAATCTTCAAAATTTAACATTTTCATGCTACTTGAATCATATATACTAAAATAGATTTGAAAATAGTACATAGATATTTTATAGCAAATTTAATTTTTACTTCTTTTTCTTTAAGTTCCCAACCAATTTCCAACAACAACAACAACAAAACATCAATTTCATTCCATTAAATCACTTCAAAGCCTATAATAAAGACAAATAAATGAAGACTAAATATAACCATTTTGAGAATGTACATACCAAATTTATCTTATCTCTTCACTTAATTAGAATCTAAATTCATTGAGGCTTGACCTTTGATTAAGGATGAATGAGTTCTTTGCGACATAGCCACACCCCAGGTTATATCTTTAAAATTTTCAACACAAACTAATATACATATATTCATAGTTATATTCAGTATTATCGAAACTATAAAAAATTCATTAATTATAATTAAAATTTATCAAATGTCATTGGTACACCATGATGCACCATTTTCTTGTGCATCCAGGGTGAGTGAAGTTTAAACATAGTGCACACCAAATGCTTGACTTTTTGAGTTGGTTGGACTCCATATTCAACCAAATGTCCGAATCTGTTACATATGTTTGACTCTTTAAATTAGTTTTGAATTGGATATTTAAAATTAATCATCTAGGTTTTCCCAGCCAATCGACTCACCATCAAATACTAATATTAGTTATCTTCTTGAATAAAAACTCGAACAATCTCATTCACACCCTATAAGTATTTAAAATTATTTATTAATAGACCAATATTTGACCAAGATATTATTATTATTATTATTATTAAAAGAGTAGATATTAAAGGATTTAAAGCAGTGACTCCAAAGGCTGATATGTCGTTTTCTAATCTCCTATCCCAAACGGCCATCCCACTGCAAGAGTGTAGGCTATGGCTGCCATACTCAAACAGAGGTAAATAAGGTAATTTTTGAAACTCTTGGGGTTTGGAGTTAAAAGACTTTATACATTTATTCATTTATATATTTATAAATATTTCTTGATAAAAATTCCAATTTTAATTTGTGGAATTGTTTTGCACATGTATAGCTGATGTAGCCTTTGCACAAGGCACATGGATGAAGGGGCATAATGTCAAAAACACCCCTGGTCCCTGGAGGCAAGCCTAGTATATTAATTTTTGTGAATTTAAGATTTCTCCTTCCTTTTTATGTGGTTTCAAATCCAAGATTAAAGACAAAGGTCATGTGTTGCTTTGGTTTTGATGCATTATTATTATTGGTTTGATAATTTGGTGTTTGTATTGAATACAATAGTAGATGAATTCATGGAAATGGAAGATATAATCAAAGGTAGGTCCTACTCCTGCTCAGCTTTGTCTAATTTTAATCCCAAAAAGTAGTGGACTGTTGAGACAATATTTTGGTGGCCAAAGAAGAGTAAAGCTCCCCACGTACTGCTACAATATAACCTCATTCATTCTTGCTGCCTAACTAGCTTCAATAACACAATTACACAATCATGAGTTCTAAAATTGTATGTTTGTGCAAATACTCTTTATTTTTGAAATACATAAAATAAAGTAAGAAACATGAATGACGATAAATATGGGGGTATAATCAATGAATTCCAACGAGTAGTGGTTTATTCAAATTTGGCGAGTTCTGAAATTTGTGTTAAAACCCGTACTAATTTCGCTATATTTGTGTTCATTTACATATGTTGGATTTAGTTAATAAAAACAAATTTGTTTGAAAACAAGAAATGAATTTGTTTATGAAAGGGGAGTTTGTGAAGAAGGTAGGTATTTTTGGATGAATCAAATGTTTCCAATAAAAAGGTTAGGCTATGGGCCAAAGTGTCAAAGCTATAAGTAAAAAGATGGGTGGTGTGTTTGAATGCATTGTGTATGGAAGGGGAAAAGTTTGGTAGATCGATGTGAATGATGTTTCAGCTCAAAGTTCAAATTTCATCCACTCCTCTAAACACTAGTGGGGTGGGCAGATGGTACTGTTGATTGAGACTCCAAATTCTGATATTTTTATCCTACTCGTTAACTACTATAGTAAATACTTAGCCCAAAACGGATAAGTGGCCCCATGGTCTAGTGGTCAGGACATTGGACTCTGAATCCAGTAACCCGAGTTCAAATCTCGGTGGGACCTGTTTTCCTTTTTTTTTTTTTTTTTTACTACTTAATTTTCTTTTTTCTATTTGTATTTCTATATACTATACTCATTTTAGCATGGACTTCTCTGCGTTGGAAACTTCACTTTTTCTTTTCCCTTTTTTTAAAAAATATTTGTTAAAAATATTTTTTTTCCCTGTAGCAATTTCATTTTAAATTTCTAGAACACACGATATTTAGAGAACATAAAATTTTGAACTTGTTTGAGTCCTAAAGGCGGTAATTCATATGTTGTCTTTCTATGAATAACAGTATTATTTGGGATTGAGTTTTAAATGCATCAACTTAAGTAGAAATGTCACTTGCTTAAATATGAAGAACTGAGTGTTAGGCCATAATCAAAACTCGACTAGATCAGTGAAATAACAAAGTTAAAAACTTTTGTTCTATAAAAAGCAAAACATATATGACTCTTTTTCATCCCTATTTATTAAATGAAGTTTGTATTCATCCGTATTGAATATATGCTATATATAAATATAAATGTGCAATAATTTAGCTAGTAGTTTAAATATATTTAGTTAAAGTAGATCAGAGCACATTCTTGTATTAGAATCAATCAAATAAAAAGAAAAAAAATCTAACTAACTCGCATACTACATACATGAGAGGACATATTAAGCATTTAGTCGATTTATACATTATCAATGTATAATTCAATTATTAGTTTATATTTTTAGTCGAAAAGTAAGAATCACTCAAATTATTTCAAATAACACCAATTCAATACACTGTTGCATAAGCAAATAAAACACACGTACACATATAGTTAGTGTGCCAAACATCTCCTTGAGTCATACCAAATACTGCGATTTCTTCATGTGCCCGCAGCAGATAGGATTAATCTGTAATTAATATCATATATATATATCAACAACCTACAACATTTTGATGAACCACAAGCAACACATGAATATACTCTCTTTTATTGATTAGTGCGAATGTTCAAATTCAATCCGTAACTTTTTGTACGGATTTAACTTTGATATCAAATTGAATAATGTGTTACATCTCAACTAAAAATTTTAAATTAATACTAATGACCTCTACATTTATACTAAATATAGACAATATCCTTTCAATTTTCAATTTTTTCCTTTTTTATTTTAAATACCATGAGAGATAAAAATAAACAAGCACCCTAAACAATACAAATATACAATTATTCCTGGACGTTGATAAAATCAAAACTCATAAAGAAAAAGAAGAAGAATTGGTTTATTTCTTACAGGTTCTGTTTGAACCAAAAAAAAAAAAAAAGTTTCTGGGTTTAATTTATTCAAGCCCAGAAGAACTTCCCATGTTTCTAGGTTCAAAAACAGCCCAGAAACATGGGGCTTTTTCTGGAAGTCATGGATTTATTTATTTTTGGGCATATCCAACACATTGCATATGTTCGTAGTATGTCATAAATATTTGACTTTCTATGATCAAAAGGTTGTTTTTTTTTTTTTTTTTTTTCCAGAGTACTACTTACTCTGTTACAATGTAGTGTACATATTTATAAATCGGAACACCGGATGCCACTAGACCACAAGGTCATTGGCTATGATCGAAAGGTTTTGACATCTTTTTACAACGAAAATTTCAATGTCGGAAAATATTGATTTTCCTTTTAAAAAAAATAATAATTTAGTAATATAATTTTCGACTACGTAAATACGGGATAAGTATGTCAGTAATGCTTTTAGCAACATCTTAGAAGAAAAAATTCTCAACTTATTTCATTGTCAGAAATAAATTATTTTTTGATAGTGAAATCAAATTTACGGAAAAAGTAGAAAACTCATTTTGAAAGAAATCTGAAAATTTTAATAATCAAAAACTAAATGTAAAAATAATAATATGAGATCAAAAGTGAAAATAACTTCACCAAAATCTGAGTGTCACGATGAGTGTAAAGACGTCTCTACGTTCTTCTTCCTTGCACCACAGAAGTGCGTATAAAATGCGCGAGAAAGGAATAGGATAGAGTTTGGATGAGGCGCGTCAAAATCCTAGCAACTACCGACCACTCTCTTCAATGGCGCACCCTTCAGTCTGTTCCTTCATCTCTCACAAGCACAACGCAGCTCTTCTCAGAGTCTCCTTCTCGCCTTCTCTCCAAAAACGCGCCTTTTTCTCCACTCATTGCATGCTTCCCTTCGCCCGTCGTCTTTGCAGAAGAACAACCTCCGCAACACCAAATCATCATGGGCTTACGCTTCTTCTTGCGAAAATAGATCCTTCATTGGTTAGTCGGATTCGAATAATTCCTTGTCTATGCTGCAATGCCGACTACTTATATGTGGAATTGTTTATTTACAATTACTGTGGCCTCACACAATTAGACTTGTAGTTCTTAATATATGTTGGAATTCCTTCCATTTGTTCTTTATCTGTTTGGCTCTATTGGGGTTTTTAGTTAGTTGAGTCTGTTCTGCTCTTGATTCCGCTTCAAAGGTTTGATCTTGTTTCAGACTTCATTCATTTTGACTGCCTCCGTGCAGCCTACATTGGCCAATTTCAATGAATTTTTAGAATCATTGCTTTTATGGTCTACTAGGTTGTTAAAACAGTTGACTATTTATATCCATCCATTGGTGCTTCGGGTAGTTCTTAGACTTGATTACTAGTCTGCAAAAAAAAAAAAAGATATTGCATTCTTTTCAGCAGCAGTTATCTCAAATTCCCTCTGCAAACTCAATTTGCCCACTGAAATACACAGAATGCCATATCCAGGATGAGTGGAACACTGAGAAAATGCTATTTTCTTTTTCTTCGGGCTACTGAAATGAGTTTTCAGTTATGCAGGATTTGACAAAAAGACTTACTACAGTCTCCAGTTTGTCAAGGTTTTTGGAACATGGAATGAAACGACTTGAGACAGCAATAGCTGTGTTCATTATATTTGTTCAAGTTGCATGTCCAGTTCCATTGTCTGGTTGGGAATCATGGGGTGTTTCACCTGCGGAGGCAGTACTTTATTCCCCAGAGACAAAACTTCCTAGAACAGGTGAATTGGCTCTGAGAAGAGCTATCCCAGCAAACACCAGTATGAAAGCTATTCAGGTTTGCCACTATTTTCTCTGCTCACCTAGTTTTGTTCATTTAAATAATAATTTGTAATTTTTATTACTCCGTATTATTTAAAATTTTTAATTGAAGTTCCTCTCTCTGACACTCTCTCTTTGACATAGGAATCCCTTGAGGACATTTCGTACTTGCTAAGGATTCCACAGAGAAAACCATTCGGAACAATGGAGGGTAATGTGAAGAAAGCTCTTAAGGTAAGACATAATTTTCTTATGAATAACTGAGGCAAACAAATAAGTCAAGAACACAAAAGTTGCTAAATCCCTTGAGGGAGATCTTATTACCAAAGGCACTATCCTCTACTGCATGTGGGGTGGCCATCTAACCATGTAAAAGGGCAGCAATCTAATTTGATTGTTCAAATCATTTTTTTTCTCACACTTCAGATTGCAACGGATGAAAAGGAAGCCATATTGGGCAGTATACCTATTGACTTGAGAGAAAATGGTTCTGTCTTATATGCATCTCTAATTGATGGCAAGGTAATCTAGACAAGATTTAGCTTCTTTGGTTGGGGGTATTTTGTTTACGATAAGTTATTAGTCGGTCTTGTATGCATTTGATCAAAATCTAGACTAGAAGTTTCATCGACTATCTACATATGCAGAGACCACTATAATGACAATGGCATTTCGCTTGATGGTCAGGGTGGATTGCAAAGCCTTATAGAGTCTATAAAGGATAAGGATCCGGATAAGGTCTCAGTAGGTCTTGCATCTTCATTAGATACTGTTGCACAGTTGGAGTTGTTACAGGTATATATTTGTTGTCCCGTCATATGTTTAATCCTTGTATGGGTAATTTGTGTGTCCTTTAAGAGTGTTCAAATGACCAAATAAATATTTACCATAATTGTGGTCTCACAGACTCTCTTGTCCCTGAACAAATTTTATATATTGACTGTGGTAATCAATTGGACTATAAGCAGCGTGCTATGAAATGGTTATTAATATCTCAAGGATGTCTTTGTGACAGGCTCCGGGGCTATCATTTTTGTTGCCTGAACAGTACTTGAACTATCCAAGGTAAAGCTTTGAGAAACTATGTCTATATGGTTTCACTCTGCATTTTCCCACTCATTGGCAAACCGTGGTAGATGCCTACTTATGGTGTTACATGAGAAAAGTACTTGTGTCACAATGTTCTACTGAATTTCTTAGGCTCACAGGAAGAGGAATGGTCGAATTCACAGTTGAGAAGGGAGATGGTTCAATGTTTTCTCCAGAATCTGGTGGTGAAGGAAAGAGCATCACAAAAATTCAGGTAGTGGCTGCATGGCCTCACAAACAACTTCTTCCTCTCTCTCGATTCTTGAATATGATGAAAGAATTTTGCTTCATAGTAACCATCAGCATTTAAAGTTTTCTCATGATGTGAAGCTAATATTTGTTTTCCATCCTTGTTCCCGCTTTCTAGTTAAAGCTATGAATTATCATCATCATTTTATTTTATGTTGCCTATTTATCTGATTGCAAAACAAACCATTTCCTGAATGAATTTGTTTCTTTTTGTTTGATAGCGTCTGATTTTCGAGGAGAGGTCAATTGGATGTGCTGTTCTAGCAGTAAAATTTGTTTCAGCCAAATATTTTGGCAATAACTGATACATAATAATGACATTTATTCAGGTTATTTTAGATGGCTATTCAGCACCACTGACAGCAGGAAACTTTGCAAAACTGGTAAGGTAGTGAAATCTCACTTCATCTTAAGTCCTAACTAGTTCCGCTTATATAAGTATTTATTGAATGACTTGAAAAGCAACATAATCAACTGCAGGTGATTGATGGTGCGTATGATGGTGTGAAGCTCAACTGTGCCAATCAAGCAATTCTTACAGAAAGCAGATTGGGGAAGGACATTGGATATAGCGTTCCCTTAGAGATCATGCCGTCTGGGCAGTTTGAGCCACTATACAAAACAGCTTTGAGTGTGCAGGTGTATTAACTTCTTTAAGTCTAATTGTTAGCTATAAAAGGCTAGCAGCAGCAAGATACCCTGTTTTCGTTTCCCTTTATTTGTGTGAATCTAATCAGTAATATGAACTTGTTTTGTGTGCTAAGGATGGGGAGCTTCCTGTGCTTCCGTTATCAGTTTATGGTGCAGTTGCCATGGCACACAGTGATGTTTCTGACGAGTACTCATCACCAAGCCAGTTTTTCTTTTATCTTTATGACAAGAGAAATGTAAGTGGTATTAATGTTGTGTCTATTACTATGCATCCTACCATTTTTGTTAGTAGGTCATTCTCGTATACAAATTATAATGAACTCTCTTAACAGTCTGGCCTAGGAGGCATATCTTTTGAAGAAGGTCAATTTGCTGTCTTCGGGTATGCTCTTCAAACCTTTTCATTCAGGTGGTTTGAATTTTGACACTGGCAATCATAATTTCAGCTTTTCTGTTCTTTTTTTGGCGTGTAGATATACCACAGCTGGAAGAGAAATTCTTTCTCAGATTAAAACTGGAGATGTAATTCGATCTGCAAAGCTCGTGGAAGGCCAAGATCGCCTCGTTCTACCAAAAGAGAGTTTGTAAAATTTCGATTCACCATCACACTCCCCTTCCCCTTCCCCTGGATAGTAGCCAACTTGTCATATTTTGATGATCTACATATTTGAATAATTACATACCAGCTGAAGTCAATTTAAGTTCCACTGTAATTCTGTACTATTTATCTCAACTGTAATATGAACTGTATTGCTGTATGTGAAGAATACAACTATAAATAATGGTCTTTACATTATTAGTTAAAGGCACAGCTCTTTAAAAATTGAAAAAGAAAAAGATTATACACTGGACAATTGAGCATTCATTTATGTGTGATCTGCTTTGATACCAATTGTTAGAATAATATGAAAATCAAAAAGTAATGAGGTGTATGTGAATCAGACATCAGACATGTTACAGAGGCGGCTGGGAGTTGGCTTAAAATCCAGCCACCGCAAGGTGGGGCGACGCGCCGGCGGTGTTATCGCTCTTCTAATGATCTCTTTGTTGGCTTGTCGTCGGCTGAGCCTGCTATGAGATGGCACAATCCCTTGTCGAGCTCCTCTCACGGCGGGCCTCGCATGATGATGATGATGGATTTGAGACTTGGGGGACGCCGGAAAACCACTCCGGCAGCTGCAATTCCTCTGAAGCACCCTGCTCCGGCCGGTGGGCGCCTGCGAAACGGAAAGTGGATGCCTTTCCACGGCTAAAGGACTCATTCGCGGAATCGATCTACTGCGTATGTAGGCCGGTTTCAAGTTTTATTTGTATTGAAGAAGAAGGAGAAAATTGATGGCGGGTGAGTTGTTCTGGGAGGGCTTTTATAGTGACAAAATAATATGTGTGTGTTGACTGTTGACTTCTTCTTCAGAAATTTCTTAGTTGTCATCACAGCACTACCAAAGGTATGAATAAGAATACTTTGACTTGTAATCTCATTTGCTTGTTCCAGACGTTGTCGTACTTTGATCTTTACTTTGACCCGTTCCACACATCACGTGTACCTGCCACGAATTTGCTTACCACCTGACCTTAGCATGCCTTTACCATAGTGGAATTGCTAATCATTAATTTAGTTTCTAATTAATCCAATCACTAATATTATTCTATTTTAGTGAACTCTTCACAATTTTCTTTATGAACACGCCTACATTAATTAATTAATTATTAATAAGGGTTGGTTTCTGTTACATACCAAGTTGAATGAAGATGGTTAGAAGTCAGCTGCAATTTTATAATTTTATTAAATAGTATTACATTTTAAATAAAAAGTATTACTGATCATTATATACCAAATTTATTTGTATATGTCCAAGCTGCTGCTTCTTCTCTCATTCAACACAATTCTATCCCTTCAGTTTGCAAACACAGAGAATGCATGTTACACTCTATATATGTATAATTTCATTTATGATTTGATTGGGGCTTGAATTTTAGTTAACTCATTTTAGTTTGAATTTTTAAAAATTAAATTGGAATGGCCACCTGACGTCCTGACCTAGTCACCTAATAGGTACGAGGGTCACACTTGTGTGAGATCGTCTCACGGATCCTTGTTTGTGAGATGGGTCGGGTTGGATCAAAGCACCATGCAAATGTCATACTTATATATGCAAATGTCATACTTAAATGCTCAAATATAACACTAATCAAGAATACAATTTTTGTTATTTATAAGAGAAAAAGTAATACATTTTTCATAATGAGTAATGTTGACAAATGCCCCTTACTTATAAGGGCAAATATAATACTTTTGAGGAAAAATGTAATACTTTAAATCGAAATGTAAAAGTATTGTATTTTCCCTTAAAAGTATTACATTTACCCTTATAAGTAACAAAAATTTTATTCCTGATTAGTATTACATTTGAGCATATAAGTATGATATTTGTGTATATAAGTGTTACGTTTGCATCTTGACCCGACCCGTCTCATGGTGAGACGGTCTCACACAAGTTTTTGCCTAGATACGATGGTCAACTAATTGTGGACTAACAAAACCAACTTTGACAGATTGTGATAAACATTGGGCTGGTGGATAATGGGCTATATTAACTTTTGTTGCCTATTGGCCCGATTTGTCATGCAATCTACCAAATCTTTATATATATATATATATATATATATATATATATATATATATATATACACCTTTCGCATTCTGATTATGAGTCTTTCAAACGTTTTCTGGATGCAAAATCTCAACCAATACTCTCATTTAATTTGTCGCCTAATTATCATTTTTAAGAAAATAACTGAAGTGACTTGTTTATAAAATGATAAGACATTGATTTATAATTTTATGGCCTGTATTGCACATACATATATATATTTATCATATATTCTGTACATACTATTTATGAAAAAGATTTGGGTACCTCTTACTTCAGTAATGTCATAATGTCATGCTAAAAAAGGAAGGGCAAAGAGTCAAATACACCTTGGAACATTAAATGAGAAGTCAATTAAGGAATTAAACTTTTAAGACTTGCAATTAAGTCTATCACTAGTTTTCAAAAAAAAAAAAACTAGTGATTTTTGTGCATTCAGTCCCAAAAACCTATAAACGCCGGAAATGTCCTACGTGGCAGATGACATGAAATTTTTTTAATAAATAATAATAATAATTAATATAATTTTTTTAAAAAAAGAGAGATGACAACCGTCTTTTTCTTCCCTCCTCCGTAACTAGATTTGGAGACGAAGATGGTTCAAAGAAAGACCCTTCGTCTCCGTCTCCATATATAGAGAGGAAGAAGGGGAATATATATATATATATGTGTGTGTGTGTGTGTTTTATACTTTTTCCATCTGTTGTATACCAAAGAGTCAATACCCACCACCAGAGATTCGATCATGTGACCTTTCCTCAAGGAGAACCACAAATGTGTCATCTGATCGAGCATAAGGCCGGTGCTTGGCAAACAATGTTATATTAGAAAAGAAAATAACATTTTTCTATTTACTCATCCATGACCCCCTACATATGTAACCATGTAAGCATGAAAATATAAAGAAAACTGAAGAATTGATATATAGGCAACAATGTTATATTAGAAAAGAAAATAACATTTTTCTATTTACTAATTAGATGAGCTCTCGGTCCAGTTTTTCAGAGAAATGAGAAATTGAAGAAAAAAATAAAATAATAAATGCAATTTTTTTTTGAAAAAATAATAAATGCATTTAATTTACATGTAAAATTAAAGAAAGAAAACTGAAGAATTGATATATAGGCAACATTAATGTTTCAAACTCTTCTCCCAAATTAATGTTTCAAACTCGACAAACCCTTTGTTGGGCAATTGATGCCGCGGTATGCAAAGGAATTGGATAGTTCGTTAGGGTTGGGAGGGAGGATCGAATAAAGTTAGTCACCAATAACGGAATACAAGAATGGAGGATAAATAATGACGACACATATTTCCACAAAATATTGCATTATCAAATTAATTCCTAAATTAAGGTCCAATGAATTGAAATCCTTTTAAGGTTGTTTTGTACTCTTTCCCTGTTAAAAGCATGCGATTAACAGCACCCGGAAAAAAAAATTTAAAAAAAAAAATTGTTGGGTCTTAAGATAAGGATTCCATTTGTTGACAACGAAACTAACCTAGGTCCAAAGTCAGCAAAGAATTGTGTGAGGTATGGTGGCCTCTTGTTGTCAACATATATGCATGTGAGAGCTGTGACCCATGGAATATTTAAACTTACCCATGTCTTATCTAAACTATAAAGATAATGACACTTAACGCGACCATACTTTGATTAATGAAGGATAATAATCTCCCCTAGCTCCCATTTTAGGAGATAATTTACAGATTGAATAAAAAGCTAGATATATAGGCTGGCTGGCTGGCATTCCTTGAAACCATGATTAGAAGAGATAAATGTAGATTAGGTTATGTTAAAGGACGGATGAGATTTCGTTTTAGCGATGGAGACTTTGAGGCACCCTACCTGACCTGCTTTTTCTACGTCCAAAAGCAAATGCTAATTCTAATTACTGTAGTAGTGATGATAACCGAGTGGGAATTGTATGGAAGTTACGTTGAAGAATGTGAACCAAGAAAGAGGATTTCATTTTGAGTTTCCTTCTTGTTTGCAGAGACCCGTGAATGGGTCAAGTCTAACACCAGGTTGCTAGTAAAATTATTGAAAAAAAATTGAAGGAGTATATGAAGGGTCAAGTCCAGTAGTATTAGTTCTTGAAAATGTGGTAGTATACAAAAATAAAATTACACATTCAATAGTAGTGGTGCTTGATCCTAACATTTCTACCTACATGATTGGCCGGATTATCTCTCTTAGTTTTGCATTTAATTTTTACCTCTCATTTTCAAATAGATGTCATATTTTTCATGCTCTACATATTTGATAGTTAAATAGCTAGCAATTGAACTATTATTTTATTCTATATATGTTTTTTGGAAATCATATTAGTTCTCTCAATATATATTACTCCTTAATTCTAGATGCTTAAAAAGAGAGCTTGTACAATGCTATACAACATTGGTGGATTGTGGCTTGAAAGGCCGAATTCAAAAAATGGTAAAACATGCTGTGGAGTTGATGTTAGCAAGTGTTGCTAGGGTGAGAGGAAGGAAATGAAGTGTTGACATAAGGATACGTGTTTGATCATAAAAATATGTTCAATTTCTCAAGTATAATGCATGATTACCTAACAATGACATATCATTTACGGAGTAAACAAATTATATCATATTATGGGCTTAAAATAAGCTTCTAATTATAATAAAATAAATAAAAGTTCATTTTGCTCAATTCCTTTAGAAACATATTTATCATAGTTATACTAAATTACTAATATTACTAGGCTAGAATATAAGATCAATGACATCGATCTATTTATAATTTCCGTTACATCCAACAAAATTGAGATTGATTCAGTCTAACTTTTTTTTTTTTTTTAAATTAAATACTTATACCATAAAAATATAAGTTTTAACACTCCTGCTCTATTATAAAATTCGACCTCAGATTTTATTTTTAAAAAATCAAATCCCTTTCACTTGTATATCCTGTGTATATTAATAGATAGGACATAATTTTAATTTTAAAATCATTTTATATTTGTAAATGATATCAGGTTATGGAAGTGTGTGTGTGTGTGTGTACACACACACACACACACCTTTCCTCCTAACTCATAGATGGAGAAAAGGCAAATCTAATTAATTAGTAAACAGGAATTTTATTGATCAAAAGTGTAGTAATTAAATTTATCTGGTAATCCTTGCACCAATTAGTAAATCGACAACTCGCATATGATATGATGATATCATCTGTAATTGTCTCCATCATACAAAAACAAGATCAAGATATTCTCTAATTAAATTATGTGATTTAATTATATATAATCTATTATCACTTCATTCTTAGAGATATGCTCCAATTCTTCCTTATCTCCACCATGTTTCAATTTTTATATTTTTTAATACTAACTAATTTCTCCCTTCCTTTCTGTCAAGTTCAATTAATTAGACTTAACTCAAGTTTTTTTATATATAATTCAATCTTTTTATAATATTTAGCTTGGTGTTAATATATAATATTCATATATTTAAAAATTATTTTAAAAAATTACAATTAAATACAAAAGAATATGAATTTAAAATTTAAGAAAAAAATACAGAAAAAAGAATTAATTTGATAATGGGAGGGAGTAAGTGTTAAGAAATAAGATTTTTATATATTTAGGAATTACATATATGCAATTTTTTATTAGACACAAGAAAGGGAAAATTTTAAAAATTGTTAAAAGGAAATAAGTCTGTATAAAAGAGTTTTCTAAATAAGATCATAAAAATATTAATTTTTCCAAATGCATTTTACCCTCAACAACATACAAAGACTGACATCAACATGCATATGTGTATATATTATTACTGGATATATCCCATTATCTAATTATGGTAAATATCACGACCTTATCATTTCTCCAAAGTAATTTTACATCCACAAATACATGATAATAATATCACCTCTCAACCTTTATACATACATACATATAAACTTTTTAAGGGTATACAAATATAGAGTAAAAAAAAAAAGGTCTGTGATGAGAAGCGCTAATAGGAGCAAAAATATTACACATAAGTACAGTACAATTCCTTGATATACAAATTAAAATAAGAGCAACAGTATATAATATATTACAGTATTGTTGAGTTGTAGTTGAAATGCTATAATAATAAAATATGTGTTTTGCATATATGTGTGTAATAAGAGAGGAACCAAAACAATATAGAAAATATGGACTCACCTAAAAATGGCTAAAGACAACCCTATCCACCATATTATGATCATCATCACCACCTAATTAACAATATAATTCTTCAATTCACATCCAGTCTGATCTTTCTTTCCCTAGCTAGCTAGCTAGCATGCTTAACCAACAAAATTAAACCTCAATCCGATCATCAGTATAGATATGTGATGTTCAGTACCTGCAATAATCCAACCACTAATCCGCTGCTCAGCCGCTTCAACATGTAAAACTCTGATCTGCTACAGATGGAGGATATTAGGCCTAAACTTAAACTTATAATATTTATATGTGGTTATTAATTATATATATGTATGTATATGTGTATATTTGTGTTTACATATTTAATTTGTCTCCCCCCGGGCTTTGGACATTTACTATACACGGTGGCCGTTTAAGAGTACCAATTGATGCCGGAAACCTGGTAGGGTTGGCGGAAAACGCCGTCGTTTAGGGCCCCCAACATGGTTTGTTGGTGCAGTGAAGGGGTTTGGGGCAGGTGGCTTAGGAGTGTGGCTATGGAGCCGTTCTGCTCGTCGCTTCGAGAAATGCTTGTTTCGTTGTTGTCGGCGAGGAATCTTTTGGTCGGGGGATCCGGGGAGGCGTCGGCGGGGTGGTGGTGATTGGCGGAGGAGTCGTCAACGGTGTTCCAGAAGAGCCCCGGGAGGGTCCGCTTTGTAGGGAGGAGATTGGGGGTCGGCGGGACAAAGGGGAGCTGAGCCGACCTGGCGCCGCCGATTGAGGGGTCGCTAGGAACCAAGGCGTGGTCGAAGATGTGATCAGTTTGGAGCAATGCGCCATAATTGGAGGGCGGCTTTAGTCCCATCTTGTGCTGGGGAGCAAATGGTACAGAAGGATGAATCGATCCCAACATATCGTTCAGATCATCGCTCTCGTGATCCAACGGCCTTTGCGAGTTGTTCTTCTTGTAAATACGACACAAAACCCAATCATCAAGCTGTCAGAAAAAGGACAGAGCTTTCGTTAGTTTTAATAAAACATTAAAATCCAACGAAATTGACTGAAAATCCGAAGAAAATTAAAACAACGAACTCACCCTTAAAGAGCCGCCTTTTGATCTATTGGCGATGTCCAATCCAGGAGGCTTATTAGTGGTCTTATTATCCGCAAGGCGATATTCATGCATGATCCAATTAGTCTTCACTCCTTTAGGCGGCTTTCCGCCGTAGAAAACCAGCGCTTTCTTCACCCCCACTTTCTGCGTCCCTCCCGCCGTCAACACCGGCTTATCCGTCCCCGTCGCCTTCCAGTAACCGGAAGTCGCCGCTCTGTTTGGCC
Organism: Ipomoea triloba; assembly: GCF_003576645.1. Taxonomy (NCBI): domain Eukaryota; kingdom Viridiplantae; phylum Streptophyta; class Magnoliopsida; order Solanales; family Convolvulaceae; genus Ipomoea; species Ipomoea triloba. The sequence goes on along the minus strand of NC_044917.1, from coordinate 7,159,379 downwards.
TCGCTCCATTAGGATACTTCCTGTCTCTCGGACTAAAAAAATACCATTCTTGCTCCCCAAACGTCGCCTTAGCTAAAAAAAACATCATATATATATAATCATCAACACCTATACATACACGTAACACAATAAAATAAAAAAATAAAATAAATAAATCCTTACCTGGAAGCTCCCATGGATCAAACTTGTAGAGATCGACTTCAGCTATGATAGCCACCGGAAGCGGGGCGGAGGCGGCCTTCTTCTTGAGGTAGTGAACGACGAGCTCCTCGTCGGTCGGGTGGAAGCGGAAGCCCGGCGGGAGCTGAGGCTGCTGTGATCCGCTCGATGAATCGGTGCTCTCCATTAATTGGATGTGATGATCAGTTGCTTAATTAACAATCCACGGGCCCCGATCGTATAAATTTATTTTCAAATTTGCACTTTTTAAAGATTTCTGGAAATTTTGCAGGGGAGGGAGGAGAGCGGAACCGAATTGAAGAAGCCGAAATGTCAGCTTAGAGTGGGCTAGCCGCCCCTTGTTTTATATGGTTTACCAAGGATTAATTCACTACACGTGTCATATCTTACCATGGGCTCTCCCCACCAATCAACGGCTGCCATGTCATTGGTTGAGGGTACATCCGTCATTTGGTTTAAAAAACCCTTCTCTATTAATAACTAAAAAAGACGATCAACATTACTCATATACGTATCTCTTGTTAATTAGACGTTAGACCATAAAAAAAAAACATAAGAAAAGGCAAATTGTTCTGAATTCCAAAAATAAGTTTAAGGAAGTGTTTGGTTATTAAATAATGTTTAAAAATTTTAATTCAAAACCTTGGAAATATAAAAATTTTGTAAACAAGAGAAAAAAAAAATGGTGTTTTCAAATATTTCACATTATTTCAATAATTTACATCCTTAATAATAATAACAAAAAAAAAAAAAAGACAAATAACGTTCATATACCACGTTAGTGGAAATTATGTGATATAACAAAAACCATAATAACAAATTTTGAGGTTTAGTGGCGGAAGTGGTGATTTAGTGCCGGGGATGACGTCAACTGAGAATTAGACCTTTAAGTAACGGACACGCGCCAATTGTGAAAACGCAGGAAATTGCGAAACGTGTCCCGGGGAAGAGGGGGATTGGGGTGGGGACCACCGGCGAACACACAAACAATTAAAGGTTGATAAGACGAGATAAGGCTTTAACGCTTTCAAATGTCACGCCTTTGCTAATGCAAGCATTAATTTACCATCATTAAAACAAATTATATTTTTGTATAAAATACCTCAACTTTAGTATAAAATACTGTATAAATACCACACTCTTCTTTTTTTTTTTTTTTTTTTTTTTTTTTTTTTTTTTT
>NC_044917.1:7147156-7157093 GCF_003576645.1 Ipomoea triloba | reverse complement strand
TTTTTTTTTTTTTTTTTTTTTTTTGTTATTTTTGTTTCCTCAAATGGACAAAGATACACTGCATAACGCCCAATATTGAATTTAAATACTGCATGATTGTATTTTAAACTTTTTATAATGTAATTAGTATGACTAAATTACTTTATCTTAAGTGATTTGATTTATTAATTTATGATAAAATTAATTAACTTTCATAATAAATACATATCGCATTGAGGGATATATTAGAAATGGAGTAAACCGATCCGGGAAGAATGAGCAAGGAAGACTGAAGCGGACCCGAGGCCCCAAGGTAGAGTCCCGTGCTCAACCTGGGTGGCCCAGGCCGAGCCCATGCTTGGACCTCAGCCCACCAAGCCTCGGCCAAGGCCGCGCCTCGACTGGGGTGCTCGGTCGAGGCCGAGAGGGTGCTTTGCCGGGTGCGGTCCAAGTTTGTTATAACCAACTACCTCTTTTTAGGGAGGCGGTTAGGAGACTAGTTAGTATAAAAACCTAGTCCTTTGTCTTGTTAAGACATCATGAAATCATTGTAATAGCATTACATTCTCCTTGTAATCATCTTATACGATTTATTAATACAATTTGTCTCCGTGACTCAACATTATTTCTCTCGTTATTAATTTTGTTATTACATTTTCATATCCATTACTCTTGTTCTTAATTGTCGGATTTATTAACTCGGACCCGAGTTAATTAAATCCATCATGCATCATGTACGTTGAACATAATTTTAAATAGGTAGTGATGGATTTAATCCATCCTGCAATACTAAAAAAAATAGTATATGAAAGGCTACAAATAAAATATTTAATGGAAGTTAAATAATATAAGACCGGATAATGATTTGCTTACATTATTAACTAAATTGTTAGGTTGATATCAAAGTACAATTATTAGTAGTTGAGATAGCAACATAACAATACAATTGAAAGAAATTGAATCCATGTATAATGTGAAAATTTACTATTTATACTTGGATTATTTCAAATACTAATAACTAATATGTGACAATTTCAAGGTGATATCTCACTTGTTATGTTTCATTATGCACATTACATTACATGCTTTTTAATGTTATATGACAGACTTGGACTTTGGGTCTTAGATCATACTTAGGACAAATCTATCAATTATTGTGTTGTACATTTTGAGTTAAGTTGGTATCCAATTTTCTATCATAATGTAGCATTTTCATTTTTTTAAAAAAATATTATATAATTAATATTAAGTTAATTTTGGTACTCTGATCTGGTTATTAATATTCGGTATCCGGTGTTATTTGCATTAGGTTTTAACTAATACAAAGTGAAATCGTACTCAAACTTCATAGTAAGATAAATAGTTATTATTTCATATTGAGGTGTGTCTAATACTTTAAAAAAAGGAGATGATTATAATGTTGTCAATTAACTAATCAATATAGTTAATTATATTTAATATTTCTAAGGGCACATCTCTTGTCAACTTTTCGTCACTACCAATCCATTTTCAATCATGACACTCCATTCATAAGATTTCAAAAGTATTTATTTATATAACTTTATAACGAACTATATATTCCTTATTTTAATTTGTTTTATTCCTTTCAAGTTTAAGGTCAAACACATTTACTATTTGTATGTGAGAGAATCTATCATGGAAGCTGTGTTTGTACTTTTAGCTCTAGGGGATAATAAGTGTGGGGTCTAAACTTTGTCTACTTGGTCGACTACTGACTGAACACATCCTTTGATTGTCAATTCTTTTATTATTTATTTTATTTTATGTGTATGATTTTATTAATAATTTATTTATTTATTTATTTGATGATAATATATAGTTTTTTTTTTAAAAAATTATATATATAGAAACAATGCAGAAATTTTTAATAAAGTACAAATTAACAATCAAATTTTAAAATCTTAAAAATAATTAAAATAAGAAACAAATCAAACAAGGACTAATTACTTTGACTTCAAATGTCAATGATAGCTTTATAGAGCACTAGGTGAGTTTGAGAATCTTGAAAGTGAAAAAAATAATCTAGAGTTGGTCCCCCAAAATTAAATATACTTTTATAATAATTTAATTTGAACTCTTATATATATAGACACACAGACACACAAGTAATATATTAATTGATTAAAACTTATTTTTTAAGTATATAATAAGATTATACTTGTATTGAGATGATTTCGATCTCAACGTTGATTTGCTATATTGTGTAATGTGTATTATCAAATGTGGGTATATATAAGAAATTGGAACTTAAAAATTAAAGGTGTTGTGTAATATATAATTTATTCTACACCTAATTAATTAGGGTTAGCCCCAAGAAAGTGATATATGCTAGAAAGAATTGAAAATCATGGGAATGTCATAGTCTCATTATTGAGTATGAGTAATATTATTCCAGTTCTTTATATTAGAGTTTAACATGGTTTTTTTTTAAAGAAAAATATTTTTAGATAACCAGAAAAAATCATTGTCATTATTTAAAAGTGTGCAAGAAATTAAAATGAAAGATAAAAAAGTTTGAAAATATTAAGGTTTTAGTTGCATGTTATATATGCTATTCCGCATTCAAACAAAGTATGATTGGTGATGATGAGATGATGTAGGATGGCTTAATCCAATTGGTGGTTTAGACGACCTTAGACCAAATGTCTGCATTAGCCAATAGATGGGTTAATCTATCATCAAAGTTGTTTTTGAGGAAAATAATGTGAAGTGGCAGCGACAAATTAGAATTTGACACTTCCATTATCTACCATTTGTTTGGTAGCTAGTGACTACTGACTCTCCAATACACGTACGTATTATTAGGTTAAATTTCGATTAAGCACTCCAAGTTTATGCTTTGTTACAAAATAAACTAACCTTCCTACTTTAATTTAATGTTTATCTTCGCTTCAATCCATGATAACTTTATGGAGAAAAGGTGAATATAATGGAATTTTTTGTGGGTAAAACCTTTGCTCGACTATTTAGAATATATCGGGAACTTGCATAATAGGCATTTAATATGACATTAATCTGAATTCAAAATCATATATATTTAGTATTTGATATGAATATTTGATCATGTGGTTACGAAGTTAATCCCAAAATAAATTTACATTAGTCATCATAATTCCCAAAACTGATGAAAGTTAATCCAGATGTTTCTAAAAGATGCTCAACTTAATTAAAATAGTCGGTCAAAAAGTAATCATTCGTGCCAATATTCCAACCCTTATCTTATATGCTAATACACCAATATTTTCAACTAATAAAATTGAATGAAAAAACTACAGTTTGTTATCTTAGAGAGGGATAATGCACATAAACGTGCCCAAATATTTGTAAATATATATCCGAATTGAAAAAGCTTAGTTGGACATGCCGTCAGCAAATCTAAAACTTTGTTTTCCGATCCTTAATCAAAATGTTGTGTCAGGGTGCCAATATGTCATAGGCCAATTCATAAACATTTTAATTTGGAATTTAATGTTATCTTTGACCCCTTTTAGCTTGTCCACTCTCTAACTTATCCTTCCGGCGGCCGCAAACATGAATTCTAGCTCACATATAAACACGCAATCCAATATAAAATGAAACAGTAAAAGAATCAAGTAAAAGTACTTATAATAAGATTTGTTTCTCATCGAATTTAATGTATGACGAAACATGTAACATCATACGTACGCAAACACACAATTAAATAAAATTTATTATAGAATAACGGAATAAAAGTATGATGTTTGGAAAAACTATTTTACTTTTTAACAGATAATAATAATAAGTAGAAAGAGAATATAGGTCAAGATGAGTAATGGCTTGTTGAAGAAAAAGAAAAAGAGGGGTCTGGAAAGAAGCACTGATGAAGGTGAAAGAATGTGTGTGGTGGCGCATAAAGGGCCGGTGATAGAGTGAGCTCAGTGATGTCATCATGTTATGGGGAAATTATACCCTTCTATACATGAAAGAATAATGAAAGCTTTAATACAAAAGGATATCCAACTCCATGTGGGTTAGTTAGTTGCATCTTCTTTGATTCATCAAATTGTAATATAAATATGTGAAAATATATTCAGAACTGTGTCGGTAAAGTTTGACTCTTACTCTTTACACTTATATCAGTTCTGGTGATAATAATGTAGTAATAGATATATATATGGAATTTGAAGGAACTTAATATCTCTTAGGTAAAATTGAAAAACTAACCGTTCATATCTATACTATATATAAAAATAATTTCCTCCTCCCAAATTTTCCCCCTAAAACTTAGGGGTATTTTGGTAAAATCATTTATTTTATTTATTTATTATTTTATTATTTTATTATTTTATTAATTATCCATCCTATAATATTATTATGGTAATATATGATAATGATAATATGATAATATGGTAATATTGTTAATATTAATGGGTGATGGGTGATTGGTGATATATAATTGATAATTGATAATATGGTATATGGTATTATTCTTAATATTAATATATTAATATATAATATATTAATATATACTAATATTAATTAATTAATTGGTGATTATTTTAAAAAAGAATAATTAATTGGTGAATGGTGATTAGTGATATGGTAATATTGTTATATATTAATATTTATATTATATAGATTGATATTGATATTAATTAATTAATTGGTGATTGGTGATTAGTGATATGATAATCTATATCTATATTTATATATCTATATATATTTATATAATTGACATGTAATTAACTATATTAGAATGAAAAATTATATAATATTGTAGTAAAATTTTTACATGTCAATCATCTATATTTACATAAAATTAAAATTAATTATACTTTCCTTTTGAAAAATCTTCCATATTATGTTTATCCTCCACTATATAATGATGAGAAATGACTCTTCTCTCACAACGTACCAATATCTGTGCTCTCACTATTAGTTAGAGATCTATAATCTGTAATTATACGAAGTCGAAGATCGAACTTTAACACGCGTAGAATTGTTATGGTATGCGGTATGATTTAATTTTTAGTTGATTTATTCTGCATGTTGGGGATCCTTATGGTGTAGTCTGCATTCCATAGAGTATTTTGTAGTACTGTGATTTAGTTTGATTTTAACAGCTCAATATGCTTTAATTTTTGCTGATAAGGTTTCAAGTAGCTAGGCCAATTTTGCCATGGGCGTATCACGTATGTAAAATTACAATTTTCAGAGTGATTGTAGTGAACAATCAAATGTTTTCTATAATTATATATTTTAATCACATTACTTTGATTGGTAATTTCTAATGGAAAAACATTGTATTGTAACTTTGTATTACAAGATTTTGAATGATAATACCTTATTTAACTATCCATCTTTTTAGTTGTACTGTGCAAAATAACTAGCAATCTACGGATGCTCATCTATATATTGTAGAATTTGCAATCTTGATCTTCCCCATTTACGGATGCTTATGTAATTTGGTAAAAATGGTGGTTACTATACTTGAATAAATCCTCAATTATTCATTCCAATTGTTCGTTTTACCATTCCAATTCTTCATTTTATAAAAAATGGTGCATTGGACCCTATGAATTAATATTGTTATCATTGATTGTTGATTCCAATTATTATTAATCTTTATCATTAATTGCACAATACTAATTCACATTTATTAGTTAAAAAATGGTGATTACTATACTTGAATAAATGAAATAATAATATTAAATTTTGTAGCCTCGATTTAAAATCTATTATGTTAATATAATAATAATAATAATAATAATAATAATAATAATAATAATAATAATATAATACTCCGTAGTAATAATAATCTAAAATTCTTAATATAATTTTTCTAATAATAATAATATAATAATAATAATAATCCATAACTCTTAATATAAGTTTGTAACTAAATTTTCCGATTAAATCTGTTTATAAAGGTAATTATAAATATAGAATTGAGAAATTCCTATGATATTTTATTTAATTGATATTATTCCTAATATATTTTATCTAAAAGGCTTCCTTCCTTTTTTATAACATTGTTCCATATGTTAATCCGTTTAATATGCTAATCTATATAGGTAATTACCATATACTATTTACCATCTAAATAATCCGTGGTAATTACACTATATTTAACATCTAAATTTATTATGGTCATTAAACATAGAGATTTCATTCGTACGATAATTTTATATATTTTTACTTCAGATAATGTCAATTACCCGTGCATTTCATTTGATTACTTTTGAATAAAATCTTAAAAATTATGACAACTAATGAATTAATATTGTTGTTCGTAATATAAATTTTATCAAATCAGTTAACGAAATTGATAATACACATATTACATCCATAATTAGAGGAGATTAACAAAATTATGATAATTATTTCAATTCACGTATTATTATGCTAATTCACATATTATTACGTCCATACAATTATGTAAATTATTTCAATTCACAGATTATTACACATATAAAATTATGCTAATGGTTACTTTGGAATAAAATCTTAATAATTATGGTCATTGAGAAATTAGTTCAAACATTATACTTTTATTAAACGGTTTTTTATACTTGCCGTAATTTTATCTAATCAATTAAAGAAATTAATGGTACACATATTACGGACATAATTAAAGAAAATTAAACATACACATATATATTACGGATAAAATTAAAGAAAATTAAACATACACATATTACGTCCATAATTAAACGAAATTAAAATATACATTATTTTTTAATTATAATGTATACTCCTTAATTACCATACTTATTCATAATACATGGACGTCATAATTAGCATAATATTAATCTATACTATATATAAAAACATAAGAATAGTAAAGGCATATTTTAAATTTTAAACAATAGTAAAGGTAAATTAAAAATAGAATAAAAATATTTCAATAATAATATTCTACATCATTAATTAAAAATAGAACAGAAATTAGGTAAAAATTCCAGTGGATCTATTATTCTAATTGACTAATTAACTGAAAATAAAAAAAAATCGACTAAAAATGAATCTGATGTTACTAATTGATTGAATATATAAAAGGAAATGAATATTAATAATTGACTTTAAATAAAAAAAATATCCATAATTAACTAAAATGAAAAAGGAAATGGTCATATCATTGCAATTTAATTAAAAAAGGAAAACATTCTACATCATAAATAATAAAGGCATATTATAAACAATATTAAAGATAAATTAAAAAAGGAACGGAAATTAAAAATGAAACGGAAATATTTCAATAATAATATTCTACATCATCAATTAAAAATGGAACGAAAATTAGATAAATATTACTACGTAATTCTTTTCATTTTTTCTAGATAAGGTTGTCTGATATTAATTTACACATAACAATCGGCACTAATAATTAAAAAAAAAAATTAAAAATAGAAGAACTGCCGGAGGCGTCTGTCTTTTTTTTTTTTTAAATTTATTATTATTATTATTTAATTATTTTAATTAAAATTATTTAAAAAGTTTATTTTAAAATTAGTAACCACCATGTCATCACAATTGTAGGTAAACAGGTCAATTTGGACTTTTTTTTTTTGAAAACATGTCAATTTGTACTTAATTGCATGAGTTTATATAGTTCAGGAATCCAATTGCATTCTTTTTGAGTTCGATGGCCTAATTGCAGTTTTGTGTGTAGTTCAGTGGTTTATTTGACCATTATTCCGAGAAAAATGATATTACTAATTGATTTAAAATATAAAAAGATCGTAATATATATTCTATACTATATATAAAAGTAAAATCCTCCTATTTCATTCCCCGCCTAAACTTTTGTAGTCAATTAATGAAATATTTTATTGGTCAAATAATTAATAAAGCTTATTTGTTAAGAAAATGTAAAATAGAAATTAACTAATATCTATAAATTGATAATATGTATACGCACGTATCAACACTATTAATAAAAGTAAAATCATTTATCGGGAAAAGAAAAGGATATTACTAATTGACTGCAGTTAATTATACTTTCCTCTTGAAAACTCTAAGTTATTTAAACTTTAAAAAAATTAATTGAACATGGGTTGTTAGATTTTTATAATAATCAAAATTAATTCATTCAAATATGGAGGAGGAAGATAAAACTAAATGCAATATGGGGAAAATAAATATACTTAAAGTCTAAAAGTATAATTACACATATATTAGTGTAATTGACTAATAATAATTGCCTAATAATTATTATGATAATTAAGTTAAGCATTGGTCGTTGAATTTATTTTTATAATAATTACAATTAATTTATTTCTCATTTTCTCATATTTATTTTAGTAATAATATAATTATATAAGTCATAATATAATTATATAAGTCATATTACTTATAGATCTTTTTAAGATAATTTTAGACAAACAAGTCATATATTATTCAATTAATTGAGTAATATTTTTGTACTAATCTTATAATCAAATAAATGTACACGTTCAATATTAGAATTTTTTATAATTTCATCTTTATTTTTATTATCTCAATATATAATAAAAAAAAATTATCCACGCCCGGGTAATTGAACAATTATTTGTTCTAATTCAAAGGATAACATCAGAAAACATAATCGATCCAATCAATTTCATCAATTGCGCTATATAATATTCGATGTTATAATATATATATAATTGTATATTGATCCAAATATTCTTTAAATATTATAACAAATCCATTCCGTGCAACGCACGGGCGAAAATACTAGTTTAAATTAATTGAAATTAAATAGTCTATATAATATTAAATATACGCGTCGTAAAAAATATGGTATCCATCGGTTTCTAATTCAAAGGAAACCTAATTTGCCCTTTATGTTGTTAGCTAGAGTGTGAAGAAACAAAGTAAACATGCATGTGAAAAATGGAGCTAGTTGCATGCATGGCCTCTCATAAACCTATTGCTTAACTAATCCATTTGCAACCACTACTAGTACCTCATAAATTATAATAAGAGTCATTTCCATTTTTGGTCCTACTGTTATTGGGACATTGCCAGTTTTAGTCCACTTCATTAATTTTTGCTACATTGCGGTCAGTCTTATTTAGTCCTTGTCACTTTTAGTCCAACGTTAAAATTTTCGTCAAATGACTGTCCAAAACTGGGGTATTTTTGGTCTTTTCATATTTTGATCATCTCTTTGACCCTTTGTAGTGGTTTTCCTTACACATTTTCATCGAATGAAGAGGTCCGGCGAAAGCCATGTGAGCCACATTACAAAGCCATGGCTTTCGGCGGACCTCTTCATTGGATGAAAATGTGTAAGGAAAACCACTGCAAAGGATAAAGGAGATGATCAAAACATGAAAAGACCAAAATACCCCTATTTTGGACGATTATTTGACGGAAATTTTATCGGTGGACTAAAAGTGGCAATTACTAAATAAGACTGGCCGTAATGTGGCAAAAATTAATGAAGTTGACTAAAATTGGCAATGCCCCAATAACAGTAGAACCAAAAATGGAAATGACTCTTATAATAATAACCTTTCTTTTATTTAGAAAATAATAACTTTGGCTCCATTGGTTAATTATAGATAACTCATGATTGGTTAATTATAGATAACTCATGATTCTTTAATGTAAGTTATTATAACAGTATTATTATTGTTTATATTAATTAGGTATCCAATTACCCATCAATTCATCGAAACTATATTACAAAATTGGTCAAATAAAATCACATTAAATTGTACATATAAAATTTAGTAGGAAAATTAATACAAATATCATTACCTTATATTCTTTATACTTATTTTCAAGATTAGCTAGCCTAATATTAATGGACTACACATTAATTCCTCTCTGGCATGTTGATGAAAGTGGACTCTACGTATTTGCAAAGCTACAAAGCCTACAACGTTATACAAATAGCGTAGTCCGTAATAATACTCTTGTTGGCGTAACGGATCCTTATAATTTCCTCTTTTTTTTTTTTTTTTTTTTTTTTTACATTTTATAT
>NC_044917.1:7087286-7147071 GCF_003576645.1 Ipomoea triloba | reverse complement strand
CTTTTTTTTTTTTTTTTTTTTTTTTACATTATATATGTTTCTCAACTTAAGCCTCATAGCTCATGCCCAGGTGTAAATTGCGATTTGTCGAATAAGCTCTTAGTTTTCACCCTTGTGTGTACACTCTTCACACAAGAATTATACAAGAATTTGACAATATTACGTAATAATAGTCTGTGTATTTAAAAAATTATACCTGATCTCCACTTTATATATTTTTAATAATAAAATAGAAAATGTAACTTTATTAATTACGCAAGCAAAAACGTGCGTGTGGTGCAATATTATAAAATCTCGCTCTTCTTAATATATCTAGGGAGAAAGTTATACATGTACGTGAAATTGTGGGCGCTCCGGTGGGTCATATATATATATATTTATATTTATATTATTGTAAATTCATATATTATTGTTGAGGAAAATGAAGTATATGTAGAGGGGATGGGAATTGAAGAGGATAGCTTAGCTTAGGTAGGTAATTTGTGTACGTAAGTATGTAGGTGATAAGGCTAAGTAGAGAAGTTTGGTAGGTGGGAATATTATTTGTATGTATGTAATGGGAGGGCATGTTTTGCTGCAGAAATTACGCCACAAGATAGGCATACTTTGCTCATCACTGTATGCAACCCTAACAGACTCCACCAAAGTCACAATTGCATGACATCTCATTTCAGCTATTCTGTTTTGCATCATATACCCACTACTATATTATATTATTTCTATACTAGCTTTTCCTACTTTTGCATTATTTTTATTTTATTTTCTATCTATATATAATAATTCACTCCGATCCGATCAATTCCTTTCGGTCCATATGATATGATATGAAATGCAAGTGTTGATGTAATTTGGATCCATATATAGAATATGTCATATTTGTGACATTTGTATGTTATACATCGCTGAAAAACTCTTGATTTCGGATTATTCTAAGGAAAAAAGTGTCAAATAAACTATTAAACTTATCACTTTTATCCAATTAGGTCATAAAATTAAAAAGTGTGTAATTAAATCATTAAACAAGTAAAACGTGTATACTTGTGACATTTTTCTAGTTTGTCCTAATAGAAGCCAATCATATTACTTACATGATATGTATCATTTTCCTCTGTCATACTAATTAAGATGAAAGATTATTTTCAACTTAAATTGCATTAAAAGAAATCATAACAGTGACTCAATTGATTGTACACTTTTTTAAGTTTAACGATCTAATTGTACAAAAAATAAGTTCAATAACATCTAACACTTATTTTTTTTATTTTAATAGTGAAATTAAAGAGTTGGGAGTTGATAAGCTAATATAGTTTTTCCTCTTAATATAACATTATTCGGTATTGGTCACATGGATGTTATATACGATCGAGCACAAAATCGGATTACATAAAATATATAGACGGCGGCGGCGGACTATACATATAATAGTGATAAACATGGCATGTCGTCCACGATGTTTTTTAATGTCACAGGGCAGATTTTGGTTTGGTTCCGTTGTACTTCTATGGGATAAATTGGGATGCCTCAAACATTTTAGAATTTAGAGCTTCACCCCACGTGTTTATTATTGAGGCTTAAATTGCATGGTCGTCGTCCTTATATCAGAGTTATGCCAGATCCCCATTAAAATTTATTCTTTAATATTCATTTTGTTTTGGTGTACTACTATTCTATGTTATATATATTTCATTACTAAATTGATTCTTTATTAATTTGATTGAAGTTAGTCAAGTTATGAGTATCTATTAGACATTTGTCACAAAAAGTTAAACAATAGGAATTAGATAAATTCAAAAAGAGAAAATAACATTTTCTAGTAACTATATCTTAAATGTTGAGCCAATGACCTTGTGGTCTAGTAGCACGCGATTGTCCACATTGTAATAGAGTCAGTAGTACTCAAAAATTAATAATTTGTTGTATTTACCTTAATAATTTATATATAAATAGATTGTTATGTGTGTACCCAATTTTTTTAAATAATAGATTGTTATGTATACCTTAAATAAATTATTGAGCCATCCATAATATAATTAAGTTCCAATTAAGTTAAACAAACTAACGATCTAGCAATGGAGTCATATTTCATGGCTGAATTTATGTTTCTCTCGACAAATGTAAAAGTATACTGAAAATCCTCCATGATTAATATGCTTTTTTAAAAATATTTTATTTGTTTATTTGACTTTTCATTATCTCAAATATATCACATTAAATTCTAATTAATTATATTTAAATTTTTATTTAACATTATTTAAAAAAATTATGAATTGTTCTATTTATAAGGTATGAAATTGATCTTTATAAGTTAAAAAAAAATCATTTTTTATACTACATTAATTTTACATTTTACGTACTAAATAAGAGTACTATAGATAATTCAATCTAGTCTCGATCAGGTTTGATTCGAAAGTAATCTCTTTGCTGCTTACATATACAGTAGCAATAGAGAGGGAGTATATATATGTTACATCAGAAAATCATTTTAAGTAGTGCTTCTCGCCACAAAATGTGTTACCTAGTGCACTATATATGCCGCCTAGGCTCATCTGAACCTAAAACAAAGACAAAGTAAAATAATTTTTTAATTATAATCATTTTCAAAACTCAAGTACATGACACGATATGATAGTTGAACAACAAGTCTATATATAATTATATATAGCTACAACATGGATTTCACTCTTCACTTACAAAAAGAGAGTAAATTATATTTACAGATACGTACACAAAGAAAGAATTGTTATTTTACACCTACTACAGATATCATATGTTTCCCCTTTTGAGGTGACGAAGAAAATCCGTAGTCATCATCTAAAGGTATGTGATGAACTCAACTGAAAGAGTGTTACACATAAACTTCTAGTACAAGATGTAAAGAATATAATCTTATGAAAAGATTATTTTTAGAAAAGAGTTAATGCCCATTTTGGTCCCTTGACTATAGCGTAATACTTGATTTTGTCCCATAGAATTAAAAGTACCCAATTTAGTCCTCTAACTTGTGAAATATACTCAACTTGGTCATCCGTTACAATTTCCATCCATCAACCGTAAAAAATGGGGGCAAAATCGTCATTTTCAATAGTCGAGGGACCAAAATGGGTACTTAATAGTTGAGGAACCAAAATGAGTATTTATTATTATTATTATTATTATTATTATTATTATTATATTTAATATTGGGACAATGTCTTTTAGTTTAGTTTTATATATCAACACTAGGGGTGTGTAATCTATTAACCGAACCGTTTTAACCAAAGTTTTTAAAACTTTAATCGTTAACCGAACCGAATTAATTTTTTTTTGGGATTAATTGGTCTATTAACAAAATTGGTCTATTAACCGGTGTTCAAGTGGCACCCGGTGTCCCGATTAACACTCTCACATGGATGATGGGAGTGGGTTCGAGCCTTAGTGGAGGCAACTGTTGACTCGTTGTGCTTCAGTAGGTTGAGAAAGTAGCTATGAACAGATACTACATTGTAACAGAGTCAGTAGTACTCAAAAAAAAAATTGGTCTATTAACCGAACTTTTTAAAGCTAAAGTTCTAAATCCTAAAAATAATACCTATAATAATAAATTCAATTAAAATAATACATATAGTAATAAATCCATAAGAAAATATACAAAAATAATATCATAAATACATTACAAATTTATAGAGATTTTACATATTAGATTATATATTTATTTATTTAGTTATATATATTGTTTTTCTATATTTTGTTATGGATTTAGTTAATTAGATTTATTATAATACTTATTATTTTTAGGATTTAGAATTGTTGCTTTAAAAAATTCGGTTAATCTGTTAACCAACCGATTAATCGAAAACAATTTCAAGTCGGCTCGATTAACGGTTAAAGTTTTAAAAACTTCGGTTAAAATGGTTCGATTAATAGATTACACAACCCTAATGTTGATATACAAAACTAAACTAAGAGATATTGTCTCAATATTAAATATAATAATAATAATAATAATAATAATAATAATAATAATAATAAGTACCCATTTTGGTCCCTCGACTATTAAGTACCCATTTTGGTCCCTCGACTATTGAAAATGACGATTTTGCCCCTCTATATAACGGCTGGCGGATGAAAATTGTAACGGAGGACCAAATTGAGCATAATTTTACAAGTTAGAGGACTAAATTGGGCACTTTTAATTCTATGGGACAAAATCAAGTATTACGCTATAGTCGAGGCACCAAAATGGGTATTAACTCTTTAGAAAATAACAAGCGCAAGAAACGGAAGGTTAAGGGTTAGTACGAGTTGAGCGAAACACTATTTCCTTAAAACTTTATTTGTTATCTCCCTTAAATGCTAGGAGTCTTGTAGCCTAAGTTTCTCAGGATAAAACGTACTATGGTTGAATGCTTGAGCACTCAAACAATTAAACCGAACGAACTACAACAAGGTTTGAACACAAAAATTTGAGGAGGAAGTTTGTGTGTGTAAAATCTGCTACTCGACCATGCTTATATAGGAGATAAAGGATTATATTGCATTAATCATGGTAGACAAAAAATTAATTCTAGTCCAGAACGGAAACAATTAAACCCAGCAAACTAGAACAAGGTTTGAACACAGAAATTTGAGGGGAAGTTTGTGTGTGTAAAATAAATAAAAAAAAATTAATTCTAGTCCAAAACAATACCCGGCAGGTTACATTCGAGGAGTTAAATATTCGGTACGCGAGTCAAGCCTTTTGATTTTGGGATTTGATTTGCACCCCTTCCCCCTACACGCGTGAGAGAACCTCTATGCTATACAATTCAATATCATTCTAAAAGGCTCTTGTATATATACTGGTGCAAATTTCCTTCCTTTCCCAATTTGGACAAAGGCTTCTTATAAGTCTTTTCACCTTCATTTTCCAACTCATGATCAAATGGGTCAACTTTAAGAATCAATTTTTCATTCACCCATTATCCATTTTGAGTATACAATATATCAATCTCTTTATCTCACTATGAAGAACCCGAATCTATTGTGACCTGACTCAAATTGAGAATAGACTCCACATATATTTGTACCACAAAATAACCACTTACAATATCATTTTAGGCTTTTTTTCAACACTAGAATCATACATACTTCATCCACCGTACTCGATCACCCCTTTGAGGGCATCAAGTCTTCTTATTAATTTGATGTAGTGAATCACAAACACTAGGGAGTCGTTCTAGATTGGATAGATGGAGTCAGAAATACTATTGAAGGGGGTAAAAAACTAAACAATTCAATTCAAAACATGGTAAAACATAATGTTTATAACAAAATATAAAACACCGTTAATGGGATAAAACTATTCAAATAGAAAGTAGATTATAATCAAATCAAAAATATTATAATTTGCACACCATTTCTACAATTAATATGATATTATAAATATTTTTTTTCTTTTAGTTGGATCAACATCAAGCTGTTCTAACTAATTTAATTTAATGAATACAAAGACGCATAACAAAAACTTTTGAATTACCTTGGCTAGATAATTTATCAAA
Source organism: Ipomoea triloba (assembly GCF_003576645.1). Classification (NCBI taxonomy): domain Eukaryota; kingdom Viridiplantae; phylum Streptophyta; class Magnoliopsida; order Solanales; family Convolvulaceae; genus Ipomoea; species Ipomoea triloba. Next base: position 7,141,555 of record NC_044917.1, on the reverse strand, counting down.
ATAGATTTTCTTTTAAAATAATATTTTCATAACTAAAACACAAAACATATTCATATCAATTAATCAATATAATTAAATACATATTATATTACCGCACATGACATAATATAAATTCCACAAATTAACCCATCTTAAATATAAATATTAAATTACTCAATGAAAATTAAATTTCAAAATTGATACATATCACAATGCAAAATTTTCCATATTACAAATCTCTGAAATTAATTAAAACACATTATAAATATAAGTACTAAATTATATTAGTCAATTATGAAGAAATTTTAAATTAGAATTCGGGTTTAAGCTAAATCACATACAGACACACACTAGTAAAATTAAAAACTAATGGGAATCACTATTTACCATCTTTTTTTCTGTCTTTGATTTTAAGTCACATGATGAAAATATATAATTATAATAGAAGAATCAATATTATGCATGTATATCAGGATTTAGAGATAAAGTATGGTTGGTCCAAAAGTTGCTTTCACTAAAGAGCTGTTCATAAATCATAATCAGAGTTGTAATCACGATTATGTTGAAGGGTGCAATCACATACCCTTTTCGCACACCTGGACGAAAGTCTTGCTTATTTTGTCCTGTTTTTAGGAGTTAACCACAGCAGAATATATCACCAAACAATCACTCAAATGACCCTTTCAAGGTTTTATATTTTGTTTTCTTTATTTATTTTTTCTTCAAGTTACAAAATAAATACATATATACTCCGTATATATACTATACTCTTATTCAGTTAAAACGAGAATTTATTCATACATGTTATTCTTAGAGTAGGGCTCGTAATATCGATCTGTTTTGATAGTTAGATACATGTAAATAATTTAGATGTGATTCTTTTTTTGAAAATATGCAATAGGTGCGGTGAAAATGGTGAGTGGTGGTCATGAGTGACGCTTTCATTTCATTAATTCGAATCAGGAAAATAATTAAAGTTGATCTCACTGCTTAACCAAAAATGGAAACAATGGACAGCACCTTCAACCCCATTTTGAATAGAATATGTAGAGACAAGGATGGAAAGATGCTGGATGTTAATGTATCATGCATGTATACAATTCACCTTTAATTTGCAGCATTTGTGCGGTGATTGATGGATTAGGATATGATATATGTGATCAAATATAATAGATGTTGTTATTATATATGGTACTGAAAAATCAAAACACCATAATGCTGCATGCCAATTTTATGGGTGCATCTTAAAGGATGGCCATAATTATTTTTCTACAAATCGAAATGGGATTAGACCCAATAATCACCCTAATGAACTTTTATTATATATTAACTAACTTTTTATGATGGGATGGTGAAAAATATCATACCTACTTTATCTTTATGGAATGGAGTAATTTGACACACTTTTAACCTCATTGAAGATTATGTTGTATATATATCATCCTGGTTTGTAAGGTTATTATTGTTAGAATCAAATTCTTACTACAATACAAAAGATTATATGGCATGTTTGATAAATGATTGTTAGCTGATTGGGTTAGAATATATGATTAGTTGATAACATTAACTGATTGTAGAAAGGTGTTTAGTAAATTAGTTGTTAGCTGATAGCTGTTTGGTATAATTTCTTTTTTCAAAAATTAATTGAAAATGTTGCTTTGAATAGCCTTTTAAATTTTAGTATTTTGGAGTTACAAAAAGCTTATTAACCAAACATTTATATTGATTTTTAACCAAGTCAAACAACTAATAGTGGTCAAATAAGCCAAAATTGACTGATAGACTAATTATTTATCAAACAGGGCCTATAACTAATAGTAAATGCATATTAAACTATACCAAAAGTTATACTAGCACTAAATACCAAATATTGTATATTTATTAATTTGAAAAAAAAAAAAAGTCACAACAAACATTAAACTATATTTACTGTTTTGAGGGGATAAAACAAAGACAAGATTGGGATTAGAGTTAATTTAGACCAAAGATCTTTAATTTGCACAAAACTTCTCAGCCTAATGTTTTCCTGCAGTTCCTATTTTGTCCAAATATGTGTGAAAATAACATAAAATGATATTTTAATTTTTAAGTGGTTATTTTGTGCTACAAATATATGTAAAGTTTAATTTATTTCTGACATTTATTTAAGTAGAAGTTTGAATGCATAAATCAAGTTATTTAATCAAAACAATGGAGGTTAAACTTCCAACTCTAAAAATTATGTGTCTTATTGAATTATACATGCATATTTAGGTTAAAGTAATTAAAGTCTAGATTGCCGCCTCAAAACAAAACCCTATTGAAGTTCTCTTGCTTCTTTGGTTTTCTTCAAGGCCGCCGCCTCCGTGAAGTAAGTGGATCGGAGGCGGCGACCGATCCTCTTCCCATGCTGCCATCTCCACCTCAGATAGCGTCCGCCTTCATTGTCTTATTTGTCTTCATCGTTTTCTCCTTCATCTTCATCGCTACCAGTCGTTGCTCTTTTATTTTTGCACTGATGTTTCCCTTTACTTTGTTTTATTGATTTTATTTTATTTGCAGTTTCTGTATTTTTCCTCTCGTTGTTTTGACGAGTTTCTTCCTCTCGTTTACTTGGCGAGTTCTTATTTCATAATGCGTGAAACAAAAAAACTAGTCATGGCGTATGTGAATCTCATCCTGGGTGACAAACATGACAATGAACAAGAAACTCCTATGAACTATGATATGCAGTTCAGCTCGATGGAGATATTGTCAATGGATAGAAGAATGGAAATAGATACTCAGGTGGTGTGCAAGACGATTATTCAACCAGTGTCAGCCATGGGTACGTTTGGCCAAATCATTAAAGAAGCTTTAAGTTCCTTCAAAGAATTCAGCTTCAAATTTGTGAAACAGTCTGCGAATTAAGTTTTCTATAACATTGCTAGGGAAGTTGTTTCTATGTCTGACTGTAAGAAATGTTTGACCATTTCATCTATCTTTATTGTAAACGTTTCAGCCTATGATTAATGAATTAGCTTCTTTATTTTCAAAAAAAGAAAAAAGAAAAAGTCTAGATTGAAACAATAGGGATTTCTTTCAAACAGATGCAGCTTTATCTCAATTTAATGCATGGATTTTTATTTTTTTTTGTATGTTTACGAAAATATAATTCTAACATCTTTTTCATTTAAACTTTTTAAAAAAAAAAAAAAATTCCAAAACGATGTTGTTTTCTACCAAAGTTGGTTTTCTTATACATGATGTAATGAAAAGTCTACATATTTATAAAAATATCAGCACATTTTTTTAAAAAAATATATCTTATTCATCTATTGTTTTGCAATGGACAAAGAATATTATTTTGTATTTCTAACACAAAATATATTCTCACACGAACTTAATTGGGTGTGAACGCTTGTGTGCATATTTTTTCAATAAAATTAAGTAGAGTTAATATCTTATTTGGTCCCTCGACTATTAAGATTTCACAACTTTAGTCATCGATTTCTAAATTTGTTCAATTCTATCCCTAAATACTAAATTTTTAGCTAAAATAGTCCTGATTGAGGATCATTTTGGTTAACAATTGCATAATTGGAGATAAAATTGAGCAAGTTTATAAGTCGAATATCAATGTGGTAAAATTTTAATAGTCGAGTAACTGAATAAGGTATTAACTCGATCTATACCACACATAATTATTTTTTGTTTTGTTTTGTTTTTGAAAAAGTAGGATCGGAATCACCAAAAGCTAACTAGGAACATCACTGCCCTCCGGAGTACGGGGAGGGCTAAAACAATTGTCGAACAAAATCTTTTTAAAACTAGAAGGGAGCAGGCAAACACACGAAAACCCATATTAAATTGGATAGACATTTTGGCAAAATAATTCAGTACTATTTGATACTATTGACATGGGTGCTGATAAATAATAGATACTGTAGAAAAATTCTGGATTATAAATGTTTCTTAAATTTTAAAAGAAAAAATGGTATTTCAATTCGAGGAGTTTAATAAGTACCGAGTAGTATTAAGCCCAGCAATGAGAATTGATAAATAAAGGATCAGAGTATGAGGGCCCAATTGAAGCCCATCTAATATGGGCTTTACGCCTTTACTGACTATATTAGTATATATATATAAATAAATATTTTAATATTTCAAAACTGGTCATGATTAAGTTGAATTTTTAACCGGTTAAATTACCGAAATGTTAGTTATTTTTCTGCGGAGGTTTCTTATCTAGGTGACAATTTTAAATTTAGTTTCATATTATTATTTTTGTCACTTTATATTTTAGACATTTTTAGTCATTTCAATAGTTCTTTTGGTAAATTCTTATTTTAGGTGAGGATATTTTCGTCTCTTTAAAATTTATTATAATTTTTCCAATAAATTAATTTCAGCGGAAGTCTCATGTTTTTTGTGGCAATTTCAAACTCAGTCCCAAATAATTATTTTTGTCAATTAGCACATCAGACTATCATATTTTAGACACTTAGGTCATTCCAATAATTTTCATTCCGGTGAAACCTTATTTTAGGAAAGGATATTTTCCGAAGACAAAGAAAATGCCTTTTTTTTTTGCTCTACAACAAAAGTAGATGATTCACAGAATCATGGACTAAAACAATAGCAGTCAGACTGAAGCCGATTGGGTGGCAAAATCCTGAACTTTTCAATTGCGTTGCAAAATGATACCCCTACACCTAGAGCTCCTCACGTAGTCAGTATCACCATTGATGAATGATAATTTGAGGTCGAGTTGAAAGAGATGAATCAAGAGCCAGGTGAAGGAGCCAGGTGGAAGATAATTCAAGGTCGAGTTGAAAGAGAAAAATATAATACTTTTACATTCTAATTTAAAAATATTACATTTTCCCTTATAAGTAATGAATACTTGTCAACATTACTTTACCGATAATAAACATTGGGTTTGTTCATGAGGGGCCTAAATTGGAGAATTAAAAATGCATGTGACCATAATGGATACTACTCTGTAAAATAGATGACATATCACTATGATTCGTGTGTTTTGTTCTTTGATGAGGGTTGTGCTAGTATTTGCACCAGTGGGAGAATGTAAGATTTTCCCTAATAATATATATATATATATATATATATATATATATATATATATATATATATATATATATAATATTATATCAGGGCCTTAATTAAGTGGTGCAAGTTAACTAGACTTATTGAGTAGTTTGGTTGGACTAAATAACTAGTAGTTGTTATTCAACGAGACTCCGTGCCTATATAAACATGTATTGCTCGGATACAGGATAAGCATTGTATAGCACATATAGTTTACGATACTTATAGTGCTCAGTAGACACCAACACACACCAACACAACAAATATGGCTAACGGTCTACCGTTCCGTGGCTGGAGATCAACATTGCTTCTGCTTCCGCTACTACGAGGTCATGTTTCTCGTAGATTATTCTGTATGGTTAGATTATTTATGTCTAACATTTGGTAAAAATGTAATACTTTTAATTTGATAGAAAAATGTAATACTTTACATCAAAATGTAAAATTCATACATTCTCCTTTATAAGTGACAAACACTTTATTCCTAATTAGTATTATACTTTTAAGCCTAAGTATTATATTTTCATATTGACCTAACCTGATCTATTTTTGAGACGATTTCACATCAATGTTACCCATAATCCAAGTATAAAACTCATTAAAATTATTGTACAAGACAATTTTTAAAAAAAAATAATGAAGAATTAAAATGGCGTGGCACTTGCTTGCAAGTTGCAACATGGATATCTCCAGATGACCAGATGTATAGTAGCAAAGGGCTCACTTTTTAATTCTTAATTATGTTTATCATTATTATATATTACACAATAACTAGTTGTCAGAAGTTGCAGTGCTGGGAGACCTGAAATTGATTAATCCAATTCATCAATGCCAAATGTATGTTTGAAGTGTTTATTAAATGGTAAAGGAATCAAAATCAGGGGATTGATATGCAATAATATAATGCAGCTGCCTAACTCTTCTCTGACTCATCTCCATCTTCTACCAACCCGCCCACCAATTCAACTCTAAACCTCCATATGGACAATTGGACTATTCACAATCCACCTTCTTACCTTTTTTTTTTTTTTTTGTTACGTCATCACTTACATAATAATTTTATCTTTTCTCATTAAAACGTCATTATTTGCTTTTTCTCATTAAAAAGTCATTATTTACGTAGCAATTTCTTTTTTCCTATTAAAAAAAATAGATAAATAAGACTTAACATTCACATGTGCAGTAATCAACTATTTACATGCAAAAATAGGAACAAAATGATTAATTACATACACTTCTTTCTTTTCAATCGATTTATTGAAAACCTTTTTTTAAATTTGAGTTTAAGATGTTTATAAATTTGTTGTTGATATTACAAGCGCATCATATGTTAGAACAAAATTTAAAATTGCTTGATCGATCTAGAATTAAATTATGNTAATATTATATCAGGGCCTTAATTAAGTGGTGCAAGTTAACTAGACTTATTGAGTAGTTTGGTTGGACTAAATAACTAGTAGTTGTTATTCAACGAGACTCCGTGCCTATATAAACATGTATTGCTCGGATACAGGATAAGCATTGTATAGCACATATAGTTTACGATACTTATAGTGCTCAGTAGACACCAACACACACCAACACAACAAATATGGCTAACGGTCTACCGTTCCGTGGCTGGAGATCAACATTGCTTCTGCTTCCGCTACTACGAGGTCATGTTTCTCGTAGATTATTCTGTATGGTTAGATTATTTATGTCTAACATTTGGTAAAAATGTAATACTTTTAATTTGATAGAAAAATGTAATACTTTACATCAAAATGTAAAATTCATACATTCTCCTTTATAAGTGACAAACACTTTATTCCTAATTAGTATTATACTTTTAAGCCTAAGTATTATATTTTCATATTGACCTAACCTGATCTATTTTTGAGACGATTTCACATCAATGTTACCCATAATCCAAGTATAAAACTCATTAAAATTATTGTACAAGACAATTTTTAAAAAAAAATAATGAAGAATTAAAATGGCGTGGCACTTGCTTGCAAGTTGCAACATGGATATCTCCAGATGACCAGATGTATAGTAGCAAAGGGCTCACTTTTTAATTCTTAATTATGTTTATCATTATTATATATTACACAATAACTAGTTGTCAGAAGTTGCAGTGCTGGGAGACCTGAAATTGATTAATCCAATTCATCAATGCCAAATGTATGTTTGAAGTGTTTATTAAATGGTAAAGGAATCAAAATCAGGGGATTGATATGCAATAATATAATGCAGCTGCCTAACTCTTCTCTGACTCATCTCCATCTTCTACCAACCCGCCCACCAATTCAACTCTAAACCTCCATATGGACAATTGGACTATTCACAATCCACCTTCTTACCTTTTTTTTTTTTTTTTGTTACGTCATCACTTACATAATAATTTTATCTTTTCTCATTAAAACGTCATTATTTGCTTTTTCTCATTAAAAAGTCATTATTTACGTAGCAATTTCTTTTTTCCTATTAAAAAAAATAGATAAATAAGACTTAACATTCACATGTGCAGTAATCAACTATTTACATGCAAAAATAGGAACAAAATGATTAATTACATACACTTCTTTCTTTTCAATCGATTTATTGAAAACCTTTTTTTAAATTTGAGTTTAAGATGTTTATAAATTTGTTGTTGATATTACAAGCGCATCATATGTTAGAACAAAATTTAAAATTGCTTGATCGATCTAGAATTAAATTATGATTTTCCAAAAGTTTCTCCTCTAATAAATAATAATAGCTCCAAGTAAGTGAAATGAACAAAGCATATTTAGGCGAATTGAAGAGAATAAATTGGAGTGGCATGCCCCTTAATCTTCTGGTATTCTAAATTATAACCCTAATATTTTGTTACTGCCTGAACGCTAAGCTACCCGGTTGGTTGGCATATCGGATTCCATACGGGTCAAGTAAATTGGAGAAGTTGTGAGTGAACGCGTTCGGGTTTTGCGGCTGGTAGATACCCGAATTATTCTCGACCCGAATTCCGCTCTGCGCTTCATCGTCTACAGGAAAACTCAATGCCATTGAATGCCCGCCATAAATGTCAGCCGGGTTGGCGTGGTTCAGATGACCCGATTGTGGAATTTGATTGCCCGGACCCAATTCGGGTATGGAGTTGATCCCGGCTAAGGTGGCCCAGTCAAAACTCCCGGAGTTCAAACGTAGGATACTTGACTTGTCGTCTTGTTGAAGATTAAGATTCTTTAACGAGTTGATTCTGGGCAAGCTAAAGTACTGGTCGTTAATTTCCGGCAAAGATTCCAGCATGTCGTCGAACTGAGATGAAGATGAGGAGGAGGAGCCATGGCTGTAATCTTTGCTCTGAACTCCAGAAACCGGCTTCTGAGCCGCCGCCGCCGCCGCACTTGAATTCTTCTTGTAAATCCGACATAGCACCCATTCATCAAGCTGTATCAAAACAACGCACAAGACCATTAGAATAAGTATTTTTCGATGAAATTAATGTTTCAAGATGTTTTTAATTTGAAAAAAACACACACACAAACACGTACCCTTGCACTTCCGGTCTTCCTGGGTGCTTCACAAAGCCTATATTCATGCATAATCCAATTAGTCTTTGTTCCTTTTGGTGCTTTACCCACGTAGAAAACAAGGGCTTTCTTGATCCCAACTTTCCGTCCTTCGGTTGTTATTATCTTGTCGGTTCCGGTGGCTTTCCAGTAGCCCGTACCGGCGACTCTATTCGGCCTCGACCCATTCGGATATTTCCGATCTCGTGGACTGAAAAAATACCATTCTTTTTCCCCGAAATTCGCCCTACCTGTAAATCATCAACCCAAATCACATTCGTTAATTATTAATACACTCCATCTCAATTTGCGAAACGACCAACAAATCAAAATCAACTTACTAGGAAGATCCCAGGGATCAAACTTGTACAAGTCGATGTCTCCGATGATCTGCAGAGAAAAGTCATGCCCAGCCACCTTTCTACACAAGTACTGCACCAAAAGCTCCTCGTCTGTCGGGTAAAACCGGAAACCCGGCGGCAAACTCAGCTGCGTAAGCGGGTCCATATCTTTCACACCCATTATTTATCAAAAAAAAATAAGCTCTTTATTTTATTTTTTCTCGAAACAGAGAGCTGCAAGTATGGAAGTGAGAGCTAAGCCACTGAAAAATCGGGAAATTATTTTTATATGTTTTTTATTTTCCCAATTCAATCTTTTTTTTTTCTCGGAAACTGTGAGTATGGGGGATTATATATAGGCAAAGAACAGTAAATAATGGGAGTAGAAAGATAAGTACGGTCTGTCCTTTTCTGCGGGGCCCGGGTGGAGATGATCGTGCTAAATGTGCCACGTATGACAGATTCGGCATTATCAAGCCGCCGACCTTATCCAATGGTGAAACCTTAGTACAATTGTCCAGCTGCCTTGCCTAGGCTAGGTGCATGAACCTTCAGTACCAGAAAAGGACAAATGTTTTGTCACTGCGCGCGTGTCACCTAATTGCATGCAACGTGTCCCGCCCTCATGACTATCTTCTAGAACTTTACTGTTCTATATGCTTTTTTAAATTGTAAAATGACAAGTGCTTCGATCTCGTAGTTTAAATTCGAATGATTAAGATTTAAAAAAAAAAAAAAAACAGAAGGTAAAATTAGTATATAGTTACCGTGGGCATAACTCCACTCTTGAATTGTTGTAAAGAAAAGTAAAAAGTTTGAGATGTGGAAAAGGCAGAATTCGATTTCTCTCGTATTTAATTGGTCAAAATTATTATTTTTTATAAAAATAATAATAAGTGATTCACATTAAAAATTTGGCTCAAAAGTAGTGTAGTTTACTTATTTTTCTTTGAAAATTGTTGTAGACTTTTAAGAGTATTTTCCATGTTTTTCCCGTGAAGATTCTTTGGGCAAGTTCGTCTTTTAGAATGGGAAAACACAAAAGTTGTCTTAAAATAATAAAATGGTCCTTCATGCGAGATATTACATAAATATTTTTTATACATTCAATTTCTTAATTTAGGATAAATTAATTTAAGTCCACAAAATTTTCGTCATTGAATGGTGTAAATTACAAGTCGCTCTATTAATTTTCTGTCCAATTACATAAATAATTTTTCGTGATGAAGGAACTATTTTGTTTTTTCTAAAAGGTCAAATATTTTATTTTGTGAATATTTGGTCAAATATTTTTCTAAAACTTTCGTCAATAAAATTAATTTCTCTCCAAATGAATATTACTATTTATATATCGAATATACTTTATATTTAATAAAGTGATGCTTTCTAATAATTAAAACGGAAAGGAAAGGAAAGAAAAGAAGAAAAGGAGCATACTTTTTTTTATCTTTATTTTTATTGTGACTTGTGTGGTTGTGGGAGAAAATGCAGCTATTTCACGTGTAATATTAATTTTTTTTTTCAATTTAAATTTATTGTATTATTCTGTCAACTTTATGATTCTATTTTTCTTTTGTGAAATTCCTTTAATTTCTGTTCAACTCTTCTGATCTACTACTTTAATTTGATGTTTTGGTGTACAGATTCTTTCGAATGATTATTTTTGAGGTTTAGTCTCATTATATTCCTTATGATTAGACATGACTGCAATATGTTAGAATATTGTTGTTATATTTAAAATTACATTAGAAAAATGTTCTTTGCCATTTTTTAAAAAGGTGTTGTTGTTAAAGGGTGAATGATCAAATTTAACAGCTAACCATTACACAAGTATAATGAAAGAAATATGTGTATTTGTTATTAGTTATAACTTTTGACGCTCGTGTTTGATATGATAATTGGTATTAAAGTAGATATAAATGGTATATTGTAAACTTTATTAATGAATTTTCTTTAAATTTGTAATTCGAAATTATCAAAGCATAGTACTACCACTACTACATGCCACATAAATGGCAAAGATTCTAGCTAGCTTTTATAAATTTGATTTTTTAAATTGACATTTAATGCATCACTCTTACTAAATATGGGCTGACTTAGCGCAATACACAGTCAAATATTCTATAGCTAATTAATAATGATTAAATTCACTACACAAAACGACAAGCACAACCAAAAATTAAAATATACGGAGTAGTAAACTCAACCTTAAGCAAACTTGGGGGGCACTAATCTAATTTAAATTTTCAAGTATAAATCCTTTATATTGATCACCCATAATTCATAAACCAATGATATGATATATTCAATGTGTAGAGAGATTGATTGGAATAAGATTGGCATAAATTGATGGACACGATTTATCAGATTAATGTTCTGTGCTTAGCTTCATTCGGTCTATTTTGTACCATTTTGATAGTGACCCACTGACCCGATGCATGTGATCTGACCTACGTTTGATATTTCTTCACATTATTATCTTTTTAATCAAAACTATAACATGTTATAATTAGAAATTTATAACTTCAACTAAGTAACGATATATTTTTTATGCGTTCAATAAATATATCACTACAAAAACTAAACACAATATATTTTTAGATCACTATTTTACAAGGATAGGCGTTGTTAGGTGGAGATCTAAACGGTAAAATTCAGCACCTTGTCTCACTACAAACTGTGTTTTTAGTATAGTGATAAGTAGTATTTAATCCTAACAACTGGTGTTAGAGTTAGATCACGGACCCGTTTTATCCTAACATGTGTGTTTTTTTAATCCAAATATCAATGTTTTATGGATAATTATATGATTTTGTGTAAACAATATTTAGGCAACCAAATAAAATGAATGGTATTGTGCAGGGCCGGATTTTAAGGGGTACAAGATGTATAATAGTACAGGACCCCAAAATATTTGGTGCCCCTATTCAGCCATGGCCCAATAGTTAGTATATGTATTTGTGATTATATTGGATCAAAATTATGTTTTCATGACTGATTTAAATTCTACTACGTATTATTCAAAAAAATTATACTCCTTAATATTCACACGAACTACTTTTCTTCAATTCGCAGTTTATTTATACTTTGATAAGGTCTCACTTATTTACCATCACAGGGTCACACAAATAAAAAAACTTTCCTGGTATTGTGGGTATATGGTGTGAATAATGTAGGTGTTTTGGCACACAATTTGGATGATAATTGAACGCACCATGGCGTGTGAGAAGTAGGTAGGTCAAAAAAAAAGGGAAAGTCACACCCGCAATTAGAAATTAAAGGAGAGAATTTTCAAAAGAAAAAGATGAATAAGAAGGGACTTTTAGTTTGCGGCAAGAAAATGAATAGAGGTTGGAGGGGGGTAGAGACGACCGCCATGTGGTGCACTTCATATTGTGCCACGTTAATGTTTCTTAACTCAATTAAGATAAGGATCCGAGGATGTCACTGTGGAGTAAAGTCCAACGTTTGTAGCATTGACCATCTGACTTCCTCTATCCACGCCTGCATGCACTGTACCATTATTTTATTTGCTCTCATCTCATCTTTCAAACTATTACTCCATGTATTTCGTGTACTCTTCTGCCTTCAACCCATCCAATACAAATAAGTATGATTACCTACTTTACAAATCAAGTACTTTATTTCCACGTTACCAAAATCATAAACCCCCACTAATCAAACCCTTGCTCTCTTGTATGAGACACAAATAGCAAGAAATTAAATCATTAATTGCACGTTTGCTCTAATTCTTAATTTAATTTAAACTAGTTAAATTGTTAAGTTAGAGGTAGGTAGTGGCTGGATGGTTTATTCGGATCACAATAGTAAATTATACCTTTTTTTCTAAATAGTAGACCTAAACTGGAAGTCTATAACCAATAACCCTAATTCACAATTAGATTATATATATACAAATACAAATTAACATTGTTGGATAGAAGTTTTTGAGGGTCGACTGGAATTTAACATCTTGTTGTTAAAATGTGGCATTATTTACTACATCGTAAACATAAAGCAATAAAGTTATGTCTTCACTACTAGCTATAACATATATAGTAATATGCGTTTGATCATAACTATTAACATCAAAGTATGTAGGTCTCGATCACATATTCGACACACGGGTGTAGTCGATGGGCAGAGGTTATATAAAGAAAAGAATTATGGACATGCCATCTATCTGTATTGAGAATAATTTTGTATAATGTATTTTAACCTTATTATTTGTTAGCAATTAATTCATGATATTTAGAGGTTGGAATACTAGTGTTATTTGGTATATATAAATCTAATGATTCTTTTTATTATTATTATTTTATTTTTATCAATAATGGTGGGCATATAATGTGATCTATTATTATAGGAATGTTTATCTTGTTGATCAACAGCCGTGCAGACTAGCTAAACATTGTAGCACTTGTGTAATAATGAAATGGTTTTTAACCGTATTTGATTATACCTAGTACTATTGAAAATCATTACAATAATATTAGGTATAATTCGTTTTTTTATACCAAGTATTATTGAAAATAGTTTCTAATAATATATATGAAGTACTATTGAAAATTATTTTTTTGATAATATTATGTATAAATCATTCGTGTACCTAGCTAGTATTATTGAAAATGATTTCTAATAATAATACTAGATACCATTGAAGATTGTTTTGATAATATTATTGTACATGATATTATTAGAATTGATTTCTGATGGTACCAGGTAAAAATATTACATATAAAAGGTCATTATATATATTGCTTTTTAGTCAATCAATTCAATCTAATACAATGTACAAAATGAATATTTGCATTGTTGTCTCATTATTTATTTTGTGATTTTGATTTGCACACCCTTGCACGTAATAGAGAGCATTTTAGCAACACATTCTAAATTCCTTAAAATATCAAAATGTATTTATACTAGTGCAAATTCGTATATTTTTTCAACATGAGATAAAGCTAGACTTCTCTAAAACCTTTCAAACCTTCATTTTTCAAATTCAATGGATACATTTTGAGAATCAATTTATTATTTATTAATTTTTCATTTTTAGCGTATTAATATAAAAAGTCCTTAATTAGAAAAACTCAAATACACTTTAATCTAACCCAAATAAAAATTAGACTTGACTCAACTTAATATCTCAAAAATCGAAATCACCAGTTAAATGCGGTTATATCTTATAAATATATACCACATAGATCTTATAATTATCCTATTGAGAAAAAAGTTTAATTTATAACGTGTATTACTTGGTAAATAAAAGTAAACAATAGGACCACACGTGGAAGTAGAATTCCGTCGTTATTACAATTTAGAACTTTGCACGTTCAGTGGTCGTAAAAAACCCAAAATACCTTCCTGGTATCAGTCAAATGTATATCTGATAAAAATAATTTTTTAAGAAGGACCATCAATGGACTGCATCACGTTCACATAAAAATAATTTTGTAAAAAGGACCATCAACAAATTAAATAATTGAAAAGTGGCTTATCAACTAAAGTATATAGCTTGTATAACTAATTTTAGAGTGAAACAATTAATATGAATGTTTGGTAAATAACTTTTTAGCTCAATTTATTGATGTCAATAAGCTGAAAATGAAAAAGCTACATTGAGTAGCTAGCTTATCAATATCAACTTATTACATTTTTGTTTTAAAAATCAAATTTACTCTTAATAGTTGTTTATCATTGTAATGTTTATATTTATTGAACTTTTATTATTATTATTATTATTATTATTATTATTATTATTATTATTATTATTATTATTATTATTAGATCAAATGAGAACAAGTCTTTATGAGAGAAATAAAAATCAATCTCAGATTTACATTTGAAAAAATTAGACGAAACAGATAATTTTAAAAAAAAAAATGGGGTGGCATATTCGTAAATATCACCAATTTTACTATGCAAACTTGAACACTAAAATCTACAATTATTAGTATTCACATTTTGCATATTTAGTATTAAAAGATTGCACTTGCAAAAATACGAAAAGAGCATTACTCCTAGGGTTCGATTTTAGAGTTTATGACTAAGTTTTTTGTTTTATTTGGTTTAGTGGTTCACTTTTTACCGCTTAAGTTCTATCATTTAGGTTTTACATTTAAAATTTAGCCTTTTCGTTGATTTTATAAAATTACCAAGTTTGCATATTTAAGTGTTAAAGTTTGCATAGTGAAGTTGATGATAACTATGAAAATGTCACCGCGTTTTTTTTTAATTATTTTTTATAAATATGATCAGATTCGTTGAATTTTTATTGATGTAAGGCTGAAATTGATTCTTATTTCTCTCCTATGGTTCTGTTCTCACAAGATTCTTCGCCTACACACACACATATATATTTGAAATATGTTTTTAATATATTTTTAATATTGAATTATTATGTACTATACAGACTATTTTTTTATAATTATAATATTATTAATAATAAAACAAAAATAATAATAATTCAAAAATAATTAATAATAACACAATGATAGCTAGATAACAATAAATTGTAAAAATATTTTAAGAGTTAAGTAATAAATAATTAACACAATATATCTTATAGGTTATTTAAATGTAATCAACTAAGAGTAAACAATTAATTTTACCAAATACATTTCTATAACCAACTAACATAATCTACTATCATCTAACTGTTAAACACCTCTAAAGCAAAAAAAATTATGTCAGATTAGTAATACATTAACAAATTATAAGACAACAGTTGACAATGAATAAGCATAACAACTTACGAGCAAGTGGAGTGTGGAGAAACACATAGTTCCAAAAAACATTATTTATGTTTGGGCTCGCATGCACGACATTACACCCACTCATTTCATGTCTGTCCTTTTGGAAAACGTTTTCGGGCAAATATTTGTGACCATGAAATAACTACATTAATGGTCAAAGATTTCAACCTCCAATAAACACTTAGTTGACTTTAAACGCTCAAGAAGTTGATGGGATTTAATCTTTGATCTTTTATGATAAATTCATTGTTGTAAACAATTGAGCTATTAATACAAGTTGAAAAACTTATAGCTATTAGTTAGTTGATAGAAGTCTTTAGTAAAAATTAAATGTTAAGGGAGCTTATAAGTGTGAAATGATTTAAAAAAATATGTATATATTAATGACATTTTGATATATATATATATATATATATATATGAAAATATTTAATAAAAATAAATAATGTATTATATGAATGAATGAATTAGATGAAATATAAATTTTACAAAGGAAAGGAGGAGGAAAAAGTTAGAATATAAAAGAAAAAGAAAAAGAAAGAATTAAAAAAACAAAGGAAATAACAAAGAGGAAGAAGATCAAGTAAAACATGAGAAAAGGAGGGAGAAAGTTGAATTTTAATTCAAGAATAGTAGTATATGTTGTTTTTATAAATCTATAAGCTAAGTATAAAATGGAAGAAATAATGAAAATCCATGATTTATTACTCAAACACCATGTTTTATAACATTTGAGAATAAGTTCAAATTAGAGCTTATTTTAAGCTAAATCTCTTTTATCAAAGAGGACTTATCTTTGATTGATAGTTTAAAATACGTTATTTCTATCATACATAAACACAATTTATGAGTGAGACTGTTTTTCTTCTTATTATTTTAAAATTTCTTAATAAATATCTTTATTCATTAATTGTTTATGAATTACTCGACCCATCAATAAACTTTAAAAAATGTCATTCAAAAATCACATATAAAAATGATAAAGTAATATTACAAGATGAATATAAAGAGGTATGGTCTACATATTTGTGTGAACCATAAGTAAAAAATACATTTTTATTATACTAAAATTATAATATTTGTATACATAAAGTACACAATTTTTTTTATATACATTATCAAATAATGTACCTTTAATATATAAATAATGTACTTTTGTATATGTATAAATTTTTCGCATGAAGCATATGGGATTTAATTAATTATTTAGATGAAAAGAATATAAACCAAAAAAGTCGCTTTAGCTTCTGTTACGTTATTAGGCGAATTAAATTAACCAAAAAAAGAATAAAAATTGAAAGGACTTAACTTCTCCCAAGTGAGTGGGTGGGCAAGAACGTGACAACAGATAGACTTGCATACTAACGGCGTCAATATAATTAGTAGTACGAAAAATGGCAATTAGAACAAATAAACAATAGACAAAATATATTAAGAAACATGTAAATATAAAAAATTATGAATATACTTGTTAACATTTTTAAAAATATTTATAAATATTAATTGTTAGTTAATTTCATAATTAAAAAGGTATATAGTAGTTGGAATACGGAATAGGAATATATAGGAACTATATTTCTTTTTTTTTTTTTTTGAAAACAAAACAAAGTTCATATTATTATAATAAATGATCAATACATGAAGGAAAAGACGATAACCAACATATACATTTAGATAAATAGGAACTATATTTCTTTGAATGCAAAATGCAAATGCATTGTAAATGCATGAGCTTATGCATATACATATAGATAAATATTATTTTGTACTCTGTATTATATACTTTATTTTAATCAGCTCCTCAGAAGACAAAGATGAAGAGCAATTAATTTAGTACTCAATAAGCATATCGTAAATAGAAGAGTAAAGTAGATTAGGTGAAAAATGAGAAAGTTTAGTTGCAATATATAAAGAGAAGTGGTTCATCTCTCTTTTGGTATGGACGGAATTAATCTCCATCATAATATTAATTGTTGTAGCTACCCAACAATCTTTTTGGACCAAAAAAACGTACAAATAATTGCTCACACTATACTCCTTTAGGGTATAGGCTAGGATTGGTAGCTATGGTAATTAAAATATGGTGTTCTAAGGCGTCCACGATAACCTCATGTTCCTTGCGGTGCGTTTTATAGCGACAAGTAATGAGGATCCAAACTCCATTTTCTCAAGGATGGATTCGTTGCATTGGGCACGTAGTACTACATCGCATTCTATCTTTTGTTTGTAAAGGTTCTCGTGGTCCAACTTTTTTAGATAGACGGAAAGGGATCGGATAGGGGTTGATTGCATGTGGAAAATAGGAACTAATAACCAACAATAATGCCTGAATTGTCAAAATCTGAAGGGGAAGTATTTGCCGGTGGCTTTTAAGAAAATTTAAAGTGGAATTATATTATTTCCGCACTCTTTTTTTTTTTTTTTTTTACTTGCGTTTTATATAAATTACATTAATTTATCTTTAACTCTTTAAATTAGATGGTCGAGATAGATAAAGTCAATGTTGTATTGTGTAAATGCATTCAAGTTAAATAACATTATTATTGAAGTATGTTGATGTTGGGTCAAATGTTTTTTTTTTCCTTGATAGGTCAAACACTTAAAAATATATATCTTAATGGGATTTGAAATAAAGGACCTTTTGTATCCTATATTGCCAAACTAAAGTTTATATATTCTGTAGCAACTAAATATTTAAAGTATTAATAATGATGCATGTATATTTAATATTATTTTGGTCTGATAAAATGTTTCTTGACAAATCCAGCTTGTTTATATAATTATATTGAATCTTAAGAATTTGAACTTGTACTCTTAAATTTTCTTATAAGACTTATAATATTATTTGATAACTTATCAATATTATAAAATTTATTATTATAATTTAAAAAACCCATGCTAGATTTTGTCCGGGCTTGAGCCGGTTTCGAGTTTGGCTCCATGCTATTTTTTATAGGACCTGAACTGGCCCTCTATATGCCAGTTCATGTTTGGGCTAAGCTCAGTCCAGGCCCAGTGAAGCCCAGACACCTTTTTGAGAGGATAACCTGATCAGTGATCCAAACACCATTTTTTTGAGAGGAATTTCCGGGGGAAAAGAAAGAGGGTTTGTGACCATTTCTTGCGCAAATTATATCGTGGACTGTGGTCCACAATGCACTGTGGACCGCGCATCAAAACGACGTCGTTTTGATTAATGAAAACAGACGGATGAATTCGCGCCACTCACTTTCAGTTCATATACACTACAGTTACATTTTAACACAACTTCAGTTACATTTCAACACAACTACAGTTACATTTTGATATAACTACAGTTTCATTCGATAATATAAAAACACAAATGTGAAACTGTTATTCAGTATCAGTTCATATACACTGCAGTTACATTTCAACACAACTACAATTACATTTCGATATAACTATAGTTTCATTCGATAATATAAAACACAAATGTGAAACTGTTATTCAGTATCAGTTCTATATACTGCAGTTACATTTTAACACAACTACATTTACATTTCGATATAACTACAGTTTCATTCGATAATATCAAAACAAATGTAAGGCAGTATCTTTTGAGATGAACTGTAGTGTCAATTACGGGCTCGTCTCCCACTTACTGAAACGACGTCGTCTTGGGACCGCGGTCCACAATGTAGTGTGGACCGCAGTCCACGATATAAGAACTGAATCAGATTCATCTCTCTCGCATGATACCATGAATTGAATCAACATCGTATCCGCATGTACAAGTAGATACATTCACTACTTGCGTTGTGTTCTGTTGCGTTTTATCTTCTTCAACGCAATTCACTGCCCCGGCCTGCATCATTCCCATCATCCTCAGCTTCAATCCCCCCATCCTTAATTGTTTCGTTATATATATTTGATTATATTAATGTAATCTATATATATATGTCGGCAACAGATCAACAAGAAGCAACGCTGAGAAATTAAATAATAATGGAGACGGCGACGGAGATGGCCGGGACCATAACCTACAACGCCAAACCTTTTTCAAACGCCATGAAGCGCAACACCGGATTTGTTACTCAGGCCAGGATGACGACATCTTGTACCCTCGATCACCTCATCCTGAGTAACAAATCCTGTGTTGCGCTTCATGGATCTTCTCCGTTTGCCCAGGACTCTCACTAAACAGGAAAAGATTACGCAAGCGGAAGCGGTGATTACTCAGCTTGGGTTGACAAACTGCAGACACAGTGATACACCACTGTCACATACCAAAGGGAGTAATACTGCCATCATGCGTACATAGTAAGGTGATATATATAGGTGTCATGCATGCAGAACATGGACTTGGTAGAGACAGACCAAGGAGAAAGCATAAGTTGCTAGGTTACCTTGCTGATTGTGAGCATCCATTAGTGTAGTTTTGATCCTATTTTTAAGCTTAGTAGTTATTTTACACCTTATATAAAGCTCTCTAATAAGAAGTATTAGATGAATGAAATACATTGTTCTTGAATATTTTAGTTTCTTGGAGTTTGTTCTTACTATCGATACGTTTGCGGGGAGATCGTATCACATAGCATCATAGGTGGAGCCCTTTTGAGAGGAATTTCCGGGGGAGAAAGAAAGAGGGTTAGCATTGGACAAGAAATGCAGTTCTTATATCGTGGACCGTGATCCCAAAACGACGTCGTTTCAGTAAGTGGAGACGGAGCCCGTAATTGACACTACAGTTCATCTCAAAAGATACTGCCTTACATTTGTTTTGATATTATCGAATGAAACTNAGTTTCATTCGATAATATCAAAACAAATGTAAGGCAGTATCTTTTGAGATGAACTGTAGTGTCAATTACGGGCTCCGTCTCCACTTACTGAAACGACGTCGTTTTGGGATCACGGTCCACGATATAAGAACTGCATTTCTTGTCCAATGCTAACCCTCTTTCTTTCTCCCCCGGAAATTCCTCTCAAAAGGGCTCCACCTATGATGCTATGTGATACGATCTCCCCGCAAACGTATCGATAGTAAGAACAAACTCCAAGAAACTAAAATATTCAAGAACAATGTATTTCATTCATCTAATACTTCTTATTAGAGAGCTTTATATAAGGTGTAAAATAACTACTAAGCTTAAAAATAGGATCAAAACTACACTAATGGATGCTCACAATCAGCAAGGTAACCTAGCAACTTATGCTTTCTCCTTGGTCTGTCTCTACCAAGTCCATGTTCTGCATGCATGACACCTATATATATCACCTTACTATGTACGCATGATGGCAGTATTACTCCCTTTGGTATGTGACAGTGGTGTATCACTGTGTCTGCAGTTTGTCAACCCAAGCTGAGTAATCACCGCTTCCGCTTGCGTAATCTTTTCCTGTTTAGTGAGAGTCCTGGGCAAACGGAGAAGATCCATGAAGCGCAACACAGGATTTGTTACTCAGGATGAGGTGATCGAGGGTACAAGATGTCGTCATCCTGGCCTGAGTAACAAATCCGGTGTTGCGCTTCATGGCGTTTGAAAAAGGTTTGGCGTTGTAGGTTATGGTCCCGGCCATCTCCGTCGCCGTCTCCATTATTATTTAATTTCTCAGCGTTGCTTCTTGTTGATCTGTTGCCGACATATATATATAGATTACATTAATATAATCAAATATATATAACGAAACAATTAAGGATGGGGGGATTGAAGCTGAGGATGATGGGAATGATGCAGGCCGGGGCAGTGAATTGCGTTGAAGAAGATAAAACGCAACAGAACACAACGCAAGTAGTGAATGTATCTACTTGTACATGCGGATACGATGTTGATTCAATTCATGGTATCATGCGAGAGAGATGAATCTGATTCAGTTCTTATATCGTGGACTGCGGTCCACACTACATTGTGGACCGCGGTCCCAAGACGACGTCGTTTCAGTAAGTGGGAGACGAGCCCGTAATTGACACTACAGTTCATCTCAAAAGATACTGCCTTACATTTGTTTTGATATTATCGAATGAAACTATAGTTATATCGAAATGTAATTGTAGTTGTGTTGAAATGTAACTGCTGTGTATATGAACTGATATTGAATTACAGTTTCACTTTTGTGTTTTTATATTATCGAATTAAACTGTAGTTATATCAAAATGTAACTATAATTGTGTTAGAAATGTAACTGCAGTGTATATGAAATGAAAGTGAGTGGCGCGAATTCATCTGTCTGTTTTCATTAATCAAAACGACGTCGTTTTGATGCGCGGTCATCGATATAATTTGCGAATCTGATTTCAAGGTGGCAGCAGAAAGGGAGTGTTTGGTTTTTTTTTTTTTTTTTTTGAAAAAATAAAATAAAATCACAGATCAAGCCGAGTTTTCAGCTCCGATGGCTCTTCCTTGATTGGTTGAATTGGCAGGTTTTAATTTGTTTCAGGGGTTTTCGCCATTCTGTTGTGCCCACATTTTAATTTAGAGTTAATTCCTTTTTTTGTCATAAATTTATAGGTGGCTATCCACTTTTAATCTTTTTTTTTATAAGAACATACACATTTAGTCCTAGTATTATTGTGACATGAAACATTTTTGGTCTTCTATCAACAAAACAATTTTAATGTCGTTAAATACAAAGTCATTTCAGTCTTTAATTATGAGTTTTTTTAAAAAATAAAATAAAAAATATAATGGGGACAACTCGCATTGTATAAAAATGATCAAAATGTCTCTATATTTAACGACATTTCAACGATTTTGTTGACGGAGGACGAAAAATGACAATGCCACAATAATACTAAGACCAAATGTGAATGTTCTGATAAAAAAGGAGTAAAATTAGATAGCCACCTATAAATCTATGACCAAAAATGGAATGAACTCCTTTAGTTTATTACTTTCTTTTTGCTTCCTTTCCTCCTCTTCTTCTTCTTCTTTTATTTATTTATTTATTTATTACTTTTTTTGTGTGAAAGGGAGGGGCCAGGGCCCAAGGCCCAATGATACGTACTTGATCCTTTTTTTTTTTTTGAAAGAAAGAACATATATATTAAATGACATCTAAAGACAAAGCATTACAGATGATAGGGGGAGGGTTAACAAACCACTCCGTACAATCAGGCAAAGAAACGGGCTGCCTAGCTAACTCATGAGCTGCCCGATTCGCTGATCGTTTAGCGAAATTTAAAAACACATGTGTAAACTCACACAACATGTTTTTGATATCCCTAATAACTAGATGGAAGTAAGAGTCTCCTTCAATAGCATTTAAGGCTTGCATAACTAACAGAGAATCAGTCTCAACATAAACTTTATCATAATGTAGATTCTTAATCCAGCTTAAAGCTTCTCTTACCGCCACTGCTTCTGCTTCCCTAGGTGAGAAAACCCCTCTCCATGGAACACCTCTAGCAGCAACGAAAGCTCCGTTGTCATCCCTTAAAACATGTCCAAAACCCATTTGAGCAATTTCTTTATTAATGGCTGCATCTACATTGAGTTTCAAGAAACCTGCTTGAGGTTTGGACCAATTCCCTGGATCTTGGTTTCTATTGGTTAAACTTGGTGTGCTATTTGCAGTTGATGCCCTCCAATCAAAAAGGAAATTCCTAGCTTTGAATAAAGTTGAAGACACAGGAATAATGGTACTGTTATGCCATAATTTGGCATTTCTTTGCTGCCATATTTCCCAACAAATCATTATTATACAGCAACATTGATCCTTTCCTGTATTATCCAGCAAATAATTCGCCCAAGATGTAAAGGGTTGGGTGGAAGGATACGGTATGTTCAGTCCCATTAAATTCCAGCAGGCTCTAGCATAAGAACAATCCACTAACAGATGATGAATGGATTCTTCCTTCATACGTACTTGATCCATGATCTCCCATCTTCTTTGATTTCTATAATTCTTGAATCTTTATTATCTTATTTGTTTTCCATAATCCAATAGGATTAGAAAACCTACATATTATTTTTGTTTTCTAGCTACACTTCTCGAGTCTTTAATTTTCTTTGATTTCTATACTTCTTGAATCTCTAATCTTCTTTGCTTTCCCTACTTCATGAAATCTGAATGATTTGACAATCTTCAATACCTTCTAAGACTAGAAAACTAACAAAATAAAACACTAGCAACATTTTCTAATCTAAATTAGTTTTAACTAAAAATATGTTAATACAAATATTATCCTAACAAGTACCCAATCCCAGTCTCCACTTCGACATAATGGCCCTGTTTACCACTATTAGTTGTTTGGTTAATAAGCTTTTTGTAATTTCAAAATGCTAAAATTTAAAAGGCTACTCAAAGCAGCCTTTTCAATTAGCTTTTTGAGAAAAGAAATTATACCAAAAAGTTATCAGATAACAGCTAATTTATCAAACAACTTTCTAGAATCAGCTAATATTATTAACAAACCATACCTTCTAACCCAAACAGCCAACCCAATTAGCCAACAGCCATTTACTAAACAGGGTCAATACCTACAACCCAACTCTATCATGAGTTTTACTCCCTTGAAATTCGTTCATCATTTTCCTAAAAGATATCTACGAAGTGAGGGACAATTTGCCAACGCAATTACCAACCAGGCTCCTAGCCTGAAACCCGTACGATGAAGCGATAAAAAATCCAAAACGTCCGGATGTTTGTGCTTTAACGAAATGATGCGCTGTTCAGTTGATGTCGGCTACGTTTCTCACATCTTAAGGCCTTCCCCAATAGTTGTAATTTTGGTGTGAGTTTTGAGGAGTTTTTGTAAGAGTGATTAGAAAAGAGAAAATGGAGTGGAGAAAAAAATAAAAAGGAAAAATATAACAAAACCAAAAGCTGAAAAAAATAAAATTTAAAGTATTTTACGCGCCCGCCTGGGCGCGTGCCCCCGCCTGGGCACAAGAACTGCGCCTCACGGTCCGTGAGGCGCAGTTCCTTTCTCACCAATGGCCCACCAATCTTTGCAAAATCTCCTATTTTGCAGGAGTAAAATTTCCACAAATATAACCCTTTCACATTAGTTAAAACACCAATCACACACTTTTAGGTCTGCAAAATCTCATACAAATTTGCTATTGTGGAAGGCCTAAGGGGGGCAAACTTTGTGGCAAATCATTTAGCTACTATTAGCTTGTTAAACAACGTAACTCCTCTTCTTTCAATTTTCTTAATGATTTGCCTATTATTAATATTATTAAAATAACATTTTTTTTTTCTAATTTGAGGCAAACTCCTTACATCCATGGTTGAACGTAATGATGATATGCTTTTTAATTAATTAAGTTGGTGTATAGCACGCAAGATATGCACGTTTAAAGTTTGTAACATCCCAAACTCAATTTTATCACGTTATCATGTATTTGACTCTAATTAATTTGCTAGAGATTCTAAACTCATCATTTTATCGAAAGTGATGAAATATAAGTTTCAGGTCAAAAGGGCTCCATAAGAGCAACTCTGATCCAATAGGACTACATAAGAGCAACTCTGATCCAATAGTTATATTAGTTGAGTTTTAAGCCATTTATCTTAAAGCAATGAAATTAAAGCTAACTAGCCATTATCTACTACTAGTATAAACCTAGCTAGCTAAACTACTTGGTTCTCCCAACCCTCATTAGGGCTACATAAGCAAGTAACCTGTATCCTACCAACATGACAAGCAATGCCACCACTGATAAGATTACATGTTGCCCTAGCCCTGCTTTCTTAATTGCAGGATGATCCTCAACCAAACAAACCCCTGACCCGGACGAACAAGGATATGTCTCCCCCACCTTGTACTGCGACTCCAACAACAATTTATACGTATATTGCCCGATTGATATGTACTTGATCCATGATATGAAGTTGGGCACGTGGCGCACGTAAAACCCTCCGGCTAGGAGGAATGATAGCATGATCACTGATCCGAGGGTTGTGGCGGATTTCTGGTCCATTACGAAGGCTCCGATGGCGAGGCCGAGGCCCTGGCAGACTAATACGCAGAGGAGGATGACTGATAAGGCGGAGAAGAAGTTGAGGGCGGTGGATTTTAGACCAGCCATCCAGTATGTTATTATGATGAAGACTGTTGGAAGGACTAGCTCCATTGGAAGGTCGCCCACTGTTCTTGCCATGAAGAATGATGAGAGTTTGTACATTCCTGAAGATCTTTCCTTGTGAAGCATCATTTTTTCTGCTGGGAATGTGAAGATTGCTTGGAAGAGTGGGAAGAATCCCCAGAATGATGACGAGAAAAACAGAAGCCCAACCTGCAGTTCTGATCATCAGAACCAGATAATATATAAACATAAATGTATAGTCCAACTATCAGCTTAGACTTTAAACTACCTGATCTTGCAAGTCGGTGGATTTCCACCATAAAGCCCCGGTGAGAAGGGCTACAGCCAAAACTTGGCCTACTTTCAGGCCCGAGAAGGACTCGTACTTTCGCTGTTTCAATCCCCTTTTCAACAACACTGAGAATTGTTCCCACCACGGTATTGCCCATCGCTTGAATTGCTTATGGTCTACGCCGCTCGAAGCCACATCGTCGTCATTAAGTTCATGTAGTTCCCTCTTCAAAGATTCTAGCAAATTGGTCTTAAAAGCGCAAACTAAGCTCTCTTTCACTGTCGCTGGATCCGCCTGCGAATCATCACCCGTAATACCTGTACTCAATTAAATTAAAGAAACAAGATAAAGATCAAGAAGGGTAGAGATGAAGTAGGAACAAAAAAAAAAAAAAAAAAAAAGATATATCATACCATTTGCGAGGTCTAACAAGAAGTCTGAGGGATTCATGGCGACTGAGGGGGAAAATCCAACGCTGGAGAAATAACTCATGGCGTCTGATCCCTTCCCAAAATACAAGGGGTTTCCTTCACACAACAAAAGCACTTTATGGAACAAGTAAAACAACCTGCTCGAAGGTTGATGGATGGTCATCACGATTGTTCTCCCACCCTTACTAAGCTCCCACAACGTGGACACTATCCGCTGAGCGGTGGTGGAGTCCAGCCCAGATGTCGGTTCATCCAAGAAAAGCAGGCTAGGGTTTATCAGCATTTCTTGTCCTATACTAACCCTCTTTCTCTCTCCCCCGGAAATCCCTCTCAAATGGACACCACCTATGATGCTGTTCTTGCACTTCGTCAACCCAAGCTGCGTAATCACGGCCTCCGCTTGATTAATCTTTTCCTGTTTAGTTAAAGTCCTGGGCAAACGGAGCAGCGCCGTGAAGACTAGCGTCTCCGTGACGGTGAGGTGAGGGTACAAGATGTCATCCTGGGTAACAAACCCGGTGTTGCGCTTCATGGCGTTTGAAAACGGTTTGGCGTTGTAGGTTATGGTCCCGCCGAGATGGCCGCCCAGTCGGCCTCCCAATGCGGTTAGTAGAGTGGTCTTCCCGCTGCCGGAAGGGCCGAGCATGGCAAGAACTTCGCCGGGAAACACAATCCCCGTCACCCCTTTCAAGATTATTTTCTCGGATTCATCGGATTTTTGTTTCTTGGGTTTCAGTAAACTGAATCCTTGTTTTCGGGCCGGCTTCACCTTGTAAACCACATTCTCAAACTGCAATTTTAATCAATTCATTGATGGTAGGTTTTAGTAAAATAGAAATTTGATTAATTAAAGAACATAAAACCCATATCTAAATATATTATGGGTCAGCCTATCAGCCAAATTTGACTTATTTGACCACTATTAGTTGTTTGATTAATAAGCTACTCAAAGTGGTCTTTTCAATTAGTTTTTTTGATAAAAAAATATTATACCAAACAACTATCTTTTCAATTAGCTTTTTTGATAAAAAATATTATACCAAACAACTATCTTTTCAATTAGTTTTTTTGATAAAAAATATTATACCAAACAACTATCAGCTAATAGCTAATTTATTAAATAACTTTCTACAACCAGCTAATATTATTAACTAATCATACATTCTAACACAATCAGCTAACAACTATTTACCAAACAGGGCCTATATGAAAAAAGGTACCTTCAAAGTAACAGGACGATTGGCTTTCTTGAAGATGGAAGAAGTATGGGATCCCAGTTGGGGGTTGGCTTGGGTGGTGGGGGCCTCTATGTCGGCCATCTCCGTCGCGGTCTCCATTGTATTTCTCAGCGTTGCTTCTCGTTGATCTGTTGCCGACATAGATTACATTAATTTAATCAAATATATATATATATATATGTAACGAAACACGGATGGGGGGAATTGAAGCTGAGGATGATGGGAATGATTATTGATGCGGGGCGGGGCAGTGAATTGCGTTGAAGAAGACAAAACACAACACAAGTGGATGTTCTACTTGTATGTACATATATGTGGATACGACGTTGATTCAATTCATGGTATCATCATCATGCGAGAGAGATGAATCTGATTTCAAGGCTGCAGCAGAAAGGGAGTGTTTGGTGAGTTATTCAAGGAAGAACATCACAGATGAAGCCGAGTTTTCAGCTCCAAAGGCTCTTCCTTAATTGGTTGAATTGTTTCAGGGGTTTTCGCCATTCTGTTGTGCCCCCCGCACTTTAATTTATTGCTTTCTTCTTGCTTGCTTTCCTGTGTGCGCTGTTTCCCTCATTTCTTTGGACTCGTCTGATTATTTGCCATACTGTATGTGTAACACTTTCCTAGGTTTCTTGTTTACATGTGCCATGATATGAGATAACCTTCTCTCTACTTATAATATATAATTGATATGAGAAGATTAATCTCATCATTTCATTATTTATAAAGTTAAAAAAGTACGGTCTAAATTGTCTATAAATAGGACGGTGCGTGTATTGAACTGATTTACATTTACTCAACAAATCTGATTTACATTCTTATAATGATATCTTTTGTTGATTTGGATCATTAGGTGAGATTACTCAACAAATCTGTTTAACATTCTTCTAATAATATATATTGTTGACTTTGACCACCTTGTAGGATTTACTCAACAAATTTCCACATAATTAATACATCAAAGCTTTCCGCAATGCAATGAATTTCATATCAAAATTAAATTTGTATAAAATTAATTTATTACTATTATAATATTATTTTAAATTAAAAACTTTAATCTAAAATATTATAATCACAAAAAAATTCCTAAATATCATTCAATTATCACATCAGAAATTATTATTTAAGGTTCAAAAATAAATATTTCAAATATCACAAGAATATATATAATTACTACTATCATAAAATCATATATATTCTGGAAGGTAATAATAATACATCATTAGCAAAACTTCTAAAATATTAATCTTTGCACCGCATAAAATATTTTCAAAATAATCATTATAATGATAATTAATACTACTAAGAAATATCTAATATTTATATAGTGATAAAAAAATTTTTTTTTTATAAAATGAAAATCATTTTTCCATTAATGAATATATGAAAAAAGTAAAAACCATTGGGAAGGAAAACTATTGAGTAAACTTTATAACCAAAATTTGCTAAATCTTCCGTGAGTTCCGTCAATCCAAGAAAAAAAAATGCAATTAATGCCTTTTCAACGCCAATACTGTCGCACTGCGTGAAAACAACTTTTTTTTTCTAAGGCAACAACAATTTTTTTATTTTAATATAATAAAAATATATCTAATATATAATTATATAAATAGTATAATAATCAAATTATTATTATATTATCTAATTAACCAATAATATAACAAAAACAAAAACCACAATTAATCTACAGTGCAACATCATTTGAAAAATTATGACTCTTGATGCTACAATTAGAAAAAACATATACAAAAAGCATCATAATCATTTCTACAATTTTACATTAAGAGGTGTTAACCATGTTGCATTTTATGTTATTAAGTTATGTAATTATATTAATAATGTATAGCTTTAGTCAACATGGTTAACAAGAGGGAGTTCAGAATCGTTACTCTTGAAGCCTGCTTTAACGATTGATCGAATCCTTAAACCATCCAAATGCTTTAGCAATCAGGCATGCAAGACCAAATGAACCCCAAGATTTTGTCTCTCTGAAAAATCTATCTTATTACTTCTATAATAGGGCAATACTATTTATATAGTGTGTTTTGGACAAAAAAGGTGCTTTCTCAAAATTACCCAATATATCAATAACCCTTATCGCTTTCTTTTAAAACTCTCCGTATTACCGTAGACAAAAGAAAGTGTGACTTTCAAGGTTCATCGTTAAACTAGCCATGGGTAATATTTAATAACTTATTATTAAATAACTCGTAAATGCACCTAACAGTATGTCATTGTTGAGAATATAATATATAAAATTATAAATATAAATGTGCAATTCAATTATCAATTTAAATTTTTAGTTATAATTGAGCACATGTTTCAATTTGATATTATGATCAATCTCATGTCAAAGATCGAGAGTTCATGTCTTTACATTAATTAAATCTCTCAAAAGTAACCCGCTCTGTCATTGTTCACTAAGTCATTATAAATTGAAATTCCTATGGCTCCTAAGAGTCTAAGACATGCATGCCTAACAAACGAAGGATATGATGTCAAACTAATCATCCTTATTTCTTGGATAGGATTGATGCCTATCTTTTGCTGATAATAAGGGAAGAAAGGCATGGAGAGAGGAAGAAGAAACGCAGGAAAACGTAAAGAGCAGAAATTGGGGAGGTGGAGAGCTGCTTTTAATTTGGATTTGTTCGGACAGATGGACGGTACTTTTTTCTTTTTAATTACAATCTAACGTGTCCGTAATATATCTACTTAATAATAACATAATATGACAACTTCCTCAATTGGAATAGAACTCGAATATGTAACCTTCTATTTGAAATGGTACGTCATCTCCTTAGTTAGGCTTACGTATTCGCTTACGTAAGATGGGCCAAACACGTACCATGTATCTATTTCTAAAAGAATCAGCTTCGATGAATATAATGCATTGTCGTTGAGTGTTACTATTGATTTTTGTATGTGAGAAAAATACGGGAGAAAGCAGATAATTTTAAAAACTACATTTATTATGTATAAAAAGGACCTTCGAAGGTGCTGGCGGTGTACACGTGGAGAAGTCTTTGGTGACTAATCTTTCTTCATTATACATGCATACTCGGTAGCTTCTAGAAGATGACCCATATTCATTTAGCATCATGCGTGAATGAATTGCCTTTAAAAATGACCCATATATCATCAAATGAAATATCAAATTATAATAGATACAATTGGGCTTGAGCAAAAATTTGTTTACGAAATTCAATATGTATCCAAAGGCACATTATATTAAAGTAACAATGCAATTATTATTATTACTTTTTTTTTAATAAGTTGTTATTAACCTATATTTTTAAAAATTGCATTGTAAATATTATTATTTAATACAATGACCAAGTATTATAAATTAACAATCAACAAAAAAAAAATATTGTTAGGTTATATATTGTATTCGGGTAAGCCTAAGCCCAAACTAACCCTAGTGTCTTCCCTCCATGGTCCAACATCTTTTCCACTGGATCAAGGCTTCGAAAGGAACTTGTATTAGACCTTCCAGACTTCTAGGAGAAATTATGCTATGGACCCGACTCCATCTTGTAAACTAGACTCAGGTTCATGTTCACAATTTTAAAATTCAATGTTCACAATTTTAAAACTCTATATTCACAATTTTATATCTCAATATACAAAATTACATTAATCTATATTTACAATTTTGTTATATATATATAGATTCAAAAACTGTGTTATACTGTTGAATATAGAGTTATGTAGTTGTATATATAGAGTTCTAAAATTGTGAACGTATAGTTTTAAAATTGTGAACGCACAGTGCACGCAAAACTTAAAGAGAATTAGGTTGGAACGTATATCTGAGAATTAGGTTGGAACGTATATCCTTTTCTTCCATCTGTCAATCAACTTTTGTGTTGGAAACTTGCATAATAGTTCATTGAGGTTGGGGATGTATTTTGGGATTGTGTTATTCGAATTCCAAACCTTCTGGAAAACCTGGCAGGGTTACCGGATTCAATTGAAAGGCTCTCAAACTAAGGTTTCTGGATATATACGACTGTATGGATTTGGATACCGCTCCTGAAAAAATTGGTGAATTGCGTTCTTTACAAACCATCTTTATGGGAGGTCGTCAAAGACTATATGACCTGCCTGATACTTGGAGAACTTGGAAGTTCTGATTCTTCACTCTTGTTCAAACCTGACAGGGTTACCATATTCAATTGAAGTGCTCTACAAACTAAGGTTTCTGGATATATACGACTGTGTGAATTTGTATCCTGCACTCATAGATCAAAGCATATCAGAGCAAAATAATCTATTAACTTGTTCTTTCATATTAGAATCATTATCATAACTTTGATCCCTCATAGATCAGAGCATATCAGAGCAAAAGTATCTGAATAAGAAAGTAACAAAAGCACCTAAATTTTTTTAAAATATTTTCCTCAGGTAAGTTTAGTTGTAACACAAATTTAAAATCTTTCTTTCGCTTTCTAAGTTTTTTGTTTTATATTATAATTTATATAGTATGGGTCCTAGGCGGTCCCATCTACCCTTATTTAGGATCGGCCCTGATCGTGGCCTCGTGGGGTCTTAGAGTTGGGATTTAACATTTTTAAAAGAAATATATCAATAAATTTACTAAATATAACACAGTAAGTTATAGGTGCAAGAAACCTGACACGCGTAACGTTTACGGCCTACACGTGCAAGAGAATACAACGGGAAAAATTGGAAGGATTAGCATTGTAAAGAAAATTATATGACTTGCTTGATACAATATTGAACCTTGCACAACGCATAAACGCACCACGTACGCACGACACACGCAAAACTTAAAGAGAATTAGGTTGGAACGGGAGAATTAGGTTGGAACATATATCCTTTTCTTCCATCTATTAATCAACTTTCGTGTTGAAAAACTTGCAGAAGATTTCATTGGTCATGTGTGAGGTTGGGGATGTATTTCGGGATTGTGTTGTTCGGATTCCAAACCTTTTGAAAATTAATATTGAATGTTGTGATGACTTAGAAAAGCTGCCAAAAACTAGTTGAAATTCCTGAAGAATTATAAAACTTGGAGAACTTGGAAGTTCTGATGCATCACTCTTGTTCAAACCTCAGGGTTATCGGATTCAATTGAAAACCTTTGCAAATTAAGGTTCATGGATATATACAACTGTATGGATTTTGATCACGTTCATGAAAAAATTAGTGAATTACGTTCTTTACAAAACCATCTTTATGGGAGGTCGTCAAGGACTATATGACGTGCCTGATGACATCTGTCATATGCGATAAGAAAACTGCTTTTCTATGGTAAAATTAAAGAGACTATTTTAAGGGTCTACGGATTAGCATAGTAAAGAAAATTATATAACCTGCTTATATGGTAATAAACTTTGCACAACGTACACGCGACACACGCACGCACGCACGGCCCACACAAAACTTTGATGTCTTTTAAAGGTGCTCAAGGTAATTTTAAAATAATTTTAAAGCAATGACACGGTATTTTAAAATTATCATGTCATTTTTTTAAAATTTTTAAATTGCAATGTCATTGTGTTTTTATTATTATTTTTTTTATGAATTTAATTGCTCCATTTCAATGAATTCAAGTGTGCAATTAGAACTTTTAAAGTTCTAATACTTAATTGCTTTTCATCAATAACTGAAGGGTTTATTTAATTTTTTTTTTCATATTATTATTATTATTATTATTATTATTATTATTAATTATTATTAGAGAATATAGAAATTATAATAAATAGGATAATAAATGATAGATAATATGAAAAATTTTGACCATATAAAATTCCTTACTGGGAAGGAAAAAGATATTGAAAGTAAATGAGATATTAAGTGTTTGTGGAGGCCAAAGACCTGGTCGAGTGGCATCCGATGTCCCGATTAACACTACCACAATGATGGGAGTGGGTTCGTGCTTCAGTAGGTTGAGAAAGTAGCTATGAACAGATACTACATTGTAACAGAGTCAATAGTACTCAAAAAAAAAAGTGTTTGTTAAGAGCAATAAAGTATATAAAAATTTGAGAAAGAGAGACTAACATTAGTAGTGATAGGATAGAAAGTCATATTATGGTCGTGTAGTTAATCATTCAATCACTATCATGATTACATCTTTGGAGTCTAACTTTAGCAATCCTTCAAAATATATAACCCATAGTGATATTAGTTGAACTGTTGAAGCATATGCAAGTTGGCGGTTGCTATTTAATTTCTCGCCATTAAATAGCAAAAGTAGTTTATTTCATACGCGTTCCGTAGCAATGATATATATTTGCTTTTAGTCAAAATTTTTGAAAGAATTAGAGCAATCTCAAAAGCATGACTTTTTCTTCTGGATTAGTATAGGTAAGAACATGTCTTCCTATAAAACTGCACTTGCATGCAAAAGTACATCAAACATAACTACAAAGTGTATTTGCTGATATGTAAAAGTATACTTAAAAAACGTGTGAACTCTTAAAAGTGTACGGATCATAATTACAAAGTTCATCCCGCACTGTGTAATATAATCTTATTGCACGTTTGTACTTTTTATGACATTGTTCTCATAAAAATGGAGACATTAGATGTGGTATTTATGTCATTTCATCATAGGCAAGAGGTCGCAATATTCGCACCAAATGCTGTTTTACCAAATTCAGGTTTTATCGATCCGATCGAGTGTTTAGGTTTTTTCTTTTGATTTACACTACACATGAAGATGGCCGCTTAGCTTTTCATAAAGTTGACATAAATGTTAATGTAATCATATCCCCTTAATAATTACAATAATGTACTTTGCATATATCATTATGTTTGCTTCATCTACTGCATGTAATGAAAAATAATACGTACTGTAATAATTTCATTTCATAATTATTTGACTTTAATTTGATCTCTAAAAACTTTTGATTTTCCAAGACTGATTTAATTTAATAGCATGCAATTCTACATCATAGAAAATGCTACTTTCTAGGACAACAACCTACTTCAAATCTTCAATCAAGTTAATTGGACAGTTAGTTTGATAATCACAAAATTTTAAATTTGACTTTACGTGAAAATCATTTTCTTCATTTGACCTGGTCAATTATGAGCGCGCCTTCAAATAATGACAATGAGATTTCCTCTAAATCAAAGAAAATGCTACATTTTCAAATTTATTTTTAGGCCGGGACAAGGGTCAAGGTCCTTCAACTATAGTCTATAGGCCAAAGTACAATTAGCCCCCTAAACTAAGAAAAAAAAAACAAAAAAAAAAACTAAGAAAAGCTTCAATTAGATACTTCATCTCTTCACTTTTATACAATTTAGCCAATAACTTTTTAAATTTGTGCAATTAGCTAATTTTGCATGCAAACTCAAGATAATGCTAGGTACAATTGATTTTTTTTAAACCAAGTACGCCTCCGTCGAGTTGAGCGGAGATGCCATGGCCAATTTTTTCGGAAGCGAACCTAGTCACAACTCTTAGGCCCTCCCCAATAGTGGGATTTGGACCAAATTTTAAGGTAAAATAGGTGAGGTGGATGAGTGATAATATGGAGAGAGAAGAAAAGTAGACTTCCTGCAAAGATGGAGATTTTACAGAAATGGTAGAGCCCACAAAAGGAAATGAGAGCTGCGCCTCACGTGCGTGAGCGCGCAGCTCTCGAGCCCAGGTATATTTATATTTATATTTTAAAAAGAGTTTTTTATTCTACTTTTTGTTTTTTTTTTTTCTTTCATCCACATTTTCTCTTTCCTAATCACACTTACAAAAACTCCTTAAAATTCACACCCAAGTTTAACAATTGGAGAAGGCCTTATGCTAGGTAAGCTTTGAACTTTTGGACTGCTATAAGCCTATAAACATTCATATTAAATTTTATATATTGTTATTAAGTGATGGGCTGGTGGTTTATATATCAAATCCTTGTCTTATCCAGTTATAATTAGTCAGATTGCTGACTTTAATTAGTTGGGAATTGAACGTAACGAGAGCTAAATATAAACAAACTCCTATCTTTATGTAATGCATATATAGCGTGGAATTGAAGATAAGTCAGAAGCTAGCTAGGTCCATGACTTGATATGTTAGTTGAAAGTTGCAACCTAGTCCCACTATACACCTGAATTACTCATAGATCAAGCGGATGCACAATAAAAAATATGTTCTATTTTTACTAAAGTCAGTTTACTCAGTAATTTAATATTATCTAATGGAATCATACTTGTGTGAGACCGTTTTACAAATTCTTATATGTAAAATGGGCCGAGTTAGGTCGAGTTGGTCAATATGAAAATATAATACTTATACTGAAAAAAGTAATGGTAATCAAGAATAAAGTGTTTGTTACTAGTAAAGAAAAGTGTAATATTTTACGGAAAAATAAAACACTTTAACATTTTAATTCATTAAAAGTATTACACTTTCTTTTATAAGTAATGTTGACAAGTGTTTGTTACTTATAAGAGAAAATGCAATACTTATAAAAAAAAATGCAATACTTTTAAATCAAAATGTAAAAGTATTACATTTTTTTCTTCAAAAGTATTACATTTTTCCATATATAAGTAATAAACACTTTATTCCTGATTAATATTACATTTTTCAGCATAAGTATTACATCTCCATTTTGATCCGACTCGTCTCGCAAACAAGGATCCATGAGATGGTCTCACAAATAAGGATCCGTGAGACGATGTCTATCTCATGACATGCTATAGAGTTTATGATGCACCCTTAATAGAGTCAATTCTTTGACGATAGATTAGCAGTTCACTTATCAACTATTTCAAACGGTTAGGTTAGTTTTGCAATATAATTTTCATTTCTATGATATTGTAATATCATAAGAGCTATATAATTAGTACCCAAAAAAAAAACAAAAAAAAAAAAAAAAAAAAACAACAACGACAACAACTGGCTAGGTAATAGTAGTTAGTAGTAGAATTCAACGGAGAGAGAATGATGGTTAAGTTATAGTGTTGCTTTCAGTTGGTATAATGCAATTTTCCAGGTGAATAAGGATTAAGCTCCCGGTTAGAGTTTTTGATTATTTTCTGCAGAATTCAATTCAACAAAATGATCCTTTTGACACAAAAATATTTCTTTATGTGGTTCTGTGTAACCCAACCCACACGCAACAATAACTTGAATTGCATTGCATTTCCTTGTGACTTCTGCCCAGATATCATGATGCTGTTCCGCCCAAAATTCTGTGTTACAGTATTGCTCAGAGTAACAGCAAAGTAAACCAAACTTCTACTGCACAGAGATTCATTCTCTCATGTCTTCACCTACAAGACTAACTCAATCATTGGATAAAGTCTTACATCCTATTATTATTCTCAAAAATATTTCTTTAAGTAATAGTTGTAAGTTGTAACATTAACCTTTAAAAAAAAAAAAGAAAAAAAAAACTCATTTGGAAATCTTGGCATTGGGGACCCCACTTTTGAATCCAACAAATCCCTCCCTCCCACTGTGCTTAAGTTTCATTCGTCACCCCTGTGTATGTGTGTGTTTGTACAGTGTACATAGTTTTATGCCATTCTAGTGAAACAGCCATCTCCTAGTTCCTAAAGGTAGTACTTTTCTAACAGGAGGAAAAATGGATTCAAGAACTTGTCTTGATTATGCTTTGTTTCAGCTCACACCAACTAGAACCAGGTAACCACCAGCGGTTTTTTTTACGCTACAATTGTGGATTTTGTTGGATGAATTCTCACAATGTTTCAACTTTATGGATTTGGGTGGTTAAAGATGTGATCTTGTCATCTTTGCTGGCAAAGAAAACGAGAAATTGGCTTCTGGGCTTCTTCAACCCTTCATTTCTCACCTCAAATCCGCTAAAGACCAGATTTCCAGAGGCGGCTACTCCATTACTCTTCGTCCTTCCACTCCTTATGCTTCCTGGTTCACCAAAGCTACATTAGAAAGGTTTTCTTTTCCTTTAATTTTCTTTTTTTAAATCAATTCTTCGATACTTAATGTTCATGTTGGTAGCTGTTTAGAAGTTATGGAATATTCTGGGTTAATGTTTTCAAACATTCTAGGTTTGTTAAATTTGTAACTACTCCAGAAGTTCTCGAGAGATTTGTTACGATTGAGCAAGAGATCATGCAGATTGAGAATGAACAGGCTAGTATGGCATCTCAGGTAGAAGGTATAATCAACCTAACAAAACTATATGATCAGTGGGAACAGATTGGATTTCAATGTGTCTTGATTTAGACTATCCCCTTATTTTTCTTGAAATTTGGATCCTTGAGTTTGGTGATGATTATTAGGTGAATTCAATAATGGAGCTGGTGATACAGCTGAGGAAGAAAATCCAAAGTAAAACATCTATCATGTCCAGTCATATAATGACTGCTTTTTAGTTAGGCTGTCATGTGAATTGTTTATCTTTATGTCTGTGAATAGGGTTCGTCTTCAACGCACTCTGGAAACTCGGAAAGCAGTTCTTAAGAAAGAGCAAGCCATGGCTTATGCTCGCGCTCTGGTATCAGGATTCGAGATGGACTACTTAGATGACCTCATTACATTTGCCAATGCTTTTGGAGCTCTGCGTTTAAGGTGAAGTGCCGAGTAAAACTATCTGCAACTAGGGACTGTTCTATTGTCATATGAAATTGAACTAAATAATAAGAATGTTGATATGGATAACAGAAACCAGTATTATGATCTAACTGTTATGTGCTATGTGCTGACCTTTGGAACATTTTTGTTTTTATCTTTCTGTTCTTTTCTTTAAGATTGTTTAGGTAAGATCCATATTCTTATTATTCCATCTTGTTAGTTTTCTGAGATACAGACAATCTTGTTATTCTGGTAGCGAACGATTTATGAGATTTAGGCTATCTTCATTTAGGGAAGCATGCATTAATTTCTTGGAACTGTGCAATAAAAAGAGCAATGATGGGATCTGGTTGGATGAAGTGGCTGCAATGCAGGCCTGCACTCCTTCAGAATTTTCATATTTTGAGAAATCGGGCATCGCTCTTGCTGGTGAAGATAAGTTTTATAATCAAGATGCCATGGTGAACTTTCGGAATGTATCCCCGCCTAAGTCAACAATAAGCCATGGAAGTTCAGATACTCACCAAGGTAACTTGGATGTGTGCTCTATTTTACGAGTTTATTGTTGTCTGTTTCACTTTATAGTCTCATGAATCCTGGAATTTGATTTGTTAGAGATAATTTGCCATTGGCATATTCTGGTCATGACACTGATCATAATATTGGTTATGGAAGAAGCCCTTTTGGCTGATGAGTATAAGGTTTTTTTAAGGTTTACAGACATGATTTGTTGTTGATGTTCTGTTTGTTTGATTTTCAGATAATAGTTTGCCATCAGCAACTCAAATCCAACCAAATGATGGGAAAGCCCAAGTACCAACCTGGCCACACCATTTTCCACATTATATGCAAAATTTCCATGGTCCAGGGTTCCCACAAATGCCCCCATTTCCAGGCTACAATTTTCCAGGAATGCAGGTGCCACCCTCTTACTTTCCTGGAAATGTGCCATGGCACCCGAATGCAGGTGATTCCAGTCGAAGTCTTGATCACGAACCAGATGAAAGTTCGTTTTCCAAAAGTAAAAAAGGAAAGAATTCAAAAGAAAACGATAGTAGGAATGAAAACACTGACATGAGCTCTGGAAGTGATTCAGATGACTATGTGGAGCACAAAGAAAGGCATTCTTCGAAGCAGAGGAAAGGTTCGTCGAGAAAAGTTGTCATTCGCAACATAAACTACATAGCTTCGAAGAGATATGAAGATGGAGATGATAGTTCTGGAGATTCTTCGTCTGAAGATGAAGATTATACCAAAGGGCAGGTAGAGCAAGCCATTGCAGCGTTTGAGAAGTCCCGCAATATAACATCTCACAGCAAAAAGAAGAAAGACAGAAAGAAGAGAAATGGCAGTGAGAGTAAAGAGGGAATTGAGAATGAAGTCACGGGGAATGCTGAAAAAGAAAACATGAACAAAAGCTGGGATATGTTTCAGAACCTTCTTATGCAAAACGCAGATTCAAGCCCCAATGATGCTGCAAGGAATCAGGACGAGCACTTTAAAACTAAGATCTTAGGGGAAGATGAGTTATCTGCAATTGATTCTCACCCTCAACCAGGGAGATTACCAAAGCAACATGGTCTATCAAATGATTCCTTCGTTGCAATTGCAAGAGACATAAACAATGAAGAAAATTTGCGTATGCAAAATTTGGGTGCAGGAGAATCTGTTCATCCAGTTAACAGAAAAGAACTTACCAACGAGGAGATGTTATTTTCAAAAAGATTTCAAGAAGTGAATGGCTACTCTCGGGCGACCTTATCTGGTGATGCCACTGATTCAGTGGTCATTAGGAGGCAAAATGAGGGAGATTGGTTCCTAAGCAACCAGAAAGACAAATCAGCTAACCATGGATTCAGTACAGACCACAGCTTCTTTGATGGCGATAATATTCCAACATCTATTGGAGATCATGCCAACGAAAAAAATAAAAGAGATGTTCTCTTTGATGAATCTATGATGGTTCAAGCTCGTCCTTTCGAAAACCTATCTGATTCTCAACCAAAGGATGACATTTTTCTGGTTTCAGATATTGTTGGAGCTAGCCAACCTAACCATAAGATGCCAGATCATGTAGAAACGGCCAATGTGAATGAAC
The DNA here is from genome assembly GCF_003576645.1 of Ipomoea triloba. Lineage (NCBI taxonomy): Eukaryota > Viridiplantae > Streptophyta > Magnoliopsida > Solanales > Convolvulaceae > Ipomoea > Ipomoea triloba. Next base: position 7,101,287 of record NC_044917.1, on the reverse strand, counting down.
CAGATGATCTCTGCATGGTGCTTGAGCGAGATTTAGCTGATCAAGTTGAGGCCTCATGGAATCCAGAAATGGATTATGCAAATGATGTTTCATTGAATGAATCTCTTACGAGGCAACAAACTGATTCTGTTGATACGAAGCTGCCTCAAAACGGTAAAGCTCCCAATACAAAAAGTAGTAAGGGGCCGGGAGTAAAAGCAGCTAGGAAACAAACATATTCTAGAACTCCAGTTGGGTCTCCTGCAAGGAGCAAAGCTGAGATCCCTTCAAGGGTTAAGAAATCGCCTTCTGGAAGTATAACACCAAAAAGCAAAGCTGAGAAGGTAACTCGGTAAAAGAATTAGTGAATTAATTTGGTCCTCTGGTGGCTTCATTTTTATTCTAGCAACTAGTAACTAGTGAATAAACATGCATTTCTTAACCCTTCTACTCCCTTGGTGGCCTTTATTTATTTGAATTTCCATCGATTTTAACCATTTCATGCGGTTTCTCCATCGACAGGATGAAGAGAACAGGAAAAGAATGGAAGAACTAGCATTGCAGCGTCAGAGAAGGATTGCGGAGAGAAGTTCTGGTACTGGTGCTAAAGCCCCAATCTCGAAGAAAATCACAAAAGAGAGCAAACCAGCCACCTCTGTTAAAGTTGAGAAGCCGAAACTTAAAGCCTCAACACAGGCAACAGAGAAATTACAGAAGCCAGTTATTAAGAGTTCTACTATAGACCGCCTCTCAGCTGCCCGGAGAACCCCCGTGCCACCATCTGCAGAGTCAAAAACCAATCCAAGTAGGAAAAAAATCACAAAGGCTGCTCCCTCGTTACAGAAGCCTGCTGCTGTTGAGAAGAAAAAAGGCATGCAAAAGGCGAAGCCTTCAGTTAGTAGCTCAACAAATGATGAGTCGACTATGGTTTCTGCTGCATCTGAGGTTCAAATAAAGGAGTGTAGCACTGAAAGCATCAAGGAGCTACACAGTGTATCTTCAATCGAGAAAAACGAGACATGTATAATTCCATGTGAAGATACTATGATCAACAAGAACAATGATCAGATACCAAATGGAAGCATCTCTGTGCTTACTGAAGATCAATCTGTAGAGTCTGCACTTAAAGATGCCTCGCCCCTCAATCCTCTTAGCTCTGCAGCATCAGAAATGTACAAGAGCAGCAATACAAGTGTGAAGTCTCCTGTCCACCCTGAAATTTCTCCACCCGAATTATCCACCCCACCACCACACGACGAAGTGAATCTTGAAACACTTCAGGCAAGGAAGAAATGGATCGGTGATGAACACTCTCCGAAAATTGCTAAGGGAATTAGAAAGTTTCTATTGTTTGGCCGTAAAAGCTAAGTCCTTTGATCTGCTTCTCATACAGTAAGTGGCATCTCTTCATTCTGTGCCAAAATTTTCTGCAACATTAAGTCATGAACTTTTGAGTAACAGAAACGAAAGATGGGATATAAGCTACAAATTTCATGCTTGATAAGGCTATAGATGTAGATGTTGCTGCAATAATGAAGATTGGTTTTTTGTTCATTTGAGGATCCCCAAGGTAGCTGAAAATAGGTGGAGCTTTCTGTCTCGTGTTGCCCGTGATTTTGATATGATAATCTTATGAACTATGCCATAAAAAAACATTGGATGATGGTATGTAATTACTACCCAAGTCCAGTCCATGCTGGTTTTCTTTTTTCCTTTTAAAAAATTGTTGCCATTTGATTGATGGAATGATTTTGTGTGCACCCTGAAATTATGTAATGATTCTTTGTGATTGAATTCTTGTTTGCTTGAAGGAGATCCTTCCATGTATTCTTTAATTTTGCATTTAGGCCATTTCTGCTTTGAGAGAGTCACAGTTATGCTGCTTGATCACAAAGTCTTTTTGACCATACAGAGCATTTCGTTTTCAAATAACAATGCTCTACCCAACTTAATATTTTGTTGATCGGGTGGTTAGTTAATCAGTTTAGCAAGTTGATTTGTGTAATTGGTCTTTCCCTTCTTTCTTCGGTTTACCAGCCACAATCACGCATCCATGCAACCACCAAGGGGGCATGAATACATGATGAAACAAATTAAATTAAAATAATATATAAAAACAGCATGTTGCAATAAATTTTCCAATTCAATAGTTTAGCTTCATCTATCGTGTTCAAATGCCACCACAAAAAGACAGGGCATGGATAATAACAATGTGGACGTGCCGGAGTGGTTATCGGGCATGACTAGAAATCATGTGGGCTTTGCCCGCGCAGGTTCGAATCCTGCCGTCCACGTCCTTTTTACTTCTCCCCGTTTTCAACGATGCAAAATTCGTTTCTTGTCAACTTGTCTGAGCCTTTGCATGCCTAGATCTGTAACTACAAATATTTCAGTCGTGTTCCAAATTATTCTTGATTATATCAAATATATTCCAGATAACATTAGGTTGAAAATTTGAGAAATATAATTATTTTTAATATTAGTATATTTGATATATTTTGAATAATATTGTTAATATCTAATTTGTTTAATTAGATAATATCAAAGGAGTTTGAACATATCCAAACTCTCCAATCCTACAACTATAAATATGAACTCTCATTTTTATGTATGGAAAATAATCACGTAAACATTCTGAAATATTGTTCAACCCGGCCTCTGTAAAGATCATGCCAATTATGCTTATTCAAATCTCCATTGAAGATCAAGTCATTTGAACTCGGATACTCTTTAATGAAAAACATACAAGTTCTTCTTTGATCCATACCCACACCGCATTGATATTCCATGTAACTATAATTTTGAAATTCAATATATATAATCTAATTTTCTTTGTTCACAAACATTATCATTTGTGATTAGTAAACTTAAGAGAAATGTGACACACCCCAGATGTCCGGAATGTTTTAGAATTTTTTTCTTTATTGCATAATCACATTAATACTCATACACAATATTTCGTTTTCAAATAACGTAACAATGCTCTACCCAAATTAATATTTTGTTAATCGGGTGGGTTAGTTAATCAGTTTAGCAAGTTGATTTGGGTACGTAATTGGTCTTTCCCTTCTTTCTTCGGCTTACCAGCCACAATCAGGCATTCACGCAACCACCAAGGGGCATGAATGCATGATAAAACAAAATAAATTAAAATAATAAAAACAGCATGTTGCAATAAATTTCCCAATTACAATGAGACCGCACAAATTCACAAAGTATACTTTATTAAAAAAAAAATACATAAATGGATGTTAAGAAGCAGATATTGAAAATAGATCATAGTTCTATATATATATATATATATATATATATATATATATATATATATATATATATATATATATATATATGTTGTATATTTTATGAAAAATGACTCATTTTTCAGAAAACATAGTAAAAAAATTATGTGTTAATTTTATAATTATTATAAATTTTTAAGTTTTTAATATTTATAAAACTGATCATATCAATTTTTTTCTTTCATTTTTTCAGCAATCATCAATCATTGATCTACCCAAATGGATAGATTAAATCAGTCCTTACTTTTTACTTAGAAATATGTTCTCACATGAACCATTCTATATATATATTGTAATAATCTTATGTTTTTACTAAAATTGTATGTTTTTGCTGAATTTTTTGCCTATATAAGTATTGGTAATTTCTATCAAAAATATTTTTTTTTTACTAAAATAATTACATATACATCATTTCTAAATGTGGCATTTTTTACAACTTTTAAGAAAATATATTTTTAATTCTAATTTTCATTAGTGATTGTAAATTAATTGACCCACACCATGAATTAATAAATAATTCACATAATAATTGCATACAAACATATTACATAATAAACTAAAAAATTATCCATCCTATTAAACTATTAATTTATTTGTGTGTGTAGTGCATGTGCTTTTCAAATAAAAACTTTGAATGCCCTTAGCAACATTATAGAATGCAGATAACAATAGTAAAGATTATTACATTTTGTGATGTGCGAAAGTACATTGTGAATTGAAATGGTTCACCTTTTAGAGTTTATGGTGTAATTTTATTTTTTATTTTTTATTTTTTTGTTTAGTTTCAGGTTTAGTGTTTCCAATTTACCTTAGAGTTTAGTATTTATGATTTACTATAACAGTGCACCTAGCAATATTATAAAGTATACAAAACGTTAGTATAAAGTACACCAAATATGAAAATGCACTTAGCGTCCACACTTTGAAGTATATAGTTTAGTTTTAAATTTGGTTTAAGGGTTTTAAAAATATATATATTTATGGTTTAGTTTCGGATTTAGTTTTTAAAATTTGTTAATAGATGAACGAACTCTGTAAATTTGCTAAAGTGCAATTTATAGTGTTGAAAAATACAATCTATAGTGTTGTTAAGTGCACTTTAAAATCGAGTTATTAAAAAAAAAACATCACTATATTTTCTTTTTATAATTGCTTCCTAAATGGGAGGCCTCCTATTGATTTTTAATAATTGCTTTCACTATTTATTCCAAATTAATACTCCGTAATATTGTTTTTAGTCATCCGAGTATAGTGATTTTCCTACTTTTGATTTTCAATTTTAAAATAAACTAATTTTGGTCCATCAATTATTAATTTTGTGCCACTTTTGATCCTTAAGTAAATTTTCTCTCAAATGACCATTTGAGACCGGATTAAAAACGTTAATTTTATAATTCATGGTTTCTTGCAATAACCTTATCAAAAAAAGTGTATGAAAAATTAATTATTAAAAAAAAAAAAACAACAACAACAACAACAATAAAAGAAGCAATGAAGTAGTGGGAAAGAATCGTGTGATGATGACTATGAGATGCTAACCAACAAAAAATTCATTTACCTCCCACCACCACATATTTGTCTCTTTTATTTCAATACGATACGTACTACATACGAGTATTAATCAGTAATAAAAATTAAGAATAAATCTAGAATTTCAAATTAACGCCTTATACTGCCATCCGGTACCGCAGATCCACCGTTCCATCTGACGACCTTTGCACAAGGATGACGCCACCGACACTCTGATCCAACGTTCATCTACATTGTTCATATCGTATCCAAGGTTTCAAAAAATAGAAAACAAATAAAATTAGCATTCGACTAAACTTTTCTCATCGGTAAAAATAAATAATCAAATAAATTAAAGCATTTGTTGGTTACAGAAAGCAACAACATGGATTCCGGGCTGCTGAGATGTCACCATATTTGGTGGCCTTTAGAATTCTTTAAGCTTTATTAGTTGCTCTGCTTCTCGCTCACGCAACCCACTTTGTATATCTGAAGTGGGAAGCTATTGTGGACGTGTGAGTTTCGGTGAGGAAGAGATCTAGATCTGTGACACTCTTTGTACAGGGAGGAACTGAAGCTTCAACAATGGCTTCCAAGCTGTTAATGATCACTGTCTTTGTATTTGATCTTATTGCTTTTGGTTTAGCCGTTGGTGCTGAGCAGAGAAGAAGCACTGTAAGCATCCGTTTCTTTCTTTCTGATTAAAGATTCAATCTTGAACTTTTTCTTGTATTGGGATTTGCTTGTTCTGTTACTGGGGAATCTGGGATATGTTCGAGACAGATTTGCAGATTGAATTTACTCGACTTTGCTTTGCTTGCAGGCCAAGATCCAAATGGATGAGGAACAGACCTACAGCTACTGTGTGTATGACTCTGACATTTCAACTGGGTTTGGTGTGGGTGCCTTCCTGTTTCTAATGGCTAGTCAAGTTCTTATCATGGTGGCCAGCCGCTGCTTCTGCTTCGGAAAGGCTTTGAGCCCCGGAGGTTCACGGGCTTGTGCAGTTCTCCTATTCATAATCTGCTGGTAAATATATATCTCCACCCTTATGTTCAACTAAAAGTCTAAGCTGATAGTTGAAATGTACATACATTTATGTTTATATATTATATGCTCGACAATCTATATTTAGAGCTATTGTGAAATAAAAGTAAAGATGGATGTTAATGAATTATTCCAGGGTGACATTCTTCATTGCGGAGGTATGTCTGCTGGCTGGTTCAGTGAGGAATGCTTATCACACCAAGTACAGATCATCGTACCTAATCAACGACCAACCGGTATCCTGCGAGACAGTTAGAAAGGGAGTGTTTGGAGCTGGCGCAGCTTTCGTGTTCTTCACTGCCATACTCTCCCAGTTCTACTATGTTTCCTACTCCAAAGCCAGAGGAAGCGTTGGACCTTACGTTGGAGAAGCCGCTGTGGGCATGGCTGCCTACAAATAAGCTTGCATTTTCCTCCTTCACTTAGTTGTTGAATGCCTGATTATATTTTTACTGTGTCATCATTATACAACATTTTGATTGAAACTTTAGTTGGAGATCCAAACATTGTTAATAATACTTTTTTTTTTGTTTCTTTAATGCTAGCTGTGGCATAAATTTTCCTTGTACGATATGTGTATACGAGCCTGTATGTTGTTTGGTTCCTATGGGACATGGCATCATTTTGCTACTTTCGAGAGTGTTTGTCTGGCATTAATTAGCTGATAAGAAATGCAAGGTTCGTTCTACAGAATTTTCTTATTACCTTCTCTTCGCCAAGAAATTCAAACCCGTAACAATGTTTTAAACATGTTAAATTGTATAAACTATTTAATTTAACATTCCTTATAAAAAAATAGGAATAATAATCAAATAGGCCCTTAAACTTTAAGTGAAAAGTCAATTAGCTCTTAAACTTTTTAAAAGTAATATTACGCCTATCAATAATTTATTTTGATGCAAGGTTTAGTACTGTCAAAGCTCGCGGGTTGCCCCGCGATGGGGCGTGTTAAGGTTAAAAAAAGAGACCTGCAAAGGAGTAGGCCTAACGGGTCTGACCTATAAGAGAAAGAACAAGAGAAAGTTTTAGTCTTTCAAACATTTTTTCTATAGGAGTTGCCTATAAGTCCTTTAGTTTGAGCTGGTTAACTATGAGTGACTTAAATAGTTTACTTTCTTGTGATTCTTTATCAACTGTAGTCATAAGATAAGTTTCACTTAGAGCATCCTTATCAGTTGGATTTTTTCGCAGTTTTTTAAGAGTTTTTGTAAGTGTGATCAGGAAAGAGAAAATGAGAGGAGAGGAAAAAATTAAAACAAATTTAATTTAAAAAAAAAAAAAAAAGTAAGGTTGTCAGTTGCGCCTGCGTGCCGTGCACGCGCCCGCTGGCGCAATTAGTGCCTTCCACGCGAACAATAATGTGTGTGAACTCTTCATTGGGATCCACTTTTCTGCAATAAATTCATTCTTTGCAGAAGAATCCCAAATTTATCTCTCATAGTTTCTCTCTCCAACATGTCATTGCAATTGACAAAAATCCCAAATAATCTACTAGTATGGATGTTCTTACAATCATTTGTTCTTGTTTTTTTTTAAAAAAAAAATTGTCTAAATTTAGATGTTTTGTCTGATTTACAATGTGAGGCTGGTGAGTTTACAAAACAGGTATGTCTATCACAAGTAGAGTCAATAAAATGGTATAATTTGTGTTTGAACAAGTATGTATAAACAACATTCTAACGAAAATTGACATTAAAGCACACATTTCACTAAGTCCATAATGCAAAAGTCAAGTAACTAGCTATTAATAATTTAATATTTAACAAAATATATTGAGATGAATTTGCCACTTTAATTTGTTGATATAAGTCTCACAAAAATGCTTTCGTCTCAAATCTTTGAGAGGCAAAGACACCTTCGCCTCCATTGGCGAATGAAGGTGAAGCTTTGTCTCAGAGCTTTGCTCTAAGGCGGAGGTTGCAAAATTTTTTTTTTAATTATTTCCTCTGATAAAATAAAATTATCAAATTTTCTTCTCCTGTTATTTTATTGGACAGAGATGAATGTTATGATAGATGAGAGATGAATCAAGAAAGAAAGAAAAATAACTTATTAGTTGGTGTGATGGGACATCAATCATGAACTACCATTACACGAAATTAACTTATAAGTTGGTGTGATTGCATAATTTTTATTTCTTGGAGAGATTAATTATATTTTTTTAAATTCAATGGTATAATTTCGTTTTCAGAATGACCTTTATTTGTTTTAATTAATCAATAAAAGCAAGTACGAACTGTCAGCTAACCCAAGTATGAATACGGTATTTAATTGGACCAGGAAATGACAGAAAATGAAGAAACGAAATTGATTGCACGGATGTGGATGAACAGTAATCCAATAGACTGGTGCCGTCGGATATAGTTCGCGGGTAGTTGTGCGTTGTACCATAAGGATTAATGGCGGAGAATAGTATTGAATTATTGATAACGCTCTTGGGAAACACGACGTACGGCGTGTTCAGTCCAATCTTGTTTTCTGGGTAGGACGGATTTGTTCGAACCGATCTGGAAATCTTATCATCGACTCCATTGTCCTCAACTGCTTCGATTTCGAATTTTATCGCTATTTAAACCTATCCTCTTTTGTTCCGTATGTAGCTTCCACGAATTTCGGTGCTCGTTTTGTTTCTGCGACTGGAGATATGGTGGGAGTGGATTACTTGGCCGGAGAGAGAAGGACGGCGGAGTTCGACGTCGCCGCGATGAAGATCGTGTGGGCCGGCTCTCGCCGCGCCTTCGAAATCTCCGATCGCATCTCCAAGCTCGTTGCCAGTGATCCTGTAAGATTTCTCTTTTACCCAACTTTGAATTTGGCGCTGTTTACTTTAGCCGTTAAAAGTTTGAAGTAAATTTAGGAGTATAGATAGTATTTTATTATTACATAATAATAATAATAATAATATTATTATTATTATTATTATGAATATTCTTTTTTGTCTTTTCGCCAATTAACCATTAACATCAAACAACTAATTTTATCATACATCTTTTAACAAACTGCGGCTAATCGCTAATCGCCCAACAAGGACTTTGAGTCTAACAGTGTTATTCCATGTCTCCATACCTTTATCTTTATTGGTTAATATTCACAAGTAAATGCCATATATTCTGCTGGGAAAGGCATGGACTGCTGAGAGGCTGTTCCAATTTTGAAGATGTTTACATTTTAATGTGTATTTAGGCCTTGAGTAAGGATGGCAGGACTGAGATGGCCAGGAAAGAACTGTTTAAAAACACTCTAAGGAAGGCTTCCTATGCATGGAAACAGATCATTGAGCTTCGTCTGACCGGTAGAAATCAAATTTCATTATTGTGTTTTAGCTGTGTGAATTCCCTAAGTCCTAACATTGTTAATTTTAACATTTTACATTGATATTTTGTCGTTGTAGAGGAAGAGGCACTGATGCTAAGGTTCTACATTGATGAGCCTGCTTTTACTGATCTTCATTGGGTACCCTCTTTTACTGACTTTTCAGCTTCTAATCTTCAAAGGCTTACCTTTTATTTAACTTAGCATTGTGAATATTGTGTTTGCATAAAAAAGCTTCAAATGCATGGCTCTTGGTACAATGCACCAAGCCCAACCTTCTATAATCAACCTGCACAGCTGAACTAAAATCAGTGTTTCATAATTGTCAATCTCAAATTTGATTTGCCTCCTTTAGAATATCATGGCTCACCTTTTACCATTCTCAATGTAGGGGATGTTTATCCCTGCCATAAAAGGTTCAGGCACAGAGGAGCAGCAAAAGAAGTGGTTGACATTAGCCTACAAGATGCAAATAATTGGCTGCTATGCACAAACTGAACTTGGTCATGGATCCAATGTACGAGGGCTTGAAACCACTGCCACATTTGATCCTCAAACAGATGAATTTGTCATTCATAGTCCCACATTGACTTCAAGCAAGGTTAGAGGACTGAGCTATTTTTAATCCAGTTATTTACTTGTTAGATATACAGAGATGATGTAAATCCTTTAGTTTTTTTTTTTTTTTCAAACTATCTTTCACTCTGTTGGTTCTCAAACCTGCAATCTTGTTTTCCTCTTGGCTGAAATTATTGGAAATTTGTTATTATTCTGTGGCTTTATTATTTGAATTAGTGGTGGCCTGGTGGATTGGGTAAAGTCTCCACTCATGCTATTGTTTATGCTCGTCTTATAACAGAGGGTAAAGACCATGGAGTTCATGGTGAGCACAAGTACTTTTACATATCAATATATCATATTGGCCAATTTATTGAATTCATTTCAGGATGGATTAACTTTCTTTTGTTATTTGTATTTTAGGATTTATCGTCCAATTGCGGAGCTTGGAGGACCATAAACCCCTTGCAGGTATAACCATAGGAGATATTGGAACGAAATTTGGCAATGGTGCATACAACACAATGGACAATGGGGTATTAAGATTTGATCATGTCCGAATTCCAAGAGATCAGATGCTGATGAGGTATGCTAATTTGCATGACTCATTTCCAATTGCTATTTTCTTTCCTTCTTTTAACATGAGATGGCAATTATAATTTTTTTTTTTTTTCATTTGTTCTAATGCTAAGGGTCTCACAAGTTACAAGGGAGGGAAAATATGTGAAATCTGATATCCCTCGACAACTTCTTTATGGGACTATGGTGCTTGTCCGGCAAAGTATGGTACGTGACGCTTCCTATGCATTGTCCCGTGCAGTGTGCATTGCTACTAGATATAGTGCTGTGCGTAGACAATTTGGATCGCAAAATGGTGGACAAGAAACACAGGTAATTTAATATAGAGTGTGCTGGTGTGAAAGCCTTCCGTTGTACAATGTATTCTGCTCTCAGTAGCATCTAGAAAATTTAATACTATCCAACTTATTAAGTTTAGCTAATTATCACATAGAATTCAGATGCCAGTAGTTCTTGATATAAAATATAAACTTGTATAATTTACTTGTGACCTATTCCTGCGTAGCTAGAACTATAGAAAAATGAATTTTACAGGCAGTTGTTAATGATGGAAGTTTTATAACCTGCTTCACTTGTAGGTGATCAACTATAAAACTCAACAAAGTAGACTCTTTCCCTTGTTGGCTTCTACATATGCTTTCCGCTTTGTTGGTGAGTGGCTTAAATGGCTGTATACCGATGTGACCCAAAAACTACAAGCAGGTGACTTCTCAACTCTGCCAGAAGTTCATGCATGCACTGCGGGGATGAAGTCTTTGACTACAACTGCTACTGCCGTAAGTAATGAATGGCAAATTGATAACCTTCAATTATCACCTCTTTTGTGCCCCTAGATGTAGGTCTTGTTAATTGGGCATGCATTCTTTTCTTGGTAATTCATTATAAATGTTGAACCTTGCAGGATGGAATTGAAGAATGCAGAAAGTTATGTGGGGGGCATGGCTACCTCTGTAGCAGTGGACTTCCCGAATTATTTGCTGCGTATGTACCTGCTTGTACATACGAAGGAGATAACACCGTGCTACTTCTACAAGTATGTGATATTAACTACCGCTACTTGCATTTCTTATGTTTCTTCCTGATGATATTGAAAGCCAGATGTTCTGTGAAATAAACTGCTGAGCTTTTGTGTAGGTTGCAAGGTTTCTCATGAAAAGTGTTTCCCGGCTCGGGTCTGGTAAACTACAGGCTGTGGGAACTATAGCCTATATGGGAAGAATTGAACAGCTAATGCAATGTCACTGTAATGTTCAGCAAGGTAAGCATTTGTGATAGCTCAGAAGGGAACATTTTAACTTCCAAAAGCATCCACCTGGAAAATTGGAAATTAATGCTAGTTTAAGGATACATATGCTCTGATGTAATAATTTGTGATAATTTTCTATTGTCATTGCATCAAGTAAAATATGACAGTTATTTATTAGCTTTTCCAGAACACAGCTTGCATAGGTATGCTGTTGACTTACATGTAAAATCTTATTTCATGGCAGCCAAGGATTGGCTGAAGCCTAGTACAGTGTTGGAAGCCTTTGAAGCAAGGGCAGTAAGAATGTCTGTTTCATGTGCTAAGAATATTAGCAAATTTACTAATCCAGAAGAAGGTACTCTTCTTTATTGATTCAATTCTTGATGCGTTTGTGTTTTAGATCCTTCATGTTTATTCAATTTGACTGAGCATGTTACAAATGTTTATTCATGCAGGTTTTGCAGAACTGACGGCTGATTTAGCTGAAGCAGCTGTTGCCCACTGCCAATTAATTGTTGTTTCCAAGTAAGCTCCTTTAGCCATGTTGCAGTCTTGCCCATAAAAGTCGAAATTCCCTCGCCCCTAGGGCCCCTACACCTAGGCCTGACTGGATAATGAAGACTAGTGCATGGTGCCCACAAGAAGCCCATCACATTGGGCGTAACTCTTATACTATGACTGCCAGGCCTCGATCTTGTATCCTTGCCTATAATCTATTACTCAGGAACTAACTGAACTGCCCATGTGGGCAATATGTTGCAATCTAATGAATTAGAATGACAGTCTTGCTCTTATGAATTCCATCACATTGGGCGTAACTCTTACACTATGACTGTCAGGGCTCGATCTTGTATCCTTGCCCACAATCTATTACTTAGGAACCAACTGAACTGCCCATGCGGGCAGTATGTTGCAATCTAATGAATTAGAATGACAGTCTTGCTCTTATGAATTCCTTCTCTTCCTGAGGAGGATTTGGTCGCGATCTTATGAATTCTTGTTATTCAAGTTTATCGAGAAATTGCAGCAAGACATTCCAGGGAAGGGGGTGAAGCAACAGTTGCAGGCGCTTTGCAGCATATACTCACTCTTCCTCCTCCACAAACACCAAGGAGATTTCCTGGCTGTCAACTATCTAACTCCAAAACAGGCATCACTTGCCAATGATCAGCTCAGGGCATTGTATACCCAGGTTTGTGCTGTGTAACTTATCTTCTTGATTCTGAGCCTACAAATTACAATCCCTTTCTAATTCTTATACTTTGAAAATCTTGATCCTAAAACCAGGTGCGTCCAAATGCTGTTGCCCTCGTCGATGCATTTAACCACACAGATCACTTTCTCGGTTCAGTTCTTGGGTGCTACGATGGAAATGTGTATCCCAAACTTTATGAGGCAGCATGGAAGAATCCTCTGAATGAGTGTGATGTACCTGATGGCTACCATGAATATATCAAGCCTCTGCTAAGACAACAATTGCTAGCAGCTAGACTCTGAAGCAACAACTGCAAATTTTCATTTCATTTTCACTTAACATGTTTCAGTATGGAGCAGATGTCAGCTAATCTCTCCAATTAATTATGAAAGAATTATAATCTCCTGAATGTTATGGATTGTACTATAATTTGTCATGGAAATGAAGAAAATTTCCCCCCTCTTTTTCTGATCAATTATGATTTCTTAGACTTCTAACCTATAGAAGGAATATCCATTTGCTCGTCTTCTTTAGTTGGCATCTAGAGATCAGAAGTCAAGTAAAAACTTCACCATCTATTACAATTGCAAGAGACATTCTCTTTTGATGTTTCATATTAAAAGATATGGTATACAAAGTTCCAAAGTTAAAGACAACTAGAAAGATTTTTGGGGATTGGGACACATCATACAACATATTACCTACATTTATTGGTACACTTGATCAAGAAGGATAATGGGAACCAATGCACTAAATCATTCATACAAAGCTCAAACTTTGCTTATAATGTCTTCCAATCGATTTAGCAGTTGGAGGGGCATACAACTGAGATGACTAATGAATCAAGATGTTTTCACAACCTTCGCTTTCTTCTTCAGCAACCTTGATCCAAATTATTAACCCGCACATGTCTTCTTCTTGACAGTGAAGAATCGACTCAAGAACTGAGATCATATGACTGGATACTACATTGTCATTACGCTAGTCAATAGGTAAAAAACATCAGGTGTTGTTAGGTAACATCCCTGCAACTGCCATCCCAGAATCCTACCTTTATCACCAACTCTGTTTACCAAATTTCCCAGTTTCATTTACTCTCAACTAGTCAAATGACTTAAACCATAAGTTGTGATGCTTTTCCTTTCATGATTAGTGTATATTTCAAGTTCTTCTTCTCTTCTTCATGGTAAGGGAATAAAATCTAGTCAACAATGTGTGGCAGATGGGATTGGTACACTTGTGGGGGAGAGGAGGGGGGGGGCTGTGTTCTGGAAAAG
>NC_044917.1:7070287-7081165 GCF_003576645.1 Ipomoea triloba | reverse complement strand
GGGGGGGGGGGGGGGGGGGGGGGGGGGGGGGGGGGGGGGGGGGGGGGGGGGGGGGGGGGGGGGGGGGGGGGGGGGGGGGGGGGGGGGGGGGGGGGGGGGGGGGGGGGGGGGGGGGGGGGGGGGGGGGGGGGGGGGGGGGGGGGGGGGAATTTTAGTGTGCTATCTTTTCAATTACATCAGTGGTATGGTCATCTGTTCTTATATTAAGAAAACTATCCAAATTTAGATGTCTGATTTACAACATGAGCCTTGTGAGTTTACAAAACGTCAGAGTATGTTCTATCATAAGTAGAGTCAATAAAAAGTGTGCAGTTAAATTTAAGTAAATGTAACATTGATCTAAGAGTGGCAAAAGCTTATATGTAACATTTAGAAGAACAGAAATGACTAAAAATTTTTTGTAGTTTTTAATTGTGTTCTTGGCAGGCTATATGTAATTAACTAGGGAAATGCTGCCTGGAAAAAAATCATCACAAATGTAACAAAAATTATAAAAAATTGAGGAAAGAGATGTTTCTTACATGGATAATTAAAACTGGGCTGTCGACTTCTTGTATTTTTGTCTATATTCTGAAAAGGACAACAGCACTTTCACAACAAAATCAAGACATCAAAAGTTAATCAGAGATCAATGTGAAAAGATTAACTTACATTGAAAATATCAAACCAAAGCATCATCTTGACAGGATATAGAACTCGTATTCCAGAGGTATAGCACCATGAAGAACAACAGCCCTCAACATCCGTAATGAGATGCCAAATGTAGTGTGGGGATATTGGCCATATCAAATCACATTCTCCTGCTTAATTCCACGGCGCTCTTCAAACAACTTTAGACTACTTTCAGCCAAATAAGGCAATATTTATCTAACAGGTTTGTATATATTCCTTACCCTACCAGAAGATCCTTCATTTCTTGAATAGTAGTAGCTGTAAAGCAGCAAAATCATGCATCCTGTGATAGAGGTATTTAACAAAAGCTTTGGTAATAAGGGGCTAAGGGCACTATAATATTATGGTGAACTCAAGTGACTATCAATATTAGCTATAAAAATACTCATGAAAGCAACTTTTAAGGAAAATAACTATTAAAAGTTAGTGATACTTCATTAGGCTCATAATTCCCTGAAATCTTTGCCAAACATTTAATAAAGCACAAGAAATTACTAAGAAAAGCAACTGATTTCTGGAAGCCCTTTGCTGAACTGGCAAATGCTAACCCATTGTCCTAAAATAAGAATTTTAGAACAGTCATGATATGGTATCTTCTAGTATAGTTAACAGGGTCAGTAAGAAAGTTTCCACTAATTCAATGTTCACTTCCGCCAAAAAATAATACAGGTTCACTCTACAAGCTTCTATTTTCCAATTAAGGAGATATCTGCTGTCTGCATGACATTCAGGCAGCAAATGGAATACATTCAAAAAATGACAAGAATCAAGGTAATGTCAGCTATATACCTGAAAAAGATTTCAGCTATTACATATATTAAACTTCCTCATCAACTCTATACTCTCCGCAATAGTTGAACCACTAGTTCCCACAAAACCAAGAGAAGCACAGCTACATACAGTTTCCTCTATGTATAGCAGCACATCAGGCAATGCTTGAGCATGCTGATTTTCCTGAATTTTGACGGAATACTTTGAATCAGACCCAACCTTCATCCCATTTCCTGCCTTCACAACATTCCTAGCAGTTTCTCTAACCAGCTCATCATCTTCTTTAAGGACAAACAGTTTGATACCTGAATCTTTTGTAATATCACCCAAGTAGCTCCCAGACCAATTAGACATGGGAAGGTCAGTCATTAGAAACATATGAATAGGGTTAGGTCCAGTTTGTTTCAAAGATTCTAACTTATGCTTCAATTCTTGAAAAGTAGCTTTCCAGTGGTTCTTAAACTGCCCGTCCAATAGTCTAAGCTGTGCACAAAGAAAAGGAGCCTTAATTGTTTTAAGAACGAAATTCTTTCCAGCATCAAGAATTTCTGGTACAAAGGGAAGGAACTCAATCCTCTTGATGAAGGAAGCTATCCTTTTATCATTAGGAGCTTCATGGATATCAATGTGTGACTCTGATCCCTTATATGGGGAGGTGAAAAGGCTTCCAAATGCAAGAACTTTGGCAGATTCAACAGCAGAGCCCGGGCCAAGGGTCTTATATACGTCTCTTCTTCTCCTAACAAAGGCAATTCTCTTCTTCTTCTTGAGTTCCTCATCAGGTTGAAATGAGTCTAAAGCACCATCTCCGCCATCTTTTTGGTATGTCCAAACTGTTGTCCTGCAATCCTCCTCTAAAGCATATAAACAACTATTTAAATTACCATTTTTCCCAGACAGCAAAGACCCACATTCATTTAGCCTTTGTAACATCAAAGATTGAGCATTTTGGTTTGTAGTGCAAAAATGATCCAGATTCACACCACACCATTCAGACACAAACACTCTAAAATCCACAACACTGACAGCTGAAGCAGACACTATAGCTGAAAGGTCAATAATATCTGCCATAGAAACATATCTGCAACCAGAAAATAATCAACATATTAAACAGCTAGCCTAATATAGCTGCCTTTCTATTAAAGACAGAGTTATATTGTTCATCAAGGCATTGCATATTCATAGCATCAAAATAAGCATTATTAGCACAATGGGCATATGAACTCAAGATCCGGAGTGCCTAAAAATTTTGACTTGCCTGCAATCACGCAAGAGCTCAATACTATGATTCCAAACCGCGAATCTCAAATCAGGGGGGCTTAAAACCCTAAATTTGGGACAGCTACCGAGAGCAACGGCGTGGTGATCGAGAATGGGAGGCACAACGAGGGTTCGATTCAAAATGGAAGCCATTAGAAGCGCGTTCTTGAACTCGGAGAGCTGATTGCTGAAGCCACTGTGAGGCGCGTACCAGATGAAGTTCCCTGCGGAGGAGGAGCCGCATCGTTGGAGAAGGAACGACGGAGAATTCCGGGAAAGTGGAAGTTGAGTGGGGGAAACGAAGCGTCTGAAGTAGAAGAAGAGGATGATGAAAGAGGAGAAGATGAGAAGAGTGAGAAGTGCAGATCTTGGAGACTGAACCGAACTTCTCTTCTTCCATCTATGGGTTCCCCTAAAATTCGCGGCTTCCATTTCTGCCTCTCTCAGCTATGGCGAAGATTGCTACAAATCATTCTGCAACAGATTTTCCCCTTTTTTCCTTCTTTTAAAAAAAAAAAAAAATTATTTGCTATGATAATATATTTTATGAGTTAAAGATAATGTATTTGTTGTGTTGTAATAGAGTTTTACTATATTTTATGAGTTAAGCTAATGAACATTGTTGGGATAACAATCCAATCATTATTGCATGGACCATAGTCCACACAGCTATGTGGACTATAAATAAAAAAGTACATTATTTTTGTACTGAAGGTACATTATTTTATAGTACTATAAAATAATCTACTTTCAGTACAAAAATAATGTACCTTCAGTATAAAAATAATGTATCTTATGTTCATGATTCACACAATAATTTGCCAATAACAATTTATCACTCATTATTACTCAAAAAATCGATCTATACTAAGTAAATTTCGGTAAATATTTATTAGACGGATTAAAATTGTCACCCGTAATCTAAACTCAACAATAAGCCCAAGTACATAGAAGTAGTAAAGTAGTTTATTAAGGATCACAACAGACCCAATTATGAAAGTTCGATTAAAAAAAAAAACTATCAAGATCATGCCTATGTTCAATGAATCAACAAGTCAAAATTTACGTTATTTAGCAATAATACATGAAATGAAGGGGAATACAAATGATTGACTTATCATTCTATAATTTATGCAATTTATAATTTAATTTTTATTCTTCTTTATTTTCTAAGTAGATACAATATACCAATATAAATATCGCAAAGACTTTGTTTTTTTTTTTTTGATTGATTGCATTATTGATCATGAAATTTTTTTTTTTATTAGCCTTGTGACTTGGCTCCTAAGAAATATGTGAGACTCCAAAGTTCTAAAACTATTACTTTTTATGTAGTATTTGTTTGTAGCTAGTCTCTCAATTGCCTCAACTGAGGCTCAAACCCACTCTCATCATTCATGTGGGAGTGTAAATCGGGACATCGGGTGCCACTAGACCACAAGGTCTTTGGCAGTAATATTATACTTCATTGTACTATTTGCTACCATTTCTTTTTTTGTAATTATTTTTGTTATTTCTGTCAAGCCTATTAAAATTTTTTATCTTATCTATTTTTGTGGTATATACATACTCTATGTCCGTGTACGTCAAAATAGAACTCCACATCACCATAGATGTGACCTTTTTTTACTC
Organism: Ipomoea triloba; assembly: GCF_003576645.1. NCBI lineage: Eukaryota > Viridiplantae > Streptophyta > Magnoliopsida > Solanales > Convolvulaceae > Ipomoea > Ipomoea triloba. Next base: position 7,076,830 of record NC_044917.1, on the reverse strand, counting down.
CTTTTAAATTAATTTGAAGACAAATACTATGTAATTATTTTCAATAAATATATCATTCTAATAAATTAAAGAAAACAATTCAAAATTTAACTTATTTGGATCGCATTATATACATTACACCAATAGCAAAATTGAATACACTTTAGACCTGATTGGATCGCATTAGGAATGTTGCATGCATGTCGAACATAATAGGTAGCCATCAACTTTTGAAATCACTATGTTTGAAGGTTCATATACTTGTGTGTACCTTAAAATGAGTTGTGGCAAATTAAACTAACAACCCACAATTTGATTGAAATTTATTAGGTTATTAGCATAGGAGTTGAAAGTTAAATAAAGTTATTTGCTATATTGCCATGAAATGATTAACCAATGAATAATAACAATATAATTTGGTGAAATTAAAGAAATCCTAGGGGTCTTTTGATTGATATAGTAGATTTATTTCAGAAAATCAATAAAACTATTATTTCATAACAACATTACCATTCAAACAAAATATTGTCTAGCTAATAGACTAACACTTTGCCTTTTCTAAAACATCAATGCCATTAGCTTACTAGCTTACAACAACACAAAATATGTCACCCGTGACTTCATATAAATTCTTTTGAAACTCTTCTTCAGTTGTTGACATATACTACGTATAGTACATACCATGCTTCCAGAGTTTACTCCTAACTCATCGTTACACTTTAGTGAGTTATGCTATTTGTGAGTTTTTTGAGACTCAGCTCGATTCAACGAATGTTTAAATTTGATTTAGTTACTATTGAACCAACCTCAAGTAATTAATTGAGTCGAATTTAAGCATCTTAATACTCGACTCAAGCAACTTTTGAGCTTAATTGATCGAGCTTTTTAATTTTTTAATATGGAGTATATGATATAAATATAAATTTAATATTACAAATTTAGCTATATATATTTATATATTATTAGAAAATGATTATAATTAAGATGTAATATTAAGTTTTTTAATGATATTTGGTTATAAAATATTTAATATTACATTTTTTTAGTAAAATATTTTCATCATACAGCACCTAAAATTTGATTCTCCCCTAGCACGACTATCAAATTACTTCTATCTCAGCAAATTAAATGGGCTAGCGTTAAGGGTTTTTTTTTTTTTTTCTTTAATTCGTTAAGTTTGTCATTCTCAAATCTTCATAGTAATCCCTTAATATAGCAAATTGTTTTGCTTCTTTTCTTGCAATTTCTGCCTTGGTCTTGTGCTTTGCCCAATAAGTTAAAACTGATTATACTTTGACACTTTGCATTTAAATATATTCTAAACATATATGTTCTAAACTTTTTTATTTTAAAGTCAAATTTATATGATTTAACAAGAAAACTAGACCTAATTATTATGTTTTCACATTGAATTCCCCGATTGTTGTGATAAAAAGGATTTGTCTTAGTACTCATTAAGTCAAAATTGTCCACTTGCATGTTTCATGCATGTCTTTACAAATGCCCTAACTCAATCTCTTACTTTCACTTTTGACAAATTTATTAATATCTCTTCTTTTTTCTTTTTTCATATCTTATACAGTATATGGTACTGAACTACCCATTAAAAGTCTTTGATAGTACTAATTATATATTAATAAGAGATTAAGAGTTTTGCATAAAATTACCTCGAGGTTGGCTTGGTTGGGGTTGGCAATGGTGCAAGCTCGGCCAAGGAGCTCAGACAATGGACCCGCGAAGTATGGAGTCAAACACAGTATTTGGAAGCACTCGATTCACACGGGGGCATTCGGGTCGCATAATTTTTTGCCCGGATGTCATTAGAAGCCTCTAGTATAAATTATAGTACTCAGTAGTAGTTTATATTTTTTCTAGTAAGGGACATGTAACCTTTCATTACAAGTACCTAATCCTTGTATTATCAGTGTAACTAATATCAATTTTGAGCATTTCTTTGTCCTTTTATCTTGACTTTGTTTTTAGGAAAAATGGCGGTTTTAGTCCATCAATTATATCTATATTGTAGACTCGGTCCATGAATTATTATTATACACAAAATTTCCTCATTAATTATGTGTAAAGTGGAAATTTTAGTCCACTAACAAATTATGTTAATATTCATAATGCATTTTAAATTCCTAATTATTGAGTTACACCTTAGCCATTTTTTATTTATATCATTTCGTATTAAATAATTAATTAAACATTGAGTTTGACAGACAAAATTTTTTTGCCATTAGAGTGTAGTTAAAAATTCAAAATTGTTTTGGTTTATAAGTTTACTAAATATTAATAGTTGAAATAAATATTCTGAATTTTTGTACGTTGTTTTCATGTCAATAAGTTAGGGTTAGTCTTCAATCTATAAGCACTTTCAATTCATATGTCATTTCTATTTTTCTTTAAAAATGAAAAAGAAAATTAAAAAAAAAAAAAAGAGTAATGGTTCTACCACAACTGCATTTTTAATTTTCCATTTGGAACAAGACATCACCAAAAAAAAAAAAAACATATTAGATCATTTACAGATTTAAAAAAAATGTCATGAAATAGTTTGCTCACATAAAGAAATGTTAATATGAAAAACTGATATGAATATACATATTATAATTCACAAATCAATGTATGTTATTTGAGCATCCATTTTGCTTAAATGCTCTTTAAGAATCTATGTAAGAAACAAAAACATTACAAATAATACATATTCGCTATATATTACACTGTACTAGTATATAAATATGAAGCCAAACATATAAATGTCACCTTGATCATTTAGAAAATAAATTCATTTTCTGACCAACAAATTGACATTTAACTTTGAAGCTAAAGATAAGTAGATACATGTCTATAAATCTTAGAAAACTAGCAATTCGTCATTACATATGAAGAGAATCAGTATACATGAAGATTTAGCTGAGGGAATTTGAAAAAAAACTCTATGAAATGACAAATATGTCTTTTAATAATTTGAGAATGTGAAGTACAATGTTAATTTTTAGCTACACTCCAATGGCAAAAAATGTGTGCATCAAACTCAATAATTAATTATTTATTTAATACAAAATGGTATAAATAAAAAATGACTAAAGTGTCCCTCAATAATTTAGAATTTTAAAATGCATTATTAATATTAACATATAATTTGTTAGTGGTGGACTAAAATTGCCACTTTACACATAATTAAAGGAGAAAATTTGTGTATGATAATAATTCATGGACCGACTCTAAAATATATGTATAATTAATGGACCAAATTAAGATTGTCATTTTCCCTTCTTTTTATTATATTCCTTATTTAGAGGTTAATAAAAACAAACTCTCATTTAGGGTCCGTTTGGAAAGCAGGTGATGGGTAAATATGCACATGTACTAGTCAGTCCGTAAATCACCTGTCCGTCGGTCACCCAACCTGTCCGTCAACGGTCACCCAACCGGTCCGACGTCACCCAACCTGTCCGTCAACGGTCACCCAACCGGTCCGACGGTCACCCGGTCCGTCGGCCGCATGATCGGAAGCAACACACCTTGTGGATTGGAGGCTCACGAGCGCAACAGTTGCTTGATGTGACGACCGACAACTTTTCGGGAACAAGGGATCCGTGTTTTCATCACCTCGAGCAACTCAACCACTTCGAGCAAACCGATGCGCATTTTGCGGAGTGACAGCCCATATGCCCTCCACTTGCATATCAGACACCATGTGCATAGTGAATCCACTTTGTATAAAGAGGGGTCATTCCCCTCACTGGAAAGGGGACTCATCAGTACTACACTAATACACTTGTGATTTGCCGATCGTCTTTCTCCTGCTTACTCTTTATCACTGTTCGTCACCCGTAGAGCGATATAGCTTCGAACCGCTCAGTCGTTGACCGGTAGACCGACCGTCTGACCGGCCGAACGACATTCCTCACCACCCGTAACACACGTATCCGTAGCGTAATCGTAGACCCCGTTTACATTTACGCTATCATTGGCGCCGTCTGTGGGGATTGAACGAGTCACTCTGTTCTATCCCTTTATCTTTTCTTTCTTCACACTATTATCCATCTTAAAATGACGAACAGCAGGAGAAATCGTAGCCGAAGTCACATGCGAAAGAGAAATTCAACCCGTCGGGTGACTAAAGCAGTTCTAGAGGACGATTTACGCCAACAATTAGATCGGTCAAGGAACTTGAACAACGAGCTCACGTCCAATTCGTCAAGAAAAAACATACAACCAACCCAACCGGTTGGTTCGAGCGAAGGCCTACATGCTGGACAAACGAATTTTCAAATGACAATTACATGTGCCATGTTGCTGCCAGTAGGCCAAACGTTGACCTCAACGCCAAGTATATTTGGAGGGAATCAAATACAAGGAGCACCGCAACATGGACCCACACCGATGTGCCAACCAGGGCTGGGAACTCTTGGGTACTATGTTACGACACCCACCCCCCGAATGACGACGAACCCTCAGAGTCCTATCGCTCAACAACAAATGCCTCAACTTTTCGATGCACAACAGTCGCATCTACAACCTCAAGGGAGCAATCAAGAGGAAGTTCGATTGGCGAATCGTACGCAAAGACTAGATCGAGAAGAACATAAAAAGCATCGACAGGATGACGTCATACAACGCAGAAGTGTTTTCGACCGAATTCGAAAGAGTGCTAAATTCCGATTGGGGGTTCGAGGTAACCATGATCGACAAACATCACGGATGATTACAAAGAAGCGGCTCAAAGAACGCACTACAAGCGGAACGGAAGGCTTAGCTGGTCGGGTGGACAACCAAGATGCATGGAAGAATGGGTCAGCTGTCTGACCATGGGATCCTACAAGTCTTAGACTTCTTCGTTTGGAGTTTTGTTCGACCTGCACGGATTTTCGTTTAGGGTTGTGTTCGACCTGCACGAATTTTCGTTTGGGGTTTTATTCTACCTGCACGGATCTCCGTTTGGGGTTTTGTTCGACCTGCACGGATCTCCGTTTGGGGTGTTGTTCGACCTGCACGTTTGGGGTTATGTTCGACCTGCACGAATTTTCGTTTGGGGTTTTGTTCGACCTGCACGAATCTTCGTTTGGGGTTGTGTTCGACCTGCACGTTTGGGGTTTTATTCGACCTGCACGGATCTCCGTTTGGGGTTTTATTCGACCTGCACGGATCCGTTTGGGGTTTTGTTCGACCCGCACGTTTGGGGTTATGCTCGACCTGCACGAATATTTCGTTTGGGGTTTTGTTCGACCTGCACGAATCTTCGTTTGGGGTTGTGTTCGACCTGCACGTTTGGGGTTATGATTCGACCTGCACGGATCTCCGTTTGGGGTTTTGTTCGACCTGCACGGATCCGTTTGGGGTTTTGTTCGACTTGCACGTTTGGGGTTATGCTCGACCTGCACGAATATTTCGTTTGGGGTTTTTTTGGACCTGCACGAATCTTCGTTTGGGGTTGTGTTCGACCTGCACGTTTGGGGTTATGATTCGACCTGCACGGATCTCCGTTTGGGGTTTTGTTCGACCTGCACGGATCCGTTTGGGGTTTTGTTCGACCTGCACGTTTGGGGTTATGCTCGACCTGCACGAATATTTCGTTTGGGGTTTTGTTCGACCTGCACGAATCTTCGTTTGGGGTTGTGTTCGACCTGCACGTTTGGGGTTATGATTCGACCTGCACGGATCTCCGTTTGGGGTTTTGTTCGACCTGCACGGATCCGTTTGGGGTTTTGTTCGACCTGCACGTTTGGGGTTATGCTCGACCTGCACGAATATTTCGTTTGGGGTTTTGTTCGACCTGCACGAATCTTCGTTTGGGGTTGTGTTCGACCTGCACGTTTGGGGTTATGATTCGACCTGCACGGATCTCCGTTTGGGGTTTTGTTCGACCTGCACGGATCCGTTTGGGGTTTTGTTCGACCTGCACGTTTGGGGTTATGCTCGACCTGCACGAATATTTCGTTTGGGGTTTTGTTCGACCTGCACGAATCTTCGTTTGGGGTTGTGTTCGACCTGCACGTTTGGGGTTATGATTCGACCTGCACGGATCTCCGTTTGGGGTTTTGTTCGACCTGCACGGATCCGTTTGGGGTTTTGTTCGACCTGCACGTTTGGGGTTATGCTCGACCTGCACGAATATTTCGTTTGGGGTTTTGTTCGACCTGCACGAATCTTCGTTTGGGGTTGTGTTCGACCTGCACGTTTGGGGTTATGATTCGACCTGCACGGATCTCCGTTTGGGGTTTTGTTCGACCTGCACGGATCCGTTTGGGGTTTTGTTCGACCTGCACGTTTGGGGTTATGCTCGACCTGCACGAATATTTCGTTTGGGGTTTTGTTCGACCTGCACGAATCTTCGTTTGGGGTTGTGTTCGACCTGCACGTTTGGGGTTATGATTCGACCTGCACGGATCTCCGTTTGGGGTTTTGTTCGACCTGCACGGATCCGTTTGGGGTTTTGTTCGACTTGCACGTTTGGGGTTATGCTCGACCTGCACGAATATTTCGTTTGGGGTTTTTTTGGACCTGCACGAATCTTCGTTTGGGGTTGTGTTCGACCTGCACGTTTGGGGTTATGATTCG
>NC_044917.1:7064148-7069995 GCF_003576645.1 Ipomoea triloba | reverse complement strand
AAAACAATCATGGATCTTGACCACGCGATGAGGAAGGACCCGTCGGAGGCTTCTTGAAGGGCTCTGGACCAGGAGGTGTCAGATCTTCGGGCAGAATGGTACGAACCGATTCCCAATCCTCAGGGAGAGCATTTTGTAATATGTGGTACAAAGTTTGTTGCATGCCTCTTGTTCCTTTGAGATAACCCCATGCGGTCACCTTACGTATCATCGCTGATATCACTGGGTTTTCTCGGAACATATGAAACAAAGGAATGGCTGCATCCTCGGAGGGACATAAAGCAGACAACAGACCGGGCACCTCGGATGGTCGAGATACGAAATAAGCAATGGCATCTCGACGAAACTGATCGGAATTTGGATACTGTCCCAAAGAATAGAGTTGGGCGTCCAAATGGGATATTTGTTCTCGACGAGATTCGAGTTGGTTTTCCTGATCCCTCACGGTGGCCCTGAGTGATTGTGTTTCTTTTTCCCATCCTATAGCAGTAAGCTGGCATCGCAGGAACAACTCGGCGCCTGTGCTAGCAACCTGACATAAACACGATCATAAACCACAGTTTAGAAAGTACCAAACGAAGAAAAGAGAGATCAGCAACTCAATGATTGGAGTAAGTACGTTAGCTAGGTGATGGGCTAGCTGCTCAGCAACTTTTTCGTTGGACAAAGTGGCGATGCCCGAGGGTGGAGGACTCAGTTGGAGTAACAGATCGAACATTTTTCGCAAATCAACTGGTGCGCGGGTCAACGCGCTCACAAGTGGAGACCCCCCGTCGAGGTTAGGACAAGTGGCAAAAGCGTTCCCCGACACCTCACTTTCAACCTCACCTATGGGACGCTTCCCATGTGATTTAGGGGGAAACGAAGCAGAAGGAAAGCCAGGGCTACCAAATTCATAATGGGGGATAGTAGGAGGTACAAATTTCTTTTTCAAAATAATCTTTGGCAATCCCGGTCGACTACTCCCGCTTGCGCCTGCACCTAGCAGTTCCTTTAATTCAGGATCAATATCCGGCGCTCCTGGATGTCAATAAGAAATAACAAAACGTGTGAGGAATCAAAGATTAAAAGGGGAGACATGTGCTAACCGTTTAAGATCCAACCTTGGGCCCCGTAAATTGGAGCAGGGAGTCGAGCTGCATCAAAAGCCTCTGCGGAGTGGTAAATCTCCCAAGAATAGCATTCAGACTTAATCTTCTCAACAGCAATGTGAATCTCTGGAGTCTCAAGGGGTACCACGCACTTACGCATCCGACGAGACCATTCATTTTTAAAAGGAAGATCACCATCCAAACGAACCCGAAGAAATTTCTCTTTCCATCTGCGACCATCCAAACGAACCCGAAGAAATTTCTCTTTCCATCTGCGGTTGTTGTCAGGCAAGTCAGAAACTTTCCCAGCCGTCCCACGACATTGGATAATGACAAAACCGTTGCGATGGTTCTTCCCCATGCACTTTACCATGACAAAACCGTTGCGATGGTTCTTCCCCATGCACTTTACCAGAACAAAACCGTTGCGATGGTTCTTCCCCATGCACTTTACCAGATGAAAACCGTTGCGATGGTTCTTCCCCATGCACTTTACCAGATGGAGAAAATTGAAGAGTTTCTTCCCCATGCACTTTACCAGATGGAGAAAATTGAAGAGTTATAGTGTACAAGGCACTTGGTGACGTTTGCAAATCTGAGGGTAGCATGCAAGAATACGGTGTGCGTTGGGTGCTATCTGACCTGGAACTATGCCGTAATAATTCACGAAGTCAACAAGGAACGGGTCAAAGGGGATGCGCAAACCGGCTTTCAAGGAATCAAAATGCACACCTACCCAATTCTTTTGGTGGCAATCAATGATGTTGGAAGGACGACGATCAATTGAGTAAGAAATCCCCTTTCCAATTAGCTTCTTGAGTTGTTCTACCTCTTTGTCGGTAAAATCAATTCCAACGATACGAGCACCATCGGAATCCAAGTCGACATAGTCACGTGATACTCCAGTTTGACTTCTTGAGAGTTCTTTGGGATTATGGGAGGTACCTTCGCCTAGTTGAACCTCAAAATTCTTTGATGAAATTTTTGAACGCTTGGATCGCGGGGTAACGTGCGAACGAGCTTGGGGCGCATCGTCAGAATTACTCGATTCCTCAGACGCACTAACATCCTCATCATCGCTGTCATAGTCGCGCATACACCATTTTTTGTCTTGCGACATGCTACATTAGCAAAGGAATGTAGGTGACATACCACGGACAAACAACATAGCGAAGAAGCAACGGCAAAACAAATGGCATCAATTTTTTTTTTAGTTGCAGCGTTTAGTTTTTTAGTCGCAGCATGTATTATTGTTATTTTTTATTTGTTAAAAAAAAAAATAGAATAAAATAAAAAAAATAAAAAAAAAAGGGGGGAGGGGGATGGCCGACGTCGAGCAGCCTGCTCGACGTCGGCCATGTCCGGTCGACGTCGAGCAGGCCGCTCGACGTCGGCCAGATCGGTCGACGTCGAGCAGCCCGCTCGACGTCGACCGAGCGTTTCGGTCGACGTCGAGCGGGCTGCTCGACGTCGCCCCAAAAAGCCGACGACTGCCGACTGGGCACCAGTCGGCAGTCGCCGGCCTTTTTCCTCCAGTCGGCGGTCGCCGACTGGATTCGTCCAGTTGGCGCCGCCGACTGGGCTCTGCTCCAGTCGCCGGCGACTGGAGCAGAGATCAGATCTGGAAATCTATGATTTCCAGATCTGATCTCGAAAAAAAAAAAAAAAAAAAAAGAGAGTTATAATGTTTTACCTGCTTGGTCTTGGTAGCTTTGGAGGTGATTGATGATACACTTGATTGAGAGCTTAGGAATGTCTTGATGGTGAAGTGAAGATGGTAGGAGGATATTTATACAAAAAATTTGGGTTTTTTGAGAAAGTGGGTTGATCCAAAAAGGCTAATGGGTCATGTAAGACTAGTAGTGGGAGCATTGTTCTTGGCAAGTCCAAAGTATCAAACTGGAGGAAATATACACGCAGGTGGTCAAATCATAAAAATCACTCAGCTGACCGGTAACAATCACCCCATTTGGTCTGGATCCGCCTGGTCAAGTCAACCAATCGGTGATTCGTATGTGCTACCTTCCTCATCCCCAGCCGTGGAAAACTTGATTGGTCCGTCAACGACCAAGGTATCACCAAGGGAAGACCCATCTCCAAACCATGGAAAAGATGTGAACAAAACCCGCTAAATGATCCATCGCTCGACGACCGGAAACAACCAGGACAAACCCGTCTTTAGTGATTATGCTTTCGGTTGTACTCTTTTTCCCTTAGCTAGGTTTTTTCCCAAAGGGTTTTTCTTAGTCTAAGGTTTTTAACGAGGCAACCCGCGTAAATCACGCCCCTCCTGCTCAAATCAAACTTGAGGGGTTCATCACGGATTATCAAGGCATTCAAGCCAGGGAGACTTTGCTGACGACTCTCGAACCTGGAGCACATTCTACTTCTCGAACCTGACGACTCTCGCAGATTCAAGAAGTGGGGGACTTGTGATGGGTAAATATGCACATGTACTAGTCAGTCCGTAAATCACCTGTCCGTCGGTCACCCAACCTGTCCGTCAACGGTCACCCAACCGGTCCGACGGTCACCCGGTCCGTCGGCCGCATGATCGGAAGCAACACACCTTGTGGATTGGAGGCTCACGAGCGCAACAGTTGCTTGATGTGACGACCGACAACTTTTCGGGAACAAGGGATCCGTGTTTTCATCACCTCGAGTAACTCAACCACTTCGAGCAAACCGATGCGCATTTTGCGGAGTGACAGCCCATATGCCCTCCACTTGCATATCAGACACCATGTGCATAGTGAATCCACTTTGTATAAAGAGGGGTCATTCCCCTCACTGGAAAGGGAACTCATCAGTACTACACTAATACACTTGTGATTTGCCGATCGTCTTTCTCCTGCTTACTCTTTATCACTGTTCGTCACCCGTAGAGCGATATAGCTTCGAACCGCTCAGTCGTTGACCGGTAGACCGACCGTCTGACCGGCCGAACGACATTCCTCACCACCCGTAACACACGTATCCGTAGCGTAATCGTAGACCCCGTTTACATTTACGCTATCAGCAGGAAAATGACTTCTGAAAAATGTTTTCTGAAAAATGAGTCATTTTCCAGAAAACATTTTCCTTTTCTGTGTTTGGTTGCATTATGGAAAACTGTCTTGGGGTGTTTGGTTCATTTTCTGAAAAATGAACAGAATTATTATTATTAAATTATTAAATTTCTAAGCACACAACCAATTGTATTATTATTATTATTATTATTATTATTATTAAAAAGTCAACAATCTATACTGTGTACTCAAAACCAATGGTCAAAATCCCTACCCAGAATTTCCCCATTTTTCCCCTTGCATCAATGGCGATGGCAGGCTGTGAAACCATGGTGGCAACGACCTTCAATGCACAAGCAAATCCCTACCCCATAGTCTCTCCAAGGGAAATGGCGAAGAAGATGGCACCATCGCGAGTCGCGACTACCTCCACCAACCTATCTATTCTTATTTTTCTTTCCACCAATTTTACCACTACCTAATTTTTGCAGCAAGTGTGGTAGACTATGGCATAGAGTTGCGGATTGCAGAAAGGGGAAGAAGGATGGTGATGGTGGTGAGAGAAGGGAGAAGAATGGGGAGTGGCGGTGATGAGAAAGGATTGCAGAAAGGGGAAGAAGGATGGTGATGGTGGTGAGATAAGGGAGAAGAAGGGGGATGGACCGGTGGGAGTGATGGGAAAGGTGATGACTGAAGAAGGTGGAAGGGGGAGGCAGAGTGGAGACGGTCAGTTATTCACTGGAAGGGGAGGCAGAGTGGAGATGGAAAATGACTTCTCCCAGAAAAAAAAAAAAAAAAAAGGGAAGTCATTTTCCGGAAAAGCATGTATATTTTCCATTGACCAGAGCTTCATTTTCCGTTGACTACTTCATTTTCCTTTTTACAAACACTAGAAACCCGGAAAATGATTTTCAGAAATTATTTTCCGGGTTTCCAAACACACCCTTAGATAAATTAAAAATCAATCTCAATCGTCCATCTAGCCATATCTAAAAGTTTTAGAGCAAGGAGATAACAAATTGCAAATGGTATTTTGATAATTTTTCAAACTTTAAAAATGCACTTTACAACACTATATACACGTTGCAATACTATGCCATGCATTTTGACATGTTTAGAAATACAATGCACTTAGGGTTCATCTTTTAGAGTTATTGTTTGGTTTATAAATTTACTTTTTACTATTTAAGGTTTAATATTTGCGGTTTATGTTTATGATTTAAGTTTTAGGGGTTACTTAGAAATAGACTCTATAATATAATGTTAAAAATTGTAGTTTTAAAATTGGGAATAATTTTCAAAATACCACGACATTTTTGTCTCAAATTACATAAAATTTATTAAAATTTCTAAATGAATAGATGATTAGTTTTCTCAAAATAACATATTCTTATAAAGAATTGAATGATTCAAGGGTTTATGATGGAAGCTAAACTAATTATTCGGACTTGTAATTTGTAATTGTGTAAGGTGTTAGTAAGTAATTTTAACAAATTTGTGTGCATTAAAATGAGGTAGCTAAAACATGTGAATGCAGTCTGCCAGTCTGTATGCTTTTAAGATCATCAATTATTATATATATTAAACCCCATTGCAAAGAAATTTCGTCCATCAAACATCAATAATGATTATTAGAGTTAGCATTATTGTACAGTATGAATAAGAAGTGGTACGTTCGTTATGATTTCTCTAAATATCTAATTTGCAATTTGAGACATTATTATATGAGGGGGGGGGGGGGGGAAAAA
>NC_044917.1:6884190-7064083 GCF_003576645.1 Ipomoea triloba | reverse complement strand
GGGGGGGGGGGGGGGGGGGCAAAATCATTCTTTAATAAATTTCTTTCTATTTCTGTTTTACAAAATAATTATTAATAAATGGCATGCCTACTTACGGGGCTCAAAAAGCGGAATCAAGCCACGTGGTCTGTCTGTCTTTATTTTTAATCATGGTCACGTTACACATTACGGATTTGGCATTAATTTATTGCCCCTCAATTAATCATAGAAAGAATTGGGTTCCAATTCATGAATACCATGACTTTACGAATTACGCATTTTTATTTTTGTTTTTGACTTTTCTAATTATTAAATAAATAATTCTATTATTATTCAATTTTATTCAAGATTTATCGTGTAAAAAAAATTGGTTCTGGTAATAGGATCTATTCAAGAATTACAATTGGAGATGTGGTAGATCTGATTTTATATTTGACAAGATAACAGGATAATGTTATTTTGCATTATATGCTATTATTTGGAAAGAAATATGGTGGGGGAAATATAACCAAAAAATAATTATAAAAATGTGCATCCGTACCGATGATTACGTCCCTGATGTCATTTCTCCAAAGCGGACCAACGTTTGTCTGGAAAATCAGATTTTTTTTTGGCAATAATTTTTTTTTAAGGTAAACGTAGCTATTCTATTAATTCATAACATAAAACGTTTACATTAATGATTAATGAAATGGTAAACCATTCCTTACAGTCAGACATAGTAACAACTTTTCTAACTATGCTATAGAAAACTTGAATCGCAGACTGTTTCATAACTAGAAAGCTATATTCCTTCAGGGAACTTAAAGCTTCATCAAAGATTTGGGTCTTCGTCATCATTTTTTTGCTAGCCCAGGATAAGATCAACACTTGCCGAAACCAAACTAAACGATTTATGCTAATGAAAATGAAAAGCTCATGAAAGTAACGAGAGGAAAAAGAGGAAAAATGCTCGTGAAAGTAACGAGAAGAAAACACAATAATAGAGAAAATAAAAAGTGGGTAAAGTCAAAGTAGGGTTGGGAGTTCAAGACTACCAACACAAACCCCAATACTTACCTACTATTATTTTATTCAAAGGGAAAGAAAACTGAAGAAGAAGATCTGTGGCGGTGGTTGGAGGCGAACGGAGCTGCGACGATGGTTGGGGCAGAAGAAGAGCGAGAGCAAATGTAGAAAGTGACCAAAACCACCGGCTCAAAGCTCCATTAGAGCTCCGGCCGGAGGCCGGCGGTGGAAGTCGAAGTTGAGCAGCAGAGAAAGATGTTTGGTTTTAGAGAGAAAAGGGAGGTAGCATTAGGGTTTTTGGCAATAATTTTATATACTTAAAAATATATTTGCAATAAAATATTTTATTGTTCATACACTTCAATTTCTATTTCACCCAATTTTATTGTAAATTATGAAGCAAAGAAGTACTAATTACAACTATAAATTCATGTGAAAACATGCTTTCTAGTAGAAGTCATGACTCATATAATTTATTTATTAAGGGTTGCTTTTTAAAAAAAATTGGAACCAATTTTATAAATACTGAAAACTTAAACTTTTTAAAGGATAAAACTTAAACATTTTTAATAATTATAAAATTAATTCTATATAAAATTGAGGATAAAACTTAAACATAAACATTTTTAAAAATTATAAAATATTTTGTTGTTCATACATTTCAATTTCTATTACACCCATTTTATTGTAAATTATGAAGTAAAGAAGCACTAATTACAACCATATATTCATGTGAAAACATGTTTTCAAGTAAAAAGTCATGACTGATCTAATTTATTTATTAAGGGTTGCTTAAAAAAAATTGGAGCCAATTTTGTAAATAACTTCAACATTTTTTTTAGGATAAAACTTGAACATTTGTGGTCTACTAGCACCAAGTTGTACTCCCATATGAGAGATTGTGGATTCGATATTGACTCTTTGTGGTTCAGTAGGTTGAGAAAGTAGTTATGAACAGATACTGCATTATAACAGAGTCAATAGTACTCAAAAAAAATATTAAAAATTTTCAATAATTATAAAATAGTTAAGAATTTTAGTAAACAAAACATAGGTCAATTTTATAATTATTAAAAAAATTTAAGTTCTCTATTTTTTTTTGAAAACAAATTTAAGTTCTCTATATTTATAAAGAGAATGCAACTTGTTTTCTTTATATTCTAGCCATTTTCAACCATTGTTCTACTCACATGAATAGATCATATTAGTCATCACTTTTTACATAAGAGCATGAACCCTCCCATACATACATACATCCATCCATTCTTAGTGCACCACATGACACTCATAGGTGCACTACAGATCACTTATAAGTGCATTACATTCTAACACTTAGTACACCACCATCAAAATATACATGGTGCAGGAAATTACAAAAATGTAACTGTGTTTTTTCTCATTAGTGCAACACAAATCAACACTTTGTGGTTAACCATATGAAGTACATCCCAACACTTCGTTCTATGAATTTAAATGTCTTAATGAAATTTATATGTCTTTTAATTTTGAGTGCCATTTATTGATTGATTAATCATATACTATACGTACACACAAGTTTCAATATGTTTCTTTCGCATCATACAATTATTTTATTCTATTTTTATGATGTCTTATAGTCATACTTATATCTCATGGGGACATGGTGTTGGTTGATTTAAAAATTAACTTAGTAATAAGTTATAGTTGACATGAATTCAAATCCTATATATCAACCTCATTTCTTAAATTTGAGAAGAATTTTAAGTATTTATAACTTTATTTTATGGAAATGGATTGCACCATTAAGGATGCAATTGGAGTTGATAAATTGCTCCAATTATTATTGCAATATCTTGGACCATCAAGTGTGTCTGTTGAGTTGGAATATTGTAACGAATTACACTTTGCTTAAATACGCACTTGCATAGTTATTGTATGCGGTATTGGAAAGACACATGCTTTATAAATATTTATAATACACTAGCAGTTGGCCCCGTGCGATGCACGGAATGAAAATATATCAAGTGATGCACGGGGAAATATTATTGAAAGAAAGACTAAATTATAAATTATTAAAAATCATTTTGTAAATTATATTAGTAGTAGAAGTACAATTAATTTTTGATTCATCACAAAGTAATATTTTAAGGCCGTCTGGGTGACTTATTCTTGATGTATAATTGATCATAAATAAAGACTAATTTTTTCAATTAGTATTGAGAGACCTCCTGGCAATATGCTTAAGAGATGCAGATCTCTAATAGGTTAAATTAATTGATTTAATATTAGTCTAGGTCTAATTACATTTTTTATTTGTTTTGCCTACCTAAATATAATTTTGTTATGTTTAATTTGATATGAATAATAATTAATATAGATATTAAAGGTATGTTATTCTCATATGCTTGTCTGTGTATATGTTTAATATAATACTTATAATAATAAATTTAATTAAAATAATATATATAATAATACCTTTTGAACTAATAATTATATATGTACTAAAAAAAAACTAATTATATATATTGAAATAATATATTTAAGAAAATATACAAACACAACACCATAACAACACCACAAATATAAAATCAAAAATTATAAAGTTCAAATATCATATTTAAAATAATTTTAAATAACATAATAAAATAAAATAAATTTAAATAAATAAATTCAAGAGAAAATATCATTTTTAGTCCCTCAACTATAATACATGTATCGATTTTGGTCCTTGACTATTAAAAATTTCAAATTAGGTCCACGACTATTCAATTTGTATCACTTTTGGTCCTTGACTATTAACATTTTCAAATTATGTGCATGACTATTCATTTTGTATCACATTTGGTCCTGCCGTAGTCACATCGGGGGTGACTTGGCCGGAAAATTTAACGACAGGACCAAATGTGATACAAAATGAATAGTCATGCACCTAATTTGAAAATGTTAATAGTCAAGGACTAAATGTGATACAAATTGAATAATCATGCACCTAATTTGAAATTTTTAATAGTCAAGCACCAAAATTGATACATATATTATAGTTGAGGGACTAAAAATGATATTTGCTCTAAATTCAAACCCAAATAAACAAAGTATTGATAGAATGATAGTTAAATGTATTATATTTGTGTATCTTGTGATACTTAAACAAAATCTAAATAATATTGTATATGTAATTTATATGATACTTGATTATGGTACAAATATTGAATGTAATTATATTAAAGTATTGAATGTAATTATATTAAAGTTTAAAATTTGATTTATGTATCAAATATTTCTTTGAAATAATTATAGGTATGTTAGCAAATATGATAATTTAATTAAAGTACAAATGTGTATATAACTAAAATAGATTTAAATAGTATTTGCACATAATAAATATATTTCTATTTAATACTATTTATTCTACACCGTATATGCTTATAATTATTTAATATCCGATTTATTACAAATTTAATTTAATTTTTTACATTTTAGTCTTAAGCATTATGTAGTTTCAATTTTTAAATGTATAATTCTTTATTTTACCTCATTGCATCTTACAATACACTTATTGCACGTAAAGTTTCAAAGCTCATTAATGCATGTAAAATTCAAATAATTGAAAGTTGTGAAGCCACCAGTAGACTAAACCAAAATTAGCATCACCTTTCACACCCAAACCCAAATCCATTCACACCATCACCAGTTTCACCAGACCATCGGCCATAGACGACGGCAATAAAAGCAAATCCGGCCAAATATACTGGAAACAACACCATAACAAAATAATTCATTTTTTATGTCCTAGTACACTAAAAAATTACACTAAAAACTTCAGTTTTTTTATTTACAATTTTGTAAATACTTTAATTTAAAATCATAATAAAACAAAATTTAAATCTATGCCACCTTCAACTCTAGCGCCTTCCATCTCTCCGTCGCCGCCACGAACGCCGTCTGCGCTTGCTCCGACGTCTGGGCTTCCGCCACATCCTCCGTCTACCCCATCACGTGGTTCGTCACCTTAGTTTCGTCGTTCCATGTTATCACCAACATTTTTATGAACACCCATTTCTTTTCTTTTTTTTCTTTTCCTTTTCCTTCTTGTTCTAGCGTTCCATTCTTCTTTCTACCTTTTCTTTTCTTTCTTCTTTCCTCTCTTCTTCTTCTTCTTCTAAAAAAAATAACCATGATAATATCAAGAAAAAGAAGAAAACCTTACCTGCCAACTGCCATTAGAATTAGATACAAACAATTTATATAAATATAATCTGATAATGTGGTAGCCCAAAAAAATATAGAATGCAGTGCTTCCTTCTTCTCTGTTGCGTTCGGCCTCACACATCTTCACCCACCAACTTCCTCTGTTTCCGGCTTGGTATAGTAACAATGAAATCGACACCGTATCTTTTTTCCTACCCACGTCCAAGAAATACACGGCCTAAAACCTGTTCATATGTACTTACCATAGTTTATGGCAGTGACAGGCAAAGCAGAGGCACCACCAGTTCTCCCGTGACCGAGCAGCGATCCTCCATCATTGGGCGTCCCCTATTCTTCGCGGTGGCAATGGCGCCGCCATCAGCAAAGCCTATAGCAGCGGGAAGTCATGGCGGCGCTGGCCTTCCCGTGAACCTCCACCCTGCGACTTCTATTCTTCCGGCAGCAGCTGCAACGTAGCTCCCTCCCTTCTCCGTCCAGGCGTGGGCAGTGGCAGCGGTAAGAAGCAGCGACGTGAGCAAGCTTCCTTCTCCAGCGTCTTGGTGGTGGCAATAGAAGCCTTGCTCGTTGATGATGGCAATGGTGTTTCGGCAATGGAGTTTCGACGGCGGTGGCTGGCTTCCCCTGTCTTCCGGCTTGGGGCTTCTAATTTAGCTTTCCTCTCTGGTTTTGCTATCTCTGCACCTAATTCAAAAATGAATTTTATGAGATCTATTTATACTATTGATTTAGATGTAAATTCTGATTTTGAATTTTAAATACATTTATAACTAATTAATGATAGTCTTGTAGATTGTGAATGTTATTTGCATTATTAAGTATTGAAATTTGTAAGCATGCTTTGTTTGTTGCAGAAAAAGTGAATACAATAAATGCATTCATACTTGCTAATCTGGTTTGTACTAATGATTTTGCATATTTCTCAAAACTACGTAGTTTTGACTGGGCGGGAAAACGAATTTTTTTTTATTTCCAGAAATGTGTGGCTTTTATATATATAGAATAGAATAGAATATAGATATAGATATATAGAATATAGATATAGATTACGAGATGTAATACATTTATAAGATAACCCTATAAATATTATATTGTCGGTATGGTTTATAGTTTATAGTAATACTAACTTTATCGAAAGTAAGGTGAAAGAGTGTATTGAATACGAAAATATTATTTGTAGGAGTTTCAATAATTGTTTGGTGAAGTTTTAATTTGAAGATTTAGTAGTGTTAAAGGTAGAGTAACGGTGATGTTGTTTGATTAACAAAATATGGAAGAAAAAAAAAAAGAAAAAGAAAAGCAAATTAGGCTAAGTAATAATTTGATTTGATAAATATAAAACAAAAAGGTTGCTGAGAGCACATTCATCTAAACGATCCAATGGAATCTGAAAACATGGACACCCAAGCACCCTGCAACCCACAAGGCCACAAAACACTCCTTTCTTCGTCTCTCTCCTCTTCCCATTTCCCGCATAGGGCTTCGCAACTCTCTT
The DNA here is from genome assembly GCF_003576645.1 of Ipomoea triloba. NCBI lineage: Eukaryota > Viridiplantae > Streptophyta > Magnoliopsida > Solanales > Convolvulaceae > Ipomoea > Ipomoea triloba. Next base: position 7,057,416 of record NC_044917.1, on the reverse strand, counting down.
TCTTTCTCTCTCTATCGGATCTGATTTCCCAACGCTAAAACCCCTCTTCCATATTGTCCGATCTTTTCCCGTTTTCCCACACCATTGACACCAGTCAAAACACACACGCACGCTATATATATATATATATTATAAGCACGTATTGAAGAACGGCGGCAGTGGGACTGGAGCGGGAGTAGGATCCGGCGGTGGTCGGATCGGGGCGGGTGCTGAACCGGGCATTTTCATGGAAATGCCTCGGCTCCGAGGAGGGGAAGAACGATTGCGACGATGAAAAAGGCCGGCGACGAGGAAGAGGAAGACGAGTGTTTTCACGATTCCTTTGACCGCCTAATCTCTTCCGCCAATACTTCCTGTTCCTCCTCGGCATTGCCGTCCGAGGAGGAGGAGGAGGAGGAGGAGGAACAACGTGTTTTGGGTTCTCCCCCCAATTATGCTTCTGTGCCTTGCTTCCCTATGGGTGTTTCTGGAAACTATGATGTCTGGATCTCCCAGCCCTCCTCTATCGAAGAACGCCGCCTCAGCCTTCTCCAGAAAACGGGCCTCAGCCGTGACCCGTCTATTCTCCGCCACAGGCCGTCGCTCTCGGCCGCCGAGTGCAGCAGTTCCGGCGACAGAGAGGAGTTTTTTGCCAGATCGGTCTCGTCGGATCAGTTGAGCAGTCCAACTGACGGCGGTGAGGGTTTTCCTAATATTCATATTAATAATAATGATTTCCGAAATAGCAATAAAATTAGTAGTGTGTCTGGATTTGCCCGATCGAAATCCGAGGGTAATCGTAATTCTTCCAATTATGCTTCTTGTTCATCGTCTTCACCAATTTATAAAAACACCGAAATTTTTTCAATTGATTCTGTTCCCCCTGCCAATGGTGGTCGCCCTATAGTTGTAAATAATAGTCAAAATCATAGTCGAAGCCTCAGTAATGTTGATAAATTCCTAAATGGTAGCGGATCATCAATGGCCATTGCTGTTTCGCCAAAGAAGCCTCCCACAGGTAGGTGTAGAAATGATTCCACACATAATGAGGAGGCAGAGGAGGTTCTTGAGTCTAATGGAGTGGTTGGAGTTGAGGTGCCTGTGTGTACAATAAAGGATCTTGGTAATGGGAAGGAGTTTGTGGTGAATGAAGTGAGGGAAGATGGGACGTGGAACAAACTTAAGGAAGTAGGGACAGGGCGACAATTGACAATGGAGGAATTTGAGATGTGTGTTGGGACTTCACCAATTGTTCAAGAATTGATGAGAAGACAGAATGTAGAGGATGGTGGTAAGGATGGTTTGGATTCGAATGCAAATGGGGTTGGTGGGAATGGATCTAAATTCAAGAAGACGGGAAGCTGGTTGAGAAGCATCAAGAATGTGGCTAACTCTGTTACTGGTTACAAGGAGCGTCGGAGCAGTGATGAAAAGGATACATCATCGGAGAAGGGTGGAAGAAGGTCAAGTTCTGCCACAGATGATAGCCAGGACGTTTCTTTTCATGGACCAGAGAGAGTTAGAGTTCGACAGTATGGGAAGTCATGTAAAGAGCTTACTGCACTCTACAAAAGCCAGGAGATTAGTGCACATAATGGATCTATTTGGACTATCAAATTCAGTTTGGACGGGAAGTATCTTGCAAGTGCTGGTGAGGACTGTGTCATACATGTTTGGCAGGTTATGGAATCAGAGAGAAAGGGTGATTTGTTGCTAAATAAACCAGATGATCCAAATATGAATCTTCTTTTATTGACTAACGGGTCCCCAGAACCAAATTCTATTTCACCCAATTTGGATGGTCCCACAGAGAAGAAGAGGAGAGGAAGGTCATCCATAAGTCGTAAATCAGTGAGCTTTGACCACGTTTTGGTGCCAGAGACTGTATTTTCCCTTTCTGAGAAACCCATCTGTTCCTTTCAGGGACATGAAAATGCTGTTCTTGACCTCTCCTGGTCCAAATCTCAGGTTGGCTAACCTTTGTTCATTTATTTTAGCCTTGAGTTTTCTAGTTATGTTTTTAGCTGTGTGTTTTAAATCCTCATTTTCTTTTCCAGCAATTGCTCTCTTCTTCAATGGATAAAACAGTGCGACTCTGGGACTTGTCTAGCAATTCTTGTTTAAAGATCTTCTCACACAGTGATTATGGTAACTATAAGAACATGAAGTCCTATATTTGATATTTTTTTGGACATATTTCACTGCAGCAAATTTTTCATTTGTGATATGAAAGCTTACCAGTAGATTGCTATAAATAATAGAAAATTGCACTTGTTTACCAATTGACTGATTTTCTGGATTTGACTTGATGCAGTAACCTGCATCCAGTTTAATCCTGTAGATGATAGATACTTCATAAGTGGATCCCTGGATGCTAAGGTTCGCATTTGGAGCATTCCTGACCGGCAAGTTGTTGATTGGAATGATCTACATGAGATGGTTACTGCTGCATGCTACACTCCAGATGGTCAGGTGAGGCTTCAGTTTTAGAACTACTATTTAATTGTCATCCTAGCCTGCGAAGATAAACATGTGACATTTATGCAATTATGTATTTCTTTTGCTTGGAAGTGATTTTTATTTTTTTGATTTAAGAGTGCTTTGGTTGGATCATATAAAGGGAGTTGCCGTTTGTACAACACATCAGGTATCAGTTTAACAGTCTCAATTCATGTCCTTTTCCACTCCCCTTCTCTTTTTCTCCCTGTGTGATAAATATCAATGGCCAATGTTGTTGATATGTTTTTTATTTTTATTTTTCTTTTTTTTTGTTCATTTTGTGTTTTCAGAAAATAAATTGCAGCAAAAAGGTTATATCAATCTGCAGAATAAGAAGAAGAAATCCCATCAAAAGAAAATCACGGGTTTCCAGGTGATCATCAGATTACATGCGGCATAAGGCTTCTTGATTTTAGTTCCAATTTTCTGATGTCTCTATCTTGTGTTTCGATATATTGGTTTGATGTGGAATATCCAATGGAAATTACAGGCAGGGAGTTCTTACTTAAGAGTATGATTTTGCAGAGTATTCTTAGGAATTGCCACTTTACCACTATAAGTCTATAAGTTCAACATTGACTCTTAAAAATTGACTAACTCTGCAAAGAGTGTACTTTACCAGAGAGAGGGGTGGGCAGGGAGTGGGAAAACAACTTTCTTTTCTGAAATGTAATTGGCTTTCATCTTGCTTGGGGGTGGTCCTTAACAAATCGATGCTTCTTGACAAACAGTTTGTCCCTGGAAGTACATCAGAAGTGCTAGTGACATCTTCAGATTCTCGAATTCGAGTCATTGATGGTGTTGATCTAGTTCACAAGTTCAAAGGTACATTACACTGCTTAATGCTTACTGGAAATTTTTCGCTTTGTCAAGCTGGTGACAGCGTGCTTCAAATGACGGGTGACATATGGGACTGATTGTAAATTTGGGCACAAAACAATATTTTACTGAAACTATTTATCCATCTGATCTTATGAGTAGGGAATGATTTAGGTCTTGTTATAATTCTGTAGCCGTCAATAAATCTTTCACTAATACTGTAACAGGTTTTCGCAACACAAACACTCAAATTTCAGCTTCTCTCTCAGCTGATGGAAGGTATGCAGTTTGTGCCAGTGAGGATTCGTATGTCTATGTCTGGAACCATGAAGGTGATTCTCGACCAAGCCGAAATAAAGGGGTTACTGTCACACAATCTTATGAGCATTTCTATTGTCAAGATGTTTCAGTTGCCATTCCTTGGCCTGGCATGTCCGATACATGGAAATTTCCTCCTACTAACTCTTCCACAGGACACAGTAGCCCAAGTGATTGTTTGGACGAGGTGCTTGCTGCAAATCATCCTCCTACACCTGTTGAGGAATCAAATGATAATGAGCGCTCAACGTTGACATCTGGGTGCAGTAGTAGCCCACTAAACGGAACTATATCTAGCGCCATGAACAGCTACTTCTTTGATAGAATGTCAGCAACATGGCCCGAGGAAAAACTAGTTTCAGCTACTAAGATGTGCAGTCCACATGTTAACGCAGATGCAAGTATCGACTTCTCCAGTGGGTTAAATCAAAGCAAGCCTGCATGGGGCATGGTAATTGTGACTGCAGGTTTACGGGGCCAAATCAGGACTTTCCAAAACTTTGGATTGCCAATCCGGATATAGATCTAGTGGGAAGTGAAGAAGGAAGGTCCAAATTGCCACAAGTACACAACATTTGTACAGATATTGATGAGATTGATTGATTTGTAATACTATCAATTTTTCTTCTTCTTTTGCCGGTTGGATCAGGTGAAAAAGAAAAAAAGGAATTCAGGATGTGAGTAGTAAAAGAGGGTAGAAAGAAGTAAAACCCTGTTTGGATACCCATTTTTTTTTTAATTTTTAATTTTTATTTTTTTGGCTGTAATAGGCAATTGTAGATTTGAGGATGGTGAAAGTTATTGAATTATACAAAATTCTTTACAATTTGTTAAGCAGCAGCTTGGCCTTGTCTGTATAAGCTCCTTCCTTGCCTACTCTATCATTATGCAAACTCTTTAATTTTTTTTTTTTTTTTAAAAAAAAAAAAGAAGAAGGAAAAGAGTAAGCAAAAAATGAGAGGACATATGCATGCAGAATTGCTGAGGCAGGCAATTGGCATATCGCGGATGAGATAGGAAGTTCCATCGTAAAAATGATGTTATCCACAACACTGCTTTTTCACATCCATTGTACGGAAGTCAATTCTATTCTTTTGTCGGAACTTACACTTACCCACATTTCCAGTATAATACTATAATAAATGTTGTGTGCCCAGATTTAGACTTTACTGGGGACTGGGGATTTAACTCTATTCTTTTTTAAATATACTCTGTACTTCACTTATTTTTACCATTCAAATTTATATGATGTCACATCTTTCTCATTCTTAATTCATTATTATTATATTATACAACTCTTCAATTCAATACTAAAATAATTATTAGTCATCATTTCTCACCAAATTTTTCCTAGCATTATTTTAACTTCTTTTTTTTTTTTTTTCATGTCATAAAAAACATAATTTTCATTTTAAAAAAAATTATTAAATGATTGTGTGGTGGGTTGTTATTAGTTAATTTTTTTAAAAAAAATACTTTTCTTGAATTGGTTAATATTGACACTTTTATAAATTTTTTAGTAAAATTGTTTCTCCATCTAACAAATTGAAAAAAAAAAAAAAAAAAAAAAGAAGTAAAGTTCATCACTCTCAAGTAAACCTGCTAGTCTGCTGCACTTATTTTTAACATTACCTTCGTTGGCATTTAGCAAAGGGTTACATTTTTATTAAATAATATTACATATTTTATATAAGGCCAACTCTATACAATGTATTAGATTTAGATTACTATACCTCTTTTCAAAAATAGACAGGGCAAACAGATTTAAGTCATATGAATTAGATTGAGAACAGAAGTCATAACAATATGGATGAAGAAAATTACGTTTCCTATTTCCTAATTTGTTTAGTAGGTGGGCGCGTAGTTGTAGTAAGAGACGCAAAAGGTTTGTATAATCGACGGTGTGTATTATTGATCGAGGATTAGGCGTGGTCGCTCTGAAAGCAGCGGCGGAAACCTGAAAGGGGCAGGGATCGGACTTTGTAAAATTAAAGGCTGAGAGGGCTGCAAAAGTATGCATTTGGACCACTGAACGCCGCCCTCTCTACACTGTCGTCCTTGATATGCTGCTTTAATTAATTTGCAATAATAATGCAGCTATCTAGCTGTCTCTTTGAATTGCCCACTGGCTACTACATGCTAAACATACAGTAGTAGTCAACTTTTACAGCTCAATTCGATCTGATCTAGGGTTTGCATGCTTAACTTAGTCCTGGGACGTACTATATATGATTCATGCTGCGCTGCAAAACGCGTACGTACCATACAATAATTGACAGTAAGGTTTGCAGCATGCCTAGCTACTATGCAAGGGTAAAGGAAGGGTTTACACTCCGTCAGTATTTGTCATGATATGATGTTAAAGGAGTACTAAAATTTTGGGAGAGAATGCATAATATAATGCATGCGTTCATCTAATTGAAATTATATTGTGAGAGACTTACCAAATGATTCATATGCTACTCCATCCCCTAGTTAATTTGTCAATCATTTGAATTTAGTTTGGATTTCATTTTCATGATAATTTAACTTGAATTGCTCAAATTCTATAAAAATATAACATGCATGCATGTAAATTAAACCTCAGCTCCTCTTACTCTACTATTCTAGTAGTAAGAACAAGAGTGTGTAGTAGTGTGGGCTACATACACAAGATCAACCAATTTATCTAATGCACATCCCAACCCTAATGAAGTTGATAACTGCGTTTATGTCCATACTTAGCTTCTATTCCATATATAGACCTATTTTGAGTGAAAAATATTTTGATTTATGCAAAATGTGTCTTAATCCATTTGTTTATATCAATATATCCTTAGGTGCATAAACTATTGAATTGAAGACAATCGTACGCTTTTCTGGATATTTTTGAATGAATCTCAAGTCAATGGGAGCCAAGGTAAAGCTAAGGAAGTGGATAAAATACTTTAAAGGGAGCTAAAGAGTGGTGTCTTCAATGGTCTTGATCACTTGGGCAAACCAAGGCAAAAAATGGAGCAACAGAGCAAGAAATTAAAATTCTCACACAAATTGACCATTGTTCAGTATTTGGACCATATCTTAACCTAGGAATATTCAAATGAAGTGATTCTTGCACCATTGTAAAGAAAACTTAAAGGGTTACAACTCTTATGAAGACATCAAAGTCTAGATCGGAAGGGAAAGAGGTCAAAATCAACCTATAAACCACACTAGGGTTGCAGGAGGATTCTCGACGCGTCGAGAAAAGGCAGAATGATCCCGATTTCACTCCGAATTAGCTCGATGCGTCAAGAAGCTCCAGATCTGTGAATTTCTGCTGCTAAAAACTCTCAATTTTACCCCATTCTCCACCCCACTATATATAGCATCATTTCCTTCATATTTGGTTGCGATTTGGGAAGACAAATGGAGTAAAGAGAGATGATTCTTTACACTCCAAAGGAAGAAAGAGGGATCCCTACACCTTGGAAGAAGAACTATTGCAAAAGCTTTGAAAGGAAATTGGAAGATCAAAAGCTACCAACAAGTCGAAAGAAAGGAGTTTGGAAGACACGTTTGGGAGAATCTTTTCTTCTCTTCTTTACTTTAAGCTTTTATTAAGATTATTGCTATTGAAATTATGTTAGCCATGGTTGGCTAAGCTTTTTCTTTGGGATTTTGAATATAAAAGTGTTTATGAACCTATGTGCTTGTTCTTAATTTTCCTTAATGAAATATATATTTGGATTTTATGACGTGTGTTGCAATTGTTATTTATAGAGCAAATTACCATTTTGGTCTACTGACTATAGGGGTCTGTTAGTTGTAGTCCACGACTTTCAAAACTGTTAATTGCATACCATGACTATTCAATTTTTATCAATTTTGGTCACTCCGGCCAAATTACCGGCCAAATGTTGCCGGAAGTTAAAATAATGAGGGTATTTTAGTCATTTCACATTTTTCTTTTCTTCTCCGGCGGAATGCTTCTCTTCTTCTTCGGCAAACCAATTTTTCCGGCGGATCAGGCAGCCATGGATTTGTGTACAGAGCTTAAATTAACGCTTGGTCTCTCTTCTTCTCCGGCGAACAAGGCAGCCATGGTCTCTCTCCCTCACCGAGGCGTTGCGGTCCATCGACCACCAGTTGTTGTTGGCGACCGACAATCTGCCTTCGCTGTAGGTGACTGTCGTGGGTATTCCGTCGCTGGAGGTTCGTGCTTTGCGTAGTCCATATATACACAAGCAAAGGGATCTGGAATGGCGACTCACGTTTGGCAATGCGGCGGTCGCGAAAGGTTTCGTGGATGGTATCTACGAACTAGCGATCCAAGATGTATACATTTTCAGTGCCCATTTTTTTCTGAATATTTTTGCGATGCTAATATTTAATTACAGTCCATGGCTGCCGCCGGAGAAGAAGGAATCGCTGGTAGGGCAATTATTATTGGTTGGGGAGAATTATTATTGGTTGCGCCGTTGCGGTGATCTCCCCTCCTAAATGATACTAATAATAACAATTTCAACAAATTAGGTAATTTTGCACTGTAAATAGCTCATTGTTTCAAACTACAAGCAACATCACATGGCTGCCTGTTCCGCCGGTGGACGAGGAAATATTGGGTCGCCGGAGAAGAAAAGAAAAATGTGGAATGACTAAAGTACCCTCATTATTTTAACTTCCGGCGACATTTGATCGGAGTGACCAAAATTAATAAAAATTGAATAGTCATGGTATGCAATTTACAGTTTTAAAAGTCGTGGACTGCAATTAACAGGACCCCTATAGTCAGTGGACCAAAATGGCAATTTGCTCTTATTTATATTATTGATGTTTGTAATTAAAAACTTAAATTACTAGTTTTATTTACTTTATTTGTGTCTTGATGAAAGCTAAAGCATATATTAGAGTACCTACAATTGCACTTGACTATTGTTTCTTGAAAAGAACATTTGCTACATCAAGAGTCAACCCACGACACTCTTTACAAAATTCTATCAAGCATAAAATATAATTAAGTAAAAGGATAAATTGGATTAAAACAAATTAAAATCCATATAAAAGCAAGCATAAAAAATAATTAAGTAAAAGGATAAATTGGATTAAAACAAATTAAAATCCATATAAAAGCAAGAATGGAAATGGATTAAAAAGGGAAAACTTATCTATTATTATTTGAAAGATCATGACTTACAATGTTGAATGACTTTGAAAATGAATGAGCTCTTAATCCACCTTACAGAAAGTTTTTTGGAGATTTCTTTGCTAACTCAAAAACTTTCATCGGAGTTTTTCACCATCAGGAGGGCATGAGTTGGCAAAATCCCTAAAACCTATTTGTATTGCAACAATTGATTTTTGGAAGGAAAAAAATAAAAAATAAAAAAGAAAATACCGTGCTTAGGAGACACACAAAGGCTCTGTTTAATAGGGCGCGTGGTTGCTAATTACTTGGCTACCATTATACCACTGTATTTTTCTTTGATTTTTTTGTTGACACATAATTCACAGAGTAACATGTATATCATTTGTACAAAGCAATACATATCCATTCCAAAACACTACATACATGCCATTTATTTCACGACTTCAAAACTCATAATCCATAATTGATACACCTCTAAGAACCCAAGAAGAGTTTTAGCAAGACATACAGTCATGGCACCTTGCAACATACATACTATATTGACACAAACCTTAAAGCTCATAAGCTGGAAACAAAGCCTTGGAAGGCTCGGCAAGGTCTAGGAAGAGATAAGACATTCCTCCAATGCCCTCAAACAGCGAGAAAGGGTGATCACCTCGGTGCATAATGCCGTCTGATATAAGTGTATGAGCTCTGTCGTGCAGGAAACAAGCAAATGCCTTTGCCCTATACAAGTATTCCTCTTTCCCTGTCAACCGGTAAAGCGAAAGAAACACATAAGCATTTCCACTGATGCCATGGCATATCCCAACTCGCTTCAGTAACCCTCTCTTCCACACCACCTCCCCTGCATCCACTGCTGCTTGCACAAACTCTTCACTGTCAAAAACCTGTGAACAAGAAGCCATATATAGCTGTTTGTAATTTGGAAAGTTATGCTGAAACAGCAGTACTGTATGTGTTGAGCATATAATATATAAACATAAATGTGTAATCCAACTATCAGTTTAAGCTTTTAGTTCAGATGGAGCACATGCTTCAATTTGGTACCTAGTCCAGGCTTTTAGTTAGGATGAACTTGAGGATGATAGGAATTGGATATAAATAAAATGCTGGTAACCCGGACATTAATTCTATCATGTAAATCTTGTTTTCTTTACCTTTGCTGCTTTAGTGAGGGTTAAGGCAATGCCAGGAGCGCCATGGCACCAGTGAACAAGATTATCTGCTTCGTCGTCACCCTCAGCTGCAGTATAGTTTCCACTAGGAAACCGATTCTTGATCATGTAACGCAGCGTGGCCTTGACGTCTTCTTGTTCATCAGGCTTGAGTTCCACGTCCATTAATGCATACATGATTCCAGCAAGCCCGTGGGCTGCTCCCCAGTATCTCCTTCCTTGCCATTCATACATCAAAGGCGATTTCAGGTTTTCCAGTTTTGACAGTTTTCTTCCGGACTTGATAACCTCGTTGGCTATTGCCCTCTGCACCAACATTATATTCCCACCCATATTTGAACTCCAAGATTAATGTAATTAATTAGTTGTTAAGGAATTAAACCAGAAAGTCCTTACCATGTGAGAAGAGGACACAGTGCCTTTACCAAGATTCTTGTTCAAGAAAGAACATGCCCACAAATACCCTGCTCTTCCATACAACAATTCATCCCGGAGATCTACCGGAAGCTTAATCTGCAAGTGGAATGACACATGGATGGGAAATTCTAAAAATCATAAACTCCTATATGATTCCTTTATATATAAATGTGCAATCCAACTATCAGCTTAGGCTTTTAGTTATATACTTCAATTACCTCCTTGAATTTTGTTAGATAATGATCAAGCAACTCATTATCGCCACAGTGCTTGGCAGCAACCGCACCAAGAGCGTATATACCAGCCTGCCCACATAAGAATGTAACCGGTCTGCAACAATTGAAAAACAAATAAGAAAAAATTTGCGTGGTTCAGTAATATGTTTTATGTCATTACATATGAGACAAACACAACAAAACAGGCAAGATAGGGTATATACCCAGAAGCATGAGACGCAGCAGTATCACAAGCCTTGATGATTTCAAGGCAAAGAGAAAGGTCATCGTTATTGGCAGTAACTTGGTAAGCCTTGAGGAGCAAGAAAGCAGTACCCAGAGCGCCGGTGTAGAGGGTGTAGTCCGTCACCCTTCTTCCTCTAGCTCCCCATGTCTCCCTCACAACCTCCAATAATTCACAATCCATCGATTCCCACAATCATATAATTATAGAACAAATAATAATAATAATAAATTTCAGATGGAATGAAATACATACTTCATCTTTGAGGGTGAGAGCATCCTGTTTAAGCCTTTTAGAGATAGTGTTGTGAGGAAGAGATAGAAGCTTTGCCAGCGAGTCTTTAGTCCCATGGGGCGCTATTTCTTGGACAAGTGTAGTGGTCTCAGGGATGAAAGCTGCCATTTCATTGGGGTAGTAACGTTCCTCTGCCATCTCCGATCCGTTTCTAGCTTAGCTACTATGCTCTCTTTAATTTGGAGTTAGATGTTTAGCAATGATATATATGATGGTAGGGGCCGGGGTGAACGGTGAAGATATACTTAACCGTCTGTAACAACGAATGAAGGAATAAGATGAAAAAGACTCTTGTAGAAACCTTAGGAAGCATCTTTCTGTTTCCAATTTCAGTTCTGGAACCAAATATATATAATATGTGGAACGTGTGTAGAATGTCCTTTTTAACTCCATATCAGAAATAAAATGTAACATACAAAAAATGCCCTATTTTAACATATAATTATGGAGAAACTTCAACCAATCGTCAAAATCACGCTAGCAAAACAGTCCATCATCCCCAAACAGCCAAAATCAAAATCACAATCACCACTCTCTGCTCCCCAAAACACCGTACCAAAGATGAAAACCAATACCAATAATCTTTAATTAGAGATATGATTTGAAAAGGAATTTAGATCAGGAGTTGTGAAAAATGTACAAATTGGTTCTCCCTCCATATCCCTGTAAGTGCCCGCAAATGATGCACATTAGTATTGGCTTAATTATTTGACAAACCTTTAAGTTAGTTTTTTTATTTATATAATAAGTTAGGTTGATGTTTTCAAGGCTCATTATGCTCTTGGATCCTAACAAAGTCTGTTTGGTTTTATCAAGTATTATGGGTTAGTTTGAATTGAGTGGATATTATCTTTTCAAGGGAGAATATTAAGCTAATGGTTTTAAATGAGTGGATAAGTATCTTTTCAAGGGAGATTTTCAAGCTAATGGTTGGGAAAGTTGGTTACGTGACTTTCTATATAAAGGAAGGTTTATGAAGCTTCAATTACACAATTTTACAAGTGAGAATTTCGAGACATATTGATCTAAAGAGTTTTCTGACACTGTTCCAGCAGAATCTGTGTTCTTTCTACTTGGTTCCTTGTTCATGACCTGGTGGTGCTGATTAAGCGTGTTGAGGCTACACGAATCCAATCACTTGAAGATTGTTTGATGAATGTTGATGTAGTAGGTTTTGGACCTTGTGTATGTTTAGCATTTCATTTCCCTGTAATCTTGGCAAACATTTAGTAGATTGGGCTGTCGTAGGTGCCCCGCAAACGTAGGAGATTTGGCTCCGAACTGCGTAATCATTTGTTGTGTCCTGGTTTTACTTTCTTTTATCTTTTATCTTTTTATGTTTAAATCAAACTAAATAAAGGTAAAGATAATCTGTTTTAAAATCAAGTAGAACCTTAAGATTTCGTACATTCAAAATCCACGATTATCAATTTCTCTCCCATTCCCCACTACTTGTTTAGTAAAGTATTAGAATTTTTTTTCTTGCTTTGATTTAATTGATCATATATACTGCGTCTGCATTTAACTTGCAGCTTAAGCTTGAATTGTCGAGTTTTATATATATTACGAACATTGTACTCTGGATTTGGAAGACGCTTATCTTAGCTTGCATTATATTGTATGGAAACATTTACAGACGACTACATTATTTTCTGAAATTTTGCATGTATGGAAAGAACAGAAAGGTAAGGTGAAAAAGATCAGAGTGCATATATGCAGGAAAGTAGAAGCTAGTGAAACGGGAAATCAGAAAGACGATGAAGGCTGGCCGGCTATCGCAGCGGTGGAACAATTGATGATGCATAATGTGCAGATAGAGGGATTAGGTGGTTAAGTTTGGGTCCATTCAGCCCAGTTAGCTTCACTTCCAACTCGAGGGATGCTGTTAACCCTTGAATACAGATCCACTTTGAAGTTTGCGCCGCATATCACACCTTCACTATCAATCCTAGGCATAGCTCTCATCTTGTTCATTGGATGCTCGAAGCTCATTAGCCCTTTTTCACTATGGAACATGCACCCTGCATACAACCCCAATATCTCTATATCATTCAATCTCAATTGCTTTATAGATTGTATGGAAAATAATTACCTGTGGGAAAGGGTGCAAATGACTTGGCGCAGCCTGCTTTGATAACCTGTAAATCATCAGAAATCACCACCGATCCATCTGCGGCAATTCCCCAATACAGCTTCACCCCACCGTCAGAACCCTGCATGCGCACAATCCCACAACATAAAACACAAGAAAAATCCTATCCTTATTATTGGCTAACAGACAGACATACCAGGGCGACAAACACGGTTCCGGTCTTGCTGTCATAAATCACAAACGCAAAACTTCCTTCAAGATCCTTTACAACTTGGTCAGCCGGATATGGACCACGGTCGCGAAGCGTCCTGTAGGCTTCAATAACTAGCATCGCCTCGTTGCTGCTTTTCGACAGCCCGTACAGCTTTATTTGGGAACATAGGTTGTTCAAACTCCCCATAAACAAGCAGTATATGTCATCGTACCCACAAAACACCCTAAAACAAATAATGCATTATTCATTCTAGCTAGTATAGTATCCAACATTAATAAATGTTAACTAATTAATGGATCTGTACGTTTAATTAATTAATTACCTTGGGGTTTGGTGGAAGAAAGAAGAGGCGTGGGGACGAACATAAGCAAGAACGGCGGCATCTTCAAAGCTGACACAGCAAGCGTCGGAAGGGTGAGCGGAGAGGAAGTCTTTGAGTGTGCTCTCAGGGAGTTTGGGTTTCTGGGTTCTATACTCAGAAGCTGGGCTCTTCAGCTCTTCTGGTGGGTGAGCAAATGCTTTGTGAAATATAGCCAACATTTTTTTTAATGTTAGGAGAAACGAAATGTATATTAATATGGTGTAGTAAGATGGAAGGAACAGGAGGAGTCTCCATGTCACTCTGTCTCGGTTATTTATAGTCCCAGTCTCCGACGATTACGATGTGCAGCGTACGCAAAATGTGGGCGACGACCAAAGTACAAATAACCAAAGTTATGGGCGGGGGCAATTTTTTTGCTTTACTCTGTCAGTCTCATGTTTAGCTCCAAAATTTGAGATTATCCAATCCCTTTCTATGGTAAGATTCATCGACATGATCAAACAAAAATTGCGATTCTTCATTCGGAAATATCATAGTTTGACTCAAACAAGTAGAGTGAAATAATTGTCAAAAGACTTTGTGGTTTAGTAGCACCAATCTGCTCCTTTATAAGGGAATTTGTGAATTCGAGTCTCTGATTTGTTGGTTTAAGTTTCCATGATGGCGATATTGTTTATTTGTGTTTTAATAGATTAAGAAAGTAATTCTTTATACTTCAATTTAGATTAAGAAAATAGTTATAAATAGATGCCACATTGTAATAAAATAAGTAGTAATAGATTAAAAAAAATAGTAGTGAAATAATTAATAATCGGATGTTTATTGGGTTTATCGCCCTGTGATCCTAGCCGGCAAAGGACCACAGGGAGGTTAACCAGCCTAGGTTGCCCATAGCTGACCGGCTCAAACCCGGGTGGCAGACGGTTTCGAACTCAGGACCTCACGGCCGCGAGCGTCTTGGTCTTGCCACTCAGGCTGCCCTTACGGGCATAATCGGATGTTTATGTTTATCCAAAAGGGATAGGGTGACCCCACGACTCATGAGAGGGTGAGAATGAATCATTAACTCTGACTTCCGACCATGAACTCATGAAGTGCCGCTGTTTTTGTTTTTTTTTGTTTTTTTTTTTGTTTTTTTTTGTTTTTGTTTTTTTGGTGATAGAAAGGAGTGCCGCTGTTATTTAACAATCCTGTGGATGGTTTTTTCATTTATTTCCAAATTCCAATGCTACCTTATCTCTCCACATATTGTTTTACCCATTTTGGATAACGTTGCCAACGTATAGTAGTTACGTAACCTCTTATATGTCCGTGTCTAAAATAATATTTACGTTTGGAAAATTTTGTACTGTAGCATGCATGATGATTCCAATTTCCAAGTTGACAAGTTCATTTTGGCTTCCGCCCGGATTACTCATATCAGTTTTGA
The DNA here is from genome assembly GCF_003576645.1 of Ipomoea triloba. NCBI lineage: Eukaryota > Viridiplantae > Streptophyta > Magnoliopsida > Solanales > Convolvulaceae > Ipomoea > Ipomoea triloba. Next base: position 7,042,289 of record NC_044917.1, on the reverse strand, counting down.
TATTTTTTTTCAAAAAAAATAAAAAAAATCAATTTTGATATGTACTCCTCGTATTTTTTTTGCTACTTTCTCAACCTACTGTAGCACACAACGAGTCAACAGTTAAGACGAGGGTGCTAGAGACTCCGTTCCTGAGGGAATAATGTTAGTCGGAGGGGGGTAGCGATCTAAGCCTCTTAGGCTTGGCACAGGAATGAATCTCTCACCCACAGGAAGCAAGTGATAGGACCCACCCAGAGGTAGGAAGAAGTGAATCAAAAAATTACTTATATAATAGATAGCAGAATAAGCGGTCTTGGAGGAAGGGCACGAACGGATTAAGGGAAGGACTCCACTAAGGCTCGAACCCACTCCCATCATCCATGTGGGAGTGTTAATCGGGACACCAGATGTCACTTGACCATAAGGTAGACATTAGGAAATTTGAGAACGATAAAAGGACCGATAAAATAATTATTGGGCCTAATTCGTGATTGATTATTGGATCAATTTAATTAATTGAATTAGGATAATTAAACTAATTTAATTAGTCTAAATAATTTTAATTTTAGGTTATTAAATTAATGAATTAATCAAATGCCTAATTAGATTTGACTAAGTTTTATTATTTAAACTTAAATAATTATAATTAAATTCAAATGCGATGATAGAATCATGAACATGGATGCAAACGTGGCTTGGTTCATTTTAGATAATTGTTGGTATTTATCTTAACAAATTATTTATTTATTTAGATAAATACTAAAGAGTTTGAAATGGAGTGAACTCAAATTCTCACCACTATAAATATAATTTGATTCAGTGTAATAGTGGCTTCATTTTATTCCAAAATCACACTTGAAGACTTGAGAGCACTTTGAAGGCATTGAAGACACTTAGAAGACGGTGAGAATCAAAATCATAGTGGGTGTGTATCATAGTCAGTGTATCTGAGTTGGCTGCATTCAATGTATCTGAGCTGGCTCTGGCTACATGCCAATTGAAATGCCGGGGAGCTATCTGTGTAAATTTTGAATATTTGGTATAATCGGTATCTTCTCCCACCTTCAATCTTCTTTCTCGGCAGTATACATTTGCATTCTTCTTACTTTTCACCTAGGCAGTAATGCAGTATACATTTGCATTCTTCTTATTTTTCACAATGGCGAGTCAGTATATTTGATGTTAACATTGTTAAAATATACATTGCATATATGTATATGTATGACTGGTTCTGTTTTGTGATCGAGTTTGGTGATCAAATTATTTATGCTCAAAATTAAGTAACATGATTGAAACGCTTCCGAGAATCACCTGTGATAGGGATAAAATCCCGATCTACGTAGCTTGGTAGGTTTTACAGGTCTAAGTACATGTACCGGTCTACCTATAGGGACCCTGACCACCTGCCCACCTGCCCGGTCTAACGCGCGTGGACCCTGCCCACCTGCCCGGTCTAACGCGCGTGGACCCTGCCCACCTGCCCGGTCTAACGCGCGTGGACCCTGCCCACCTGCCCGGTCTAAATCTCGACCCGTTCGGGATTTACACCCGGCCTCCACCCGATGGACCACCTTAAGAACCAAGTGCATGCCGCCGGCCCGGAACCTGTCCCCGAGGTCACTTATAATTTAATGCTGGCGGAAGCCCCGCCATTTTTGGCTGTTTCGGAAGCATTTTTGGCTGTTGGACCGCCTTAAGGACCAAGTGCATGCCTGACGCGCGTAGTACATGCCGCCGGCCCGGAACCTGTCCCCGAGGTCACTTATAATTTAATGCTGGCGGAAGCATTTTTGGCTGTCATGTATTTTGTATAATATAGATTTTATCATGCATGTATTTTGTATAATATGGATTTTATTCATACCCCTGTGTATTACTTTATCAACATTTGCATGTGCATGCATGTATTTAGTATAATATGGATTTTATTCATACCCCCGTGTATTACTTTATCAACATGTGCATACATGTATTTAGTATAATATGGTGTAAGGTGTGAAGTTGGATTGATATGGCATGTTAATTGATTTAAAGGTTATAAATGTAAGGTGTGAAGTTGGATATGTTATTGTGCTTATAGATATAAGGTGTGAATTTTGAAGGTTATAGTTATTTTTTAAAAAATCAAGTAGCGGAAAAAGTCACTATTTCTTCTAGCACCTTGTGAACTCGTTGAGTCCATTTCAGAACAGATGTAAACGCATCCAGACTTCTAGAGAAAAGGCTCTTCTTGGGCCCTGGGGGAGAAAAGGCTCTTCTGGGCCCTGGGGCCCAAGGGCGAAGCGGAGGGTCCTGATGGATAATACACTAGGCCTGGACTACATGGACCGGCCCAAGAAAGCAATTGGATCAAGAAAGCCCAAGAAGGACCCTCAACACAAAGCTACAAAAGAGTTCGATAAGGATTGGACTTAGCACTTGTAATATTAGCAAGATTAGGGCTTATTAGTTATAATGTAACAGGGACTCCCAATATGGAGCGGTCCAGGATTCTTATTCCTTCTAGGGCTCTAGACCCAAAATATGTATAAATAGACCCTCCACACCTGGAGAAGAGGAAGCAATTCGGAGCAATACAATACCTATATTTTCTCCACATATTTTTCCTACATATTTCCTATATTCTCGCTATTCCAACAGAAGTCATAAAACCAACATTGGCGCCGTCCGTGGGAATCGATACAAATAGTCTCGTGATCTCTACTTTTCACCATCGATCCTCAATTCAAATCATTCGGACCTGCACTGGTTCCGACTTTCCTAGTGACGTGGTCCCCATATCATCAGGAGGTAATTAAGGAGGTAATTAAGACATACAAATTAGAGAGGTGAAGCATTATTGGTTATTCAAGTTAGAGATTACACGAAACCAAGTAAGCCTTTATCCTTATTCTTGTTTTAATTAAGGATCCATGATCATGAATATTGTTTAGTTGACACTTGATTGAGTTGATTTACATGTGATTCATTGTTAATTGTGCTCCCGCATTCAAGTTATAAGCGCATAAAGGTATTAATTAACATTCGGTATAAGAGCATGCTTATAAATTGATTAATCACTAAAATTAGGGTTCATGATATTTGGGGATTTTTTATAAGGTTTAATTTATTATCACTGCCGTAAGATTTGGTTTGTGATCGTTGATGATTTGGAATCAATAAAATCAAAATCGCATGCTTATGTTTCGTTGGTTATGAATTTATACATATGTACTGTACATTAATGTTGGAATTAAACATTGCTATGTTGAAGTGCATATATTTTGTCCGTACTGTATGTTAATGTTGGAATCCATGATCCATGTATGTACGTACTGTTTGTATATATAAATTGACTTGAATGTTTTGTGAAATCAAATTCAATTAACAAACATATATGTCATGCGTGTACATACATACTGTCTATATATGCATAATATATATGTATATTATACTTGTGGAATTAATAACATATATGTTATAAATGTACGTACTATTATATATATTGATTCAAGCCATGTACCTGCTGTTATGTACGTATTATTTTGTATTCAATGTATATATAACTTGTTGTTGCATGATTTATATAGTATATGGTATGCCACTATTAATCATGTATTATATGTTATAAGAGAATGACATATAAATTAAGATTTGTTTAATCATGTATTATATGTTATAAGAGAACAACATATAAATTAAGACTTTTGAACTAGAGTATGCCTTCGTTATGTTTGACCAAATTACTATTGACAGTAAAGAAGCTTGGAGTGCTCCTGTCGACTTCAGCTTCAAATTTGTGAAACAGTCTGCGATTCAAGTTTTCGATAACATTGTTAGAAAATTTGTTTCTATGTCTGACTGTAAGGAATGCTTGTCCATTCCATTAATCCTTCTTGTAAACGTTTCCGCTTATGATTCAATGAATTAGTCTTGAGATTATTATCAAAAAAAATATAAATTAAGGCTTGATCACATATAAGTTGATTTGGTTGGTTTCTGGAATCGAATATTACGTGTGTACTCCTATTGCTAAGAAACACATACTCACTATGTACTCCTATTGCTAAGAAACACATACTCACTAGGCAATGGAAGACATATACCCACCACCGAGTGGAAGACATATACCCATTAGCCAGTGGCAGACTCGTATTCCCACCACCGTGTGGAAGAAACGCATACTCACTAGGCAATGGAAGACATATACCCACCACCGAGTGGAAGACATATACCCATTAGCCAGTGGCAGACTCGTATTCCCACCACCGTGTGGAAGAAACGCATACTCACTAGGCAATGGAAGACATATAACCTACCACCGAGTGGAAGACATATACACACCACCGAGTGGAAGACATATACCCATTAGCCAGTGGCAGACTCGTATTCCCACCACCGTGTGGAAGAAACGCATACTCACTAGGCAATGGAAGACTTATACTCACAACCGTGTGGAAGACATATACCCATTAGCCAGTGGCAGACTCGTATTCCCACCACCGTGTGGAAGAAACGCATACTCACTAGGCAATGGAAGACATATACCCACCACCGAGTGGAAGACATATACCTATTGGCCAGTGGCAGACTCGTATTCCCACCACCGTGTGGAAGAAACGCATACTCACTAGGCAATGGAAGACATATACCCACCACCGAGTGGAAGACATATACCTATTGGCTAGTGGCAGACTCATATTCCCACCACCGTGTGGAAGAAACGCATACTCACTAGGCAATGAAAGACTTGTACCCACCACCGAGTGGAAGACATATACCTATTGGCCAGTGGCAGACTCGTATTCCCACCACCGTGTGGAAGAAACGCATACTCACTAGGCAATGGAAGACATATACCCACCACCGAGTGGAAGACATATACCTATTGGCTAGTGGCAGACTCATATTCCCACCACCGTGTGGAAGAAACGCATACTCACTAGGCAATGAAAGACATATACCCACCACCGAGTGGAAGACATATACCTATTGGCCAGTGGCAGACTCGTATTCCACCACCGTGTGGAAGAAAACGCATACTCACTAGGCAATGAAAGACTTGTACCCACCACCGAGTGGAAGACATATACCCATTAGCCAGTGGCAGACTCGTATTCCCACCACTGTGTGGAAGAAACGCATACTCACTAGGCAATGAAAAAAAAATGTGTGGAAGAAACGCATACTCACTAGGCAATGAAAAAAAAAATATATTTACAGATTGATCGAAACAAAAAAAGCACAATTATACTTTCCCGAGACTTTGTATTCACAAAATCCCAAGAAAAACAAAAAAGCACAATTATACTTTCCCGAGACTTTGTATTCACAAAATCCCAAGAAAGTGGAGGAAAGTGGAGGACTGGATGATAGATAATACACTAGGCCTGGGCAACATGGACCGGCCCAAGAGAGCAAGTATACTTTCTAGAGACTTCATATCCACAAAGTCTCAAGAAAGTGGGGGACTAGATGATGGATAATACACTAGGCCTGGACTACATGTACCGGCCCAAGAAAGCAATTGGATCAAGAAAGCCCAAGAAGGACCCTCAACACAAAGCTACAGAAGAGTTCGATAAGGATTGGACTTAGCACTTGTAATATTAGCAAGATTAGGGCTTATTAGTTATAATGTAACAGGGACTCCCAATATGGAGCGGTCCAGGATTCTTATTCCTTGTAGGGCTCTAGACCCAAAATATGTATAAATAGACCCTCCACACCTGGAGAAGAGGAAGCAATTCGGAGCAATACAATACATATATTCTCTCCACATATTTTTCCTACATATTTCCTATATTCTCGCTATTCCAACAGGTAGTGTTGGCCTGCCTTTGACTACCCAGAAGTCATAAAACCAACATAAATATATAAAGAAGCCAATCAAAACTTGAATCCAAACATAAATGCCGCAACGATGTGCGAACATGGCCGAGAAATAATGCCGCAACGAGGTGCGGACTTGGGCAAGAAATGTCGCAACGAGGTGTAGACTTGGTCGAGAAATGCCGCACTGCATGAGACATTCATGAATTACGAGGTTATAACACAAGATCAACTAAATTTACCCTAGGAGTATTCTGAGGTGTCGGTCCATAGGAATGTGGTGCTAAGCATTAACTCGATTGATTTTTGTGAAACAACTTAAAACTAAATAAATTTAAACTAAATGCAACAAATGAAGAGAGATATAGAAGATGCAACAAAGGTAAAAGATAGGGGTCGGTCTAATGTCTATATTGAGCCAAACTAAGGTAGAAATGTTGTTTTACCTCTTGCGAATGAAGGAATTGCACTAAAGTTTCCGGTTCCACTCTCGTGATGTACCCGAGTGTACTAACCCTCAAGCTTGCTATATATTCTAGTAGTTTACAAGCAAAACCCTAAGCAATTATCTTACCTAGACGCAAGTTAATCCTACAAGTTATGAGAGATTGCACTAAGCAATCTAAAGACTAGCTAATCCCTAAATCATACCTACTCACGCAGTGTAAAAACGTTTTTACACTTACTCTCGTAACGCAAAAATCTATAGGTGTGTGGCAAGAACGTTCTAGCTATGATTGATTTTCATCGAAACACAACATAACACATAAGCATGTAATTTTAGGCCCTTAATCACACACATCAACAATATATCTTGCAGACAACAACTTTTAGGAGCTAAACTAACCATTCATAATATATTAAGGAACAAATATCAAAATAGACAAATAAACACACTCCATAATCCAAATTAACTTTCCATTAAAAATTCTATTATTTTACCGTTAGAATTGACAAATAACAAAAAAAAAATAAAAAATCAACACACATATATATCTTAACTCATATTTCAAACACATTAGAAATATCGTAAAAATCAAAGGATGTAATATCGTAACTCGAGTTACGATACATATAAGGATTTTTTTTCCTTTGTTATATGTCAATTTAAGGATATCATGGGCCAATAGTCAATTTAGATATCGAACTCTAGGAGGATTTTGATGATATTAAAAATGTAAATTTGAATAAACATTAAAAAAAAAATACAATAACCAACAACTATTAAAGGTAAATTATATTTTTAAAACAAGAAAACAATAAACTGATATGAATAAGCTACTCAAAGTAACTTTTTCATTTTAAACTTATTGACATCAATAAGTCAAGCAGCCTTACCAAACACTCATTTTAGCATTTGACTTGGTAAGTCAAATAGCTAAAGTTAGTTAATCAAATCAAATTTTGGCAGATAAGTCATTTTAGCATTTGACTTGGTCAAATAGCTAAAGTTAGTTAATCAATGTAATTTTGACTTGGTCATACTTTTTTAATTTTAATTTGTTACATCATTGACTTTCATTTGTTTTGAGTTAATACCTCCAATGGTCCTTCAAGTATTAGCGATTTACCGGCTGCGATCCCTCGACTTTTTAACGACCACGTGTCGTCCTCTATGTTTTTAAAAATAACCACCCGTGGTCCTCCGTTAGATTTGCTGTCAAATAGGCGTTAAGTGTGAGGGCAAACCTGTCATTTCACCTCTATTAACTCAAAAACCAGTCAAAATTATAGACACCAAATTCGCCCGTCCGCCTCATGATCCACCTCGGCTGTTTTAGAGCCCTCATGGTCGCGACTGGCAATGGCTTAGTTTCCAAGAATAGAATTTTGATCTAGCAGGTCAAGACTATGACAGGCCGGTATGCTCAAGACATGTTTTCTTATCTTGAATGGTACTACTATTTAGCATTGTGTGTAAATAATAAAACATGTAAATAATGAGATGGACGTACAGCAAGTATAGGCTAGGTCTTGAGTCTTGATTTCTTCCTATGTTTTCTTGGTCCCAAAAGATGGTTGTTGACCTTTGGTTATATGTGCTTGTAAACAGAGCAGAGGAATACTTCAAAAGAGCTGCAAAACGTGGAGCCTAAGGATGCTGAGGCATTTAACAAATATGCAACTTTCCTTTGGCAAGCTAGAAAGGACCTTTGGGTGCTGCAGAAGAGACCTACATACCAGGCAGCCATAAATGCTGAGCCTACTAGTTCCTTCTATGCAGCTTATTATGCTCGTTTTCTCTGGAACACTGGTGGTAAAGACACATGCTTTCCTCTGGATGACTCCCTTGATGAAAATGTCGACGTTTGATCCCAAACAACAGAAATAAACGAACCGTGGATGATAAAGAAAAACAAGAAGAGCAAGGGGGAAGAAAGCAATGCTTTATTGACAAAATGCTATTAGGAAATGAAGAAGACGTAGACCATCATTATTTCTTTTTTGCATGGGCTGTTACAAATGGCATTTTAGGTCTTCAACAAGTAGTAAAGTTCTTTTTGTATTGTTTCAATTATCATTTCAGTGAAATAGGAACGTGTGGGACTCTGAGGGAAAGACTTACTTGGTTCTTTGGCCATTATAAGGTTTATGCTCAGTTGCTCACCGTCAACCAAGAAGAAAATAGTAGGAAAATCCTTGACCTCATAGTTCTCGGCAAGCTCATTCTCTATTTTCAGTTTAATCGCAGCGACGGCATACTGAGAGCTCATTCTCTGTTTTCAGTTCAATAGCAGCGATGGCATACTGAGAGCTCATTTTCTGTTTTCAGTTCAATCGCAGCGACAGCCTACTCAGGTGTGAGAGCCTTACAGTGCCCGCATCAGGGTGCGTAGAACTCCACTAGGTTCTCGAAGTCTTCATTGTCATCCTCAGGTTCGTCGTCGCTTCCGAAGTGGTGAGGATCCGATGGTGAGTGTGCTTCGCTGCGCCATCGTCGTCGGATCCGAGGAAATTGAGGTCTTAATCGTCATCGTCGGTGGTGGCTTTGGCTAGAGATGGAGAAGCTAAAAGGGAGAAGATAACCACATGCAATATAGCTGAAATGACAGGTTTGCCCTCATAATTAACGCTCATTTGACAGCAAATCTAACGGGAGGATCACGGGTGGTTATTTTTAAAAACATGGAGAACGACGCGTGGTCGTTTAAAAGTCGAAGGACCACAGCTGGTAAATCGCTAATACTCGGAGGACCATTGAAGGTATTAACTCATTTGTTTTCTACCATTAATCTTTCATTTAAATTTTTTATTAATAAAGATGGTTAACATGTAATTTATTATTCAATTAAAATAATTTGCATGAGATGGAAAGAAATTGCACGCTGGACAAAAAGGATTGAGTGACAAAATTACATGTTAACCATTTTTATTAAAGGGTTAACTAATAAAACTTTAAATTGGGAACTAATTGTGGCAAACAAATGAAATTTAATGATGTATGTTAGTTCGTGACCTCGGGATAGTCACTTGACGGGCCAACATATAGCCGATCGAATGAATATAAAATGTAAAAAATTAATCTTTATATGTCTTGGCCCATCGAGTGTTTATATAGAATTAACGGAATATGTCATTTTTTTTTAAAAAACAAAAGGTATTTACCTACTAGAAAAATGTGAGCGTTTATTCTTTTTTCTTGAAAAAAAAAAACAATTAACGGAATATGTCATTTTTCTATAGAAATAGAAAATTGAAAAGAGAAGAAAAAAAAAAAGGAAATTAAAGAAATTGAGAACATGTTTATTGCCATTTGTCCAAGTTAGAAAATCGAGATCAATTTCTAAAATTTGGAGAACCACGTTAATGAGTTCTCTACTTTTTTTTTTTTCTTTTCTCATTTCTTTTTCCACAATTTTAGCTTTCCTTCCCCGCTTTTTCCCCAGGTTTTCAGCCTTCGTTTTTTCCCATTCTTTTTGCTTTCTTCCCTCATTTCAGGCTTTCAGCTCTTTCTTTTTCTTTTTTTTTTCTTTTTTTTTTTCACCCTTTTCAGTTTTTCTATTTTTGGTAATGTCTAAAGTAATGCATTTATGCACTTGTAATATTTATTTTAAAAAAATTGTAAAAAGAAGTATTAATATTGATGTCAATTAAAAGATTTCAATTAAAAAATATTAATGATATATTTTTTATAAATTAATTTTATTTGTAAAAAATAAAAATAAATTTAAATTAGAAAAAAAAAAACCTTTAATCCATCATATAACTATTGAATATGTTTGTTATGGGCCTTGCAAAGCCCATTGTATGTGTTGGGTTCATAGCACAATCTGTTAAGTATCCATGGAATTGAAGGAATGGGGGAAAAAGAATACAGAAGAAGAGTATTACGGAGTATAATTATAATTTTAACATTAGTAACAAAATTAAGACTTAAATATAAATAATTTATTTATGTTAATCAATTATTAGTATAATATTCATGTTACTAGCATTAGATCAAAATTATAATTAGAATATTTAGAAATGATGTTTGGTAATTTTTTGCATTTATTCTGATTCTTACGTATAAACAATAATTTGTTAGAAAAAAAATAAATGAAATTTCTCAAAAAAAATAAAAAATGAAATACATATTTAAAATAAGGGTAAAAATGTCCACTTAATTAAAAAGAAATTTTCACTTTTAAAATAATTAAGGAGACTAATATGGTTTCAGGGAAAAAATGCTATAAGAATATAATTTAGGAGAAAAAAAAGTCTCATTTTCCCTAGTCAATTTATACTTGATTTTTTTTTATTTTTTTTTTGGGTGAGGAAATTTATACTTGATTATTCTGAACACATTACCTACTGATTTAATTTATCTATTAAATACCATAATAAACCAAAAATGCAACATTGTCCTACAAAAAGACAATATATAATATTCGCTACTTGACATTTATCATATTTACTACTATTGCATCTTTTTATAAAATACAAATGAAAATATTGCAATAATAGCTAATTGTACCATAATTATTGCTTGTAATGGTAAACTTAAAATAATATTGTAAATAGAGAGAATTTCATTTTTGGTCTTATTACTATTAGGATATTATTGTTAATTGGAGTCTACAAGTTTTAAAACTGTCCGAAGGGACTGAAATTGAAAAGAAATTGAAAAAAAATTGAATAGTTATGAATTTAAATTGACAATTTTAAAACCCGTGGACTCCAATTAACAATACCGCAATAGTTATATGACGAAAAGTGAAATTTTCTCTTATAATTATTTTACAATAATGATTTTAATAGATGACCACTAATAGTAGAGTTGTGGTGACCAAATTAATTTATCATTCACAAGGTTATGGTCAAGGTGAAGTTAATATGTAGAGAATATCCAAATTTGTATATTCGCATATGCATGTTATAATATTCAGTGAATATAAAATAAATAGAATATAAATATTCAACACATTCAAACAATTGCAAACCATTAATCCATTATATGTTATAGAAGTATTATATAAAACCATCCCAACCACTTGAATTAAAACATATCTACATTTAAAGCAAATTAAAATAATTCTTTTATTATTCTCTCTTTGGGTCAAGGTGCGTGTAATTTTTTATAAGAAGGATACAAGACGATATTACAATCTCAACTTTATAAATATATATTTACATGTAGTAAAAGTAATACGGTATAAGGATAATTGAAGGTAAAAATGGAATTGCTTATATAAGAGAAGTAAGTGTTCATATCATAGTCTTAAATCATGTTTTAATGAGCACACAGTTTTATGGTTCAACGTTGTTTATCAAATGAATAATTAAAAAAAAAAAAAAAAAAAAAAAAAAGGAATCTGAGCCCTGTGGTGTACTTATCTGTCACATGTGAGAAGTACGGAGTTTGGTTGACAGCTCATATCACGGCGCCAATCATTCATTCTGCTTCTGCTGTCCGTATGTATGTATGTTCTGAATCTTCCATGTGCGCTTCCATCCCTTTTCTGATTCCCGCCCTCTTATCTTCTTTGTCTTTTTTCGCCGTCTTGTCTTCTCCTTCTCCTTTTTTCTTATCCCTATACACACTTCCATATAAGCTCCACAAACACTACCATGCAACCCAACCGACACCCCAAAATTACGCTTGTCGAAAAGAAAAAAATTCAAAATAATCTTTTTCTTTAGTACTACCGACTCTAACTTTAATCCATCAATGATTCACATAAATATTACTCCGTATTAATTTTTCATTTTTTTTTATAAAATAAACTATTTTAATTTCTCGGTAACAGTAATATAACTGTTTAAGTCTATCATATTTACATTATACAAAAGTAGTCTATTAATTTTTTTTCCTAACAAGGGAGTCTGATCTGTTAGTTTTTTTAAAACCAAAGAACAACCGTAAATTAAGTACTGAGTAAGCCTAAAATACAAGCAGGTGGGAAGAGACTCACGAACCAAAGATAAATGAAGAACCAGTTGTCCTTGCAAGAGCAGGGAGTCTGTTAGTTAATATATAGATAATGTTGTAATTGATAAAAAGTTAGAAGGTTAATAATATTTACCTAAAAATTTAGTGATTAAAATTGTTATTTTGTATAAATATGGGGGCGGTAATGCCATATTCCTATTTTAAATATTTTTTTGTTTCTCAATTCAATGAGCAGTTGAGCTACTTGAGCACGAATTATACTGCAAGCAGCAAGTTTAATTTAAAATTATTTTAATTATTTTAGTTTTTGAATGTATGATTTTACTTTTAATTAAATAATTGCATTCATTTTCATTTGATTCCAACGTCACTCATCTCAACCAATATATAACTATTGACAATTTGCATATATTAATAAATATATAAATTTCCAATAGGGACTGTTTCTAGATATTAGTTAAAATTATTTGGCATAAATTATTCTAATTTAATTTTTCCTCCTTTCCATTAAGATGTGAACGTGCAAACTTTAAAATACACTACTGAATGTTACAAAGTGAATTTATGATATACATACAAGTACAACTCAAAAGTAAATTTCAAAAATTATAAAAGTATACAACAGAACTTTAAATGTGAAGGTGCGATCGTGCGTAAAATTGTAATGCATTTGATGAAAGCGGAGTTAATTCTAAGAATGGTCCATTAACTATTGGTATTAACAATTTTTATCCATGGTTTTCAATTGGATCATAAAAGATAGATTGACTATTGACATTTATCAATTTTTGTCCTCGATCGACTTTCAGTTTGATTATAAATGGTTTTTTGACTATTGATTTTGTTCCAAATTTGATCATCCAGTTAAATATCCATTTAACTGGATATTTAATGGTTCTTTGACTAATAAACATTAAATTTAATACGGAGTAATAATAATGTTAAAATTGGCTTTTTGTTGAGATGAGCAAATTGGGTTCATAAACCTAATATATTGAGTTCTTCATTAGTAAGAATATGAATAATCAAAATTGTACATTATTACTCTTAAATTTAATGCTTATTAAATGAATATTTAATTGGATGACTGAATTTTGAACAAAATCAATAAGCAATAATAGGTCATTTATGGTCAAATTGAAAGTCGATAATGAAAATTGATAAAAGATTATCAATAGTCCGGTCCAATTGAAAGTCAGGAATAAAAATTAATAAATATCAATATATAGTTAATGGATCATTCTTAAAATTAACTCATGAAAAGCATAAATTGAATAGCTAACTACTTACAATTTTCTTTTAGCATTCTTGGCACTTGAATAATGTTGATGTAAATATTGTTTTCTTGTACGACGCAAGGACAATAATGTACACCGAAACCATATTATAAAATATAGAACTAGCTAGCTCATTGGAACACAAGATTCTCACATGCATATGGTACGGTCTAAATTAAGATTTATTATTAGTCAAGTAATAGGTGCAACATGTCTTTGGACAAAGCATTTGCATTATTAATTAGTCAAATAAAAACACTACTACTTGCACTTTTCCTTCCTATTTTATTACATATGTCTCTGTCCGTCTCGCTTTAAAAAATATCTTCCAACCCTTAGCTAACAATTTGGACCAAAAGAGCTGGCTTTTTGGTTGAGTAAGAGGCCAATATCACTAATTAGACAAATATTGACAAGAAACTAGGAAAATTATAACTCTTGCGGTTTGAGGTAGGACAAAATTTATTATATATATATATATATATATATATATATATATATATATATATATATATATATATATATATATATATATATATATATATTTTTTTTGTGTCTCAAATCTTTATCTTGATTGAAAATATTTTAAAAATTATTTGATCAAAGCTTATATATATCATGTTTTGTTAACATTGTATGTAGTAAAATGTCTCGACTACACAATTATTGTCTAGATTATAAAAAAAAATGCTCAAATTTGTAGAATCATGAAATAACAATCTTATGAAAGGAACCCTAATTATATATAATGTCCCTAAAAATGCTCAAATTTGTACAAACTTGTGTATTGGTTTGTAATGGATGAATCGGTTGAGGTGTTTCAGTGTTTGATCGTCTTCTTAACTCCAAGGGTCCATATTACTTATCCAATTCCAAACACTACCCAATCATCATTTTTATATTTTCTAACGTGCCAAATAATATAATTGTAGTAAAAAATCTAAATTATGAATAATCATGCATATATGTACTTTTGAAAAACATATATTTTTAAATATTAAATTATATCTAGTTTTACTCTCAAATATCACGATCTCACACGTTAAAATAACTATAGTCATTTATTGTACTTGGCTATATTTCAAATTAAATCACAGTGACGAATGATTGATTGGGATGGAGTTGATCCACCCTATCGCACATTATATCCTATGTTATGAAAGTACGTACGAGGTATTGGTATTGAAAGGCAATGCCTGTTTCTAGCAACGTTAGTGGTAACAAAACCTCGGGATGAAGTTATATATTGCCACCTAGCTAGGTAAATTGAATGTGTTGGTTATTAGCTATAGGTTGGACCTAACCTGATCTAGCTGAGTGTAAATCGTGAGCCTTCGTACATGGATCAGGTGGTAATAATTAGTTCACCACACTATAATACTATATTATAATACCATGTTAGTTTGTCTGTTGGTAAATAATCTAGGCATGTAAAGCAATGCTGATAAGTTTAGATTATCCTTACAAGTATATCTCACTTTTAAAAGTAAATTATACATTCACATCAGTAAATTAAATTTGAAATTACTTCGACCCGGGTTCTCTTCAAATTCTTTCCCACACAGAGAGTTCACTAGCTTGCCACTTAAGCTACCCCATTGGGTTTGAAATTACTTCACTATTTTCTCTATATCCCTTCAATACTCTCTCACTATAAAAAACGGTCTCACCTTCACATCACAATAATAAACTCATATATTTTTCAATAAATAAATACATATAATATCAATAAAATATATATTAGAAAAGCACTTTTGCTGCCAAATAAAAATAGTGAGTTGAAAGCTTGCTAAATTAGCAAGCTTTCACCCTAGTGACAATAAAAGAAATTAAAAAATAATTATTTTGTTACCAGTGCACTTCACTTAGCAAGTGATAAACTTGCTGGGTTAAGATTTGCCTTATTTCCTTGTACGTTTCCCTGCAAAAAACATTATGTTATATATGTTTTTCTCATCCCAATTATACTATCATTGACATCACTTGTGAAATAAGAAGGTTGTAATTTGGAAGGAAAATACTATATGTATTCTTATTCATTACTCTTAATTTTTACTCTTATAATTAAAATTTTAGGGTCACACTTGTGTGAGACCGTCTCACGGATCATTGTTTGTGAGACGAGTCGGGTCGGATCAAAGCTTGTTATTTTAACATAGACACTTATAATGGAATTCACATAAAAAAAAAGATTATTAGTATCTGTCAGATTATAATTAAAGTAAGGATTGAGAGTAAATGTAAATTGAATCTAGCTAGAGATTTTGCAAGGTGTGTTTGAATATTCCATTTCCAACTCTCACTGCATTCCTACACCTAGTAATAATTGTTGGAAAATTTGTGAGTAATTATTTTGAGACTTAATTTTGAGCAAGTTTACTTATAATTATAATCAAGTAAAAATGATAAAGAATTTTATATGAGGAAAATGACACTTCTGGCCATTGAATTTTGTCACTTTTCAAAATTTGATCCATGTAAGTCTCTCTTAATTTTTTATAATGTTGCACTTTTAGTTCCTATTGTTATATAATTGTTAAACTCCATTAATATATGAGTTTAATTTTGTCATTTAGAATAAATTTTTACAGCTAAAAAAATGACATTCACATGAAGAGAATGAAGTTTTAACCATGAATGTTGATTTTAAATAACAAAATAACCTCATAAAAATAATTGGTTAATGAAGTTTGGTAATTAAGAATTTTATGGTACATTATTTGATATATACTATCAAATAATATACCTACAGTACAAAAATAATGTACCTTCAGTGTACTTTCTATTTTTGGTCCACACAGCTGTGTGGACCATGGTCCATGTAATAATTTGCCGCAAGGTACATACTGAATGTTCACAATTTTAATTGTGAACATTCAATATATAAATTGTAAATATTTAATATATAAATTGTGAATATTTAACATGTATTTATGTTTTTTGACTCGGACTCACATTGCAAGGTAGAGCCATGCTCATACCCATAGAATAATTTGCCCATTTCATTAAGATTGATAATAATGATAGATAAAGTCCATTTCCCATTTGTTTAAACAAATGATACGTTATATGCAATTTCACCTACCATATATCTTTCTTTTTTTTTTTTTTTTTAAACACCTACCATATATCTTAATTATTTAATTTGTTGTCATATCGTAGCTAGCTAGCTCAGGGACATTGATGTTTACGTCCTTAATTAAATTTGTCAATATTCGGTGGCCAGATTCACGCGTCTTAGGCATAACCATTTCTTCTCCTTCTTCTCTTTTTTCTTCTTTTTTCTTTTCTTTTCTTTTTTTTTTTTAATTAAGGTTTTCAGCTTTGCTGAGTTATTATTATTATTATTATTATTATTATTATTATATCATCCATGTTTTCAGCTTTGTAGAATTATATCTTGAACCTGGCCTAGCTATGAACGCGCTTCTAAATTTATGTCGTTGAAAACAAGTTTAGAGTGAGACTTCTCAACCATTAGTTACACAAATGCTTTCTCATCATTTCGTGTATTTACAATTGTATTACTCGGTCTATCTCTCTGACCTTGATTTCATCAAAATATAAATGTTGAATGGAGAACTCCATATTTCATATATTAATCAAAGGCATAACCCCTATTTATACAAGACTATACAATACTAACTAAGGTAAGTATAGGAAATAAATCTCTAAGAATATGTACATAATCCCTAAGATCATATTGAATATATTTCTACCATATAATGTGTAACAATAAACAAATGAAACCCAAAACAGAAATGTGTTGACTTTCATGTTAAAACTATCGTAATGAAGAAGAATAAGGTAAGCAAACTCAGCTTATATTTTAGAATAAGAAGAAACCCCCGACCCCACAAAAGAAAAAGCGAAATTAACCCACCCGTCTTTGATAAGAACAACAACAATATATCACAAGAATAAACATTTGGACAACTTGATCAGATTGTTAACTTAATAACCACAATATTACCAGTCTGATTATCAATGGGAGTAGTCTATTGCCTTTTTTTGTTTGTACACGCTCTCACGCATGTCATGTCATGTAGAGGTGAAAAGAATAAAAATTATATTGTGAAAAATAAAAGAAAAATATTTCCACAAAAAAAAAAAATAAATTTCAAGCTGTTGACAATGAATTGATCAATTTTCTTGCTATTTTGTACATACATGGGACTACACGTTCTCATCCCCCTCACGTCTCACTTTTAATGATTACAGCAAGTGGTGAAAACACCCCTCACATGTATATATATGTCACGTAAAATTCAAACATTAATATTTTGCACGAATTTAATTAGAATATGTTCTATTTCAATTAAAAACTTAAATTAATAATTAAGTTGCATGCACATCTACTGTTTACATTATATACTATTCCAAGCACCCTATGATATATATATATATATATATATATATATATATATATATATATATATATATGCTTTTTGCAAATCCCCTGTCCTATTGCCTTTTCTGTTCTTTAACAACTTTTCTTATTGAAATAAAAATTAAAACAAGAAAAAAAAAACTTTTCTTATTAGAAACGTAAAGCAACATTTCACCAATATATAAATAATAAAGAGATTGTTTATATAAAGCTGCATGCCGGCCTGGTCTGATATTCTCTCATTTCCATATTTCATTTGGACCGGGGGATGGTGATCTGTATCACTGTATGCATTATTGCGGCAGAGTTGTCATATACAGAAAGTTTAGATCTCAATAGTGGGTTACCAAGTTAAATTATAATTAAAAATATTAACTATATAATATGATACAGGTTTAAGACATAGATCGATGTTTATTATACGTATATGAAATGCGATGGGAAGAGTCTAGATGCTTGGGAATACGACTGCTGACGATTGCGAGGCTTTGTCGGATCGAATTTTAAGAATTGAAAACTTTAATGTATGGTAGGTACGGAGTGATAAAGATATATTCCACTGCTTATCACATGTATAATGCACGTTCCTTAGCTTAGCTTGCTGCTCTCTCGTCACGTAAGTCACAAGTGAAGTCATAATTTATTACCCAAAACTTATTTTACTCCGTATATGTCCTACGATGTTTTCAATCTTTAGTATTTGTAAAAAGGTTATTACTGATTGATAGGTTAATTTAATTAGTTTGTGTTGGTACTCAGGGGGGATGGCTTGTTAATTAATTTAGCAATGGAAGTTGGTCTTATTTTTTGGTATTATTTTTGAAATTTAGTTATGAATTTACCAACGAAAATTATATATTGGTAAGTACGTGTTAACTTTTATTTTTAGACATGGTTGCTTGTAATCATTAGATTGCAATAAAGATCGTTTGAACACAACTGGAACTAGCTAAGGGCGCAAATTTATAAGTTAGTAACCGCCATCGTCTTGTCATAAATGGGAAATGAAACACCCTACTTACATACAAGCCATAACATAATAAAGGAAATAAGTTACAGTATATTATAATATGCTTTCCTAATAAATTAGAATACTACTTTTTTTAGTACTATTGACTCTGTTACAATGTAGTTAGACAAGTATTTTATACATATGTTGATTGAATAGTAGTAAAAAAGTAAGATTTATCTTCCAAGTAGTTTTCGTATATGACCAAGTTAAGCAAGATTCTTGGGCTAATATTTTTTAAAATTATAATTATTAGAGTAATACAAATTAAACCATTAAAAATTATGTTAAAGATTTTTGAAAAAAATATAATTGTTCACATTTCAATTGAATCCATACACTAGAAAAAGGAAATGATTGTTAAAATTTAACCTTTAAGAATTGAAAATGAAAGAAAAAAAAAAAAAAAAAAGAGTTAACCCGTTTTCGATCTTTCCTGCCATTTTATTTCCATTTCTTTCCTCATAATTTTTCCCTGTTATTGTTGTTGTTGATTTTGATTTTAAATTGTTTATTTTCCAAATGCCCGCAAGTTTTATTGGCCTACAAAAATAGCATATCTAAAAGACTAAAACATTACAAATACTATAATTAATTTTTAAAATTTAAAATGTAAATAAAGCTCTGAAGAAAAATCTTTTCATCTGTCCAACCCAAGGCCAAAACATGCTGCGTGGCAGGGTCCCACGATTTTCTCTTTAATGATCCAACAAAACATGGGACCCGCAAGGCTACAACATTAATATTACTTGTATACCGTACTTTTAATACGTCCCCATCCCCCGTCTAAATGACTAAATTCAGCGTCGCTGTATCTGTACAAGCAATTGTATAGGAGAGGTTAAAGTGAGAATATATTTTTACAAATAAAAATTGATTTGATTCATCTATCTGAGTAGATCAACAGTTGATGAAGGATTGCTGAAAAATAAGAGAATAAAAAGTGAATCATTCTTATCACTGTGACAATCTGATAGTTGTAGTCTGTAGAGGTGGTGAAATAATGGTAGTAAGATTTAACAGCATGAAGAGTTTGCAAAAGCGCTTCACCATGGGATGATACTATATGCCGGCAGACCAATTTAATGTGAGATATTGGTGAAATACGGTAGAATGAATTGAAGAAGCTTGCAAGCTGAACATTATTATTTGTTACAATTTACAAAATTGCAACGAGTTGTGGTGGATGTTTCATTCGAGATTTGGTTGGTTGGGGGTTAATTGGTTGATAGGCTTTTTTACAACATTGGTCGTGTGGTGGAGGAATGCAAAAGAAACATGTGTCAAGAGGGGAAGTTCATGTGAGTTATGTATATCCAGAGCATAACAGAATTGTAGATTTTTTTAGAAATATGTGTTGTCATTAGGCATCGTAGAAGAGTAGAGAATGTTGTGTGTTATATTCTTCTCTCTTCTTGGTTGTTAGAGGATTGTGTCAAAGTTCTTGATGCTACAGTCAGGTAGTGTTATGTTGTTTATAGTTTATTATTTGTTTATTTATGAGAAAATGATATATTTGGTTATGATATATACATTTTATTGTGTTAGTCTCTCAATTATTGTTGTATTAATTTTAGTTGTCCCTCATTAGTTAGTTAGAAGTGGTAATTTTGGTACTTTTCATTAACCTTTTGTTAGTATCAATACAATATATAATTAAATGATAGAAGTACACATGAATTTTTATGAGACGTACATTCTTTTGTGGCTTGGTTTTGCACACCTAAT
Organism: Ipomoea triloba; assembly: GCF_003576645.1. Classification (NCBI taxonomy): domain Eukaryota; kingdom Viridiplantae; phylum Streptophyta; class Magnoliopsida; order Solanales; family Convolvulaceae; genus Ipomoea; species Ipomoea triloba. The sequence continues at coordinate 7,021,719 of NC_044917.1, read as the reverse complement.
TGAAAAGCTAATGTCTAAAAACTGAAAAACTAGTAGCTAATAATCTAACTGATTTTTTTTAATAATCTAACCAATTTTTTTTTGAAAAATCTTGCTGATTAAAATTAAAGTGTTTGATAAAATTAGCCATTGAATAAGCTGATAAGTGTTATAAAAAAAAACCATTGAATAATATAATCAGATTTATGGTTTTGATTAATAAATGCTAAATGGTTTTATTTTTGAATTTTTTTTTGAGTATTGTTATTTTTGTAAATTAATAAGTATAAAAAAAAGAAAAAAATAAAATCCAATATATATCTTATAGTAATATTTTAAAATAAATTATTATTTTAAAATTTTTATGTTTTATCCAACAAAACTTATAACTTATTTATAATTTAAAATAAGCTTTACCAAACCAGGTTGATGTGTTCTAATAAATTAATTTGAGAAAATATCAAACTCTAACCTAGTGATAAACAAAAGTAAAAGTACAATATATACGTTTGAAATTTGTCAAATAAACCCTGTAAAATACTTGAATCTCATTTAGTGAGAAAAAGATGAAGTCAAATTTCTATGCTTATCCCATTATTTAAATATTTTTTATCCACAATTAACAATAAATAAATAAATAAATAAAATCATCACTTCGTGAATATCTAAGATTCTAAGGGACCAAAAATAGACTCGAAAATAACTAAAATAATAAATTTATAGCTAAAATATAATTCAATGACCAACTATATAATTTTATCATTTATTTATTTATTTGTATTTTGTATTTGCCGCTTAGTTTTAAACAATAATCGAGGCCATTCGTGTTGAAGCCTTGGTAGTGCCACGAGTTTTTCTTTTTTTGTTCTTATCATATTATAGGTATATTGAGATTGGGTGTTAATTGCTATATCATGTGTATCACCTTTGATGCTTCCAGATGCAATACATGTGCGTGACTTGGTTCTCTGTATACTCAATATAATGTCCCTGATATTATTTAATTAATTTGACATTTTGGCATTTTGGAAAACAATTTATGCTTATTACATTTAATTTTTTTACCCTAACTTTTCACCAATTAACTTTTATTATTGCATTATGCACATTTATAAAATATAATTCAAATACTGAAACACAATTATATATTTTGTAACTTATAATTTGTACTCCGTACTAATTGCGTACAGGATGAAGAAACTAACATAACTAATGGTGAAAAAAGGAAAATTTGGAGAAAGTGCGTACTAAAATAACAACATAAGTACTGAAATTGTATTGTGTATCTTGAATGTAAATAATTCGTGGGACTTTTCTTCGTCTTGTGACCCTATACGACAAAGAAATTAAATCATCACAAGTTGTTCCACTGAAAATTGAACATAGAATCATGTAATTATCACAACTCGACGAGCTTGGTTGGATTATAAAACATTAGAAGTAAGCTAAATTTATAACCTCATCATGATGAGTACCTTAGGCTATCCTTAACCCAACAATTTTCTCTGACTTTTTAAAATGGGTTTCACTTCCATATCATCAAATTTGTAAATTCTCTACTAAGCTATTTGTTCTACATACATGCAAACATCTATCACTTTAAAAAATGAGTCTCACTTTCATATTATATTATAAATACAATAATATAATATTATTAAAAATACAAAAATAAAAAACAAATCAAAAGGTGACCGGCACATCTTTTAAGCAGCTTTTGCAACTTTTAGCTCATTCTCTCCCATCTTGCTAATTTAACAATTTCTCTCTCCTTTTGCCGTACACTTGGCATTAAATAATAATAATAATAATAAATCTCTCTCTTGCCATATAGATTAGAAAGCTAAGGAATACATTGACAAGGTTGAGGATAGCCTTAGAGTTTCAAAATTACAGGAAATGAAAAGCTAAACACTAGTTTGAATGAGTTCCTATGAAGCTAATTAAGCTAGTTCAATCAACAAAAGTGGAGATCCTATTAAATTCAATATTACAATGCATAGTAAACTAATGTATAATGCAAGTTTAATTTCTCATGTGAAGATTAGTGAAATTGTGCTAATATAATATACTCGGTATTACTCACATTATATTATTATATACTCAAGTGTACTAAAAAGACAAGATTCACTATTCCTATAGCATACAAGTTAGCTCATTAATAACCTAAGCAACCTATTAGCTCTACCCCAAATACAAGTTAATCTTATATGTTATGATATGGTACTAAGATAATTGGTATTACTCTTGTCATCTACAATATTCTATCATTCTAGTAATTCCACTCTTGTATGGGTACACAAGGCTAGGTAAGAAATAGGCTCAATAGCAATCAAATGAATCCACCCTAAATTGCTACCCACTCCCATGGTTCAAAACCCATGCAATTTGGCCTTCTATATTTTCTTTATAACATCATAAAATTAAATAACATCATGAAATATAATAAATTACATGGTAAGTACATTTTTATACACTTACGAATTCATTGTAATTTTATATTTCTTCTTTATACATAATGCATGCATTGACTATTTCTAATACAAGGGTCAAATTAACCCATCAATTATTTCAAAAAGTAAAATTAGACCCTCAAACTACAAGAAAGCTCCAAATACAACATTTAAACTTATAAAAAAAATGCAATTGAATCATTTTGACTCATTATTATAGGTTAACATCATGTTACTGTCTTACTGATCATTTGTATTTCATCCATAATATTTTTTTGATTTGAATCTTACTTTGCATAATAATAATAATAATAATAATAATAATAATAATAATAATAATAATAATAATAATAATAATTTTAATGCTCATAATATATGTAATATATTTTCTTTTGTAGTGAAATTATAAATATTATTGTATTTTTATGAAACCATGCAAACTTTTGGGGTATATTGAGGAGAAAAATTTATAGAGACAGAGGCAGTAAGTGCTAATAATGTTAGGATTCAAACAAAAATGGAAAACAAATTAGTCTAATAAATTGTAGTAATTACAACGTTACAAATTTGATTGCTAATGAAAATAATCTATTTTTAAATTCATATCATACCTAGATTAATCTATTTTGGCACTAAGTTGTCCTAATTAAAAGATAAAAGTATTGATTATATTAATTTTTAGAAGAGAGTGCATACCTAGTCATTTGCGCTAATTAAGTTGATTAATGAAAGCAGTCTATTGATGTTTCTAATTTGAGTATATCAAAAATTGTCCGTGGAGATAAAATGTTGGTCGGTATTAGTGTACAAAATTTGGAGGCGGCCCATGTGATGAAGAGTGTGGGGTAGTTTGTTGTTGGAGTCCTTACTGTATATTATTGGTACCAACTTTGTGTTCTTCACCTTATAAATAACACTTGTACTTCACCAATAATACACTAACTTCTTTCCTCTCTTCTCCTTCTTTCTTCTCAATCCCAGATTTTTTTTGAACTTGCATGGCAGATTTGTTGTTGGCTCATGAAGTTTCCGAGCTGTGCCTGGGCAAGCCGCCGCTGAGGTCCCTCTCCGTCTCCGCCACCGTCGGCGACGCCTTGTCGGTTCTCAGAACCTCGGAAGGCATCTCCATAAGCGTGTGGAACTGCGATCACTCCAAATCCAGGAACAGCAGCTTCAATGGCGATGTTGATTGCCTCTGCATTGGGAAAATCTGCATGGTGGATGTGATTTGTTATCTTTGCAGGGAAGAGAATCTTTCTTCTCCCTCTTCCGCTCTCAAAGCTCCTCTCACTGTTTTGCTGTCAAAATCTCAAGGCCTGGTTAGGCACGTGGAACCCTCTTCAAGGTAACAACAGATATTCCCTTCTGGGATTTCTCAATTCCATCTGTCCCACCATTTTCACTGCGGTTATAATTATATTGTTTTCTTCTCTGTCGTCTTCTTCATAATAAGAATTTATCTCAATTATCAAAAGCCCCAATCTTTTATTGCTTAATCTAGCTTCGTTAACTTTAAAGCTTGCAGATCTGGGGATTTGATATCCTCTCTGTTTTTTCACTTACTTTTCCAAGTTTGCTAAATTTAATGCCTTTTTGCTATGTTGGGTCCATAATTATGTCCAAATGGAGAAAGATTCGATTTTTGATATCTTCACTATAATGGGTTTCTCTTTCTTTTTTTAGTGGAAAATGATTGAAATTGAGGGTGCCCTGTTTTGTTTGCAGTTTACTGGAAGCCATTGATTTGATTCTCCAAGGTGCTCAGAATCTTGTGGTCCCTATAGAGACCAGAATTTCACGGAGGAAATTGCTGCAGAAGCCGTCTTCAACCACCGTTCATAACGGCCAGGAATTCTGTTGGTTGACACATGAAGATGTTATGAGATATCTTCTGAGCTCAATCGGCCTTTTCTCCTCGCTTTCCACAGTCTCTATCCACTCTCTGGGAATCATCAGCGACGAATTCTTAGCAATCGGGTACTGTTATAATTTAATATTGGATTAGGGTCACTTAATTCGACTATAATTATAATGCACATGGATCAAATCAGATTGAATCTAACAGATTAGTTAGTCTAACCCATAGCTTTATAAACCTGCTCAGGTACCACTCTCCGGCGTCGGCTGCCGTGGAAGCCATCTCGCTCTCCCTGGCGGATCAGACGTCGGTGGCCATCGTGGACGACGACGGCGTTCTGATCGGAGAGATCTCTCCGTTCACGCTCGCCTGCTGCGACGAGACGGTGGCGGCGGCGATCGCCACGCTCTCCGCCGGCGACCTCATGGCGTACATCGACTGCGGCGGCCCGCCGGAGGACATCGTGAGGGCGGTGAAAGCCAGGTTGAAGGAGAGGAATCTGGAGGGAATGTTGGAGGAATTCTGTATCAGTTCATCCTTCAACTCATCATCCTCGTCCGACGAGGAATTGCCGTCCCCGACAACGAATCATCAGTCGAGGTTAGGCCGGCTCGGTCGGTCCGGGAGCTATTCGGCCCGGATGGTTAGCCGATCAGAGGCTACGGTGTGCCACGCTGGCAGTTCTCTGGTGGCCGTGATGATTCAGGCCATCGCGCATCGCGTTAACTACGTTTGGGTCATCGAAGACGACGATGCTGTGGTCGGAATCGTCACGTTTGCTAAGATGCTTGAGGTTTTTCGTGATTACATGCTGTCCATGATCTAAGCAACATCGGATCAGAGTTCGAGAATAATAATGTTGTAGTATTCATATCAACGAATTTCCTTTGTGAATATGAGGCAACCATCTAAACCTCCATTGTATGGATACTACTTGTGAGTTAATTGTGACATTCTAGTTTTCCTTAATCGACCATGATATATGCCGTAATTCCTAAACGGAACAAAACTAAATGCTTTTTGAACTTTAATATTCTTCATCATCCTCCAAAACCAACATCTTCTATTCCTCTTAATAATTAAAGTTTTGCGGCCCGAACAACTCAATTGGTTACCTAGGTGTACCTCGGTGAAGTTTAGGAAGAAAATTAAAATTTTGCATTTGGGGTATAGTTATATGAAGAAAATTAAAATTTTGCTTTGGGGTATAGTTATATGAAGACCGTATCGTTGTTACCTATATCAAAGCTTCTGTATTAATTTTTTTACAATATAACATAACTTCATGCAATTAATCATAGTAGGTCAGAAATGTCTATAAGTCTGATGACTTTAACTTATACATTAAAATATTATAGATTAGAGTTAATATGATTCAAGTTTGACCATTTATGCATAATATAGAAATTTATTTTGGTCTGAAAGATGTAGCTAAATCATATATACTTTTTCTTTTTTGGTGCGCAAGAGGGGCCAAAACCCCGGTAAGAATTAGTGAATCTTCCTCAAAGCAATAATCATGGCGTTGCGATCGAGGATATCTTTGGAATAACAGAATTTGGCCGGTGAAGTCAAAGATATCCCCGCCGCTAAATCATAGTGATTTATCCTTCCACCATCTTATCTGGCAGGGTATGAGGCCTTTAATTTGGAGCAACAGACTTTGTCTTTTTTGGATAAGAAATTTGTTTTGGTGAATAATTAAGGATGGTATTAGTTGAAGGTGGGACCATTATTTGTACATAAGAAACAAACTAAACGCGTAATTAAACTTAAAAAGATTAGTAAAGTTTACATTTTAAAATAAAACATGGATCCTAAAACTAAAAAAAGTGCTAAAAAGCGCTTCTTCTATTACTTATTATATTACTTAGGATAGGATTATCGGATAGGCCGGGTCGTCACTAATCTTGTCCTTGAATGGTGTCTTGCTGGACTGAAAGCGTAACGATCATTATTAATTACCATCTTTTTAACCTTGCTAATGACAGTTAACCTATGATATGAAAGACAATATGATGGACTAACGCAAGTTGTGTTTGCCTTTATTTCTGAATACTTTTCTTTTCGATATGATCGTGCGATAAATCATAAATGTCGTCGTCCTTGTACTGAAAGGGACATTCCTTCGTTTCCGTACTCACAATTGAACTTTCCTGTTACGAGGTAAATGTGTGGATGAGGTTGTTCAGTCACCCATGCTGCTAACCTTTTTGCTTCCACAGTTCACTGCACACTGCACTTTATGGACTCTGCGGACTTCCATGCTTTGGAGTCTTTTTCTTCCATTCATTGGTAGGCTGCTAGCTTGAACAATGCATGAACAAGACTTTCTTCGAGTCAGTGATAGGCCGGTAGCTTCAACAATAAATGCTCTGTGGATAAAAAGGAATGTACTTGTCGTAAGAATTTTCAATATAATACTCCATCCGTCCCATTTTATGTGACATGTTCAGTTATTTTTAATCTTATTTTTCATAATATTAAGTTTAGGGTTTAGTATACAAAATTTATATATTTAGAAACTAATCTAAAAGTGCTATTAAACACACAAAAATCAAATTTAAAAATAAGTAAAGAATACAAAAAAAAAAAAAATAAACAAAGCAGAAAAAGTTAGTTTGACCAATGAATAGTAAGTAAGACAAAAAAAAAAAGGGCAAAAGTATAATATAGTATATTCTAAGGGATAATTGCATATTTTGTCTCTAAGTTATAGGGTAATTGTAGAATTCGTCACTAAGTGTTGGTCATGCTCACTTTTCATCCCTAGGTTATCATCGGCATTGCACTTTTCGTCCTTCCATGCTCACTTTTTATCCATAAGTTATAATAAAATTAAAAATTTCGTCTCTAATGTTTTATTAGTAAAGGAATGAAAAGTACAACGTTAATGATAACTTAGGGACGAAAAGTGCGTATCACAAACACTTAGAACGAATTCTACAATTACGTTATAATTTAGGGACAAAAGTGTAATATTTTCTATATTAATACAGTGATCATGATGTAAGTATATGACTAACTGTACTCAATAAGTGATTTAGTCTGATTAGGTAACTTACATATTCATTTCGGATTTAACTGATTATCTGTGATGACACGTTGACTTCTAAGCAAAACGGTCATCCCACAACTCCTGTAATTAGAATATACTATAACGTGCCTGTAAGGCTTAGCTCACTAGTTCAGTAGGACGTATTTGGAAGAAGAGATCAAAGTTTGAAACTCGACAACGACAGTGTGAGTATAGTATTATGCCTAAAGTGGACACATCTCTTGTATGCACTAGCATTTGGTCATGTCTGTTGAGCGATTAAGTTACCGTGATTTACATTCTCTCAGATGTTCTGCGGGCAGCGTGAAGGGCCCTTGTGGTGAGATATCAACTATGGCTAGATATATACAAATCATCATAAAGTTTCCACTATTACGACGAAGTTGCATTATTGGTTCCTCGTGATTTAATAAGTTTATTCCGTGAAATATGCTTACCTGGTGGCATGACTTTCTTCAGTGAAATAAGGGGTGATCTTTTGTCATTATGTGTATGTTTTAGGGATCTTGAGATAGTGTATACTGGGTACATTATCTCAAGGCACAATATATGGAATGGTTCAAAGGTGTACCACCTATCAATAGATATGTGCATTAAGTAGTTAGACATGTCTAAAACTCTAATGCTGGCAATTTCCAAATTAGACAAAAATAATTAAGCAAGCTAAGGATACTTTAAAGTTTAAACCACATGCAGAAAATGAGCCCTTCATTTTCTTTAAAAAATCAAACTAGTCATGAACATAGACGCATAAATTGAACTCTTACACGCTCCTTAATTAGCATACTTTGCCATTAACCCGTAAAATTAGCAGTAATTAATTAAGTTCGTACGTGCTCCTCAGCATGCCATTAATTATATCATCTGTTTGCAGAGCTGAGAGCTATGGATTAGTGGCTTATCTTCAGCTTAACTAAGCTAATTAATCACAATAGTCTTGTAACATTAGCGGTAATTTAAGTATAGATTTGAGAAGTGACATATATGCACCGTCCCTTTGTTTGGTATAGAGTGATGTTGATTTGGAGACGACAATGTGATGGGTCCATTGCTGATTTTTCTACTGCGTCGCATGCAGTCCAGTGAAGGTATTAACGGAGGTGGGTTTATTGAGGGTTTGGTCTGTCTTTACTTCTAAAATTACCCCTATTGGCTATTGGTTGGTTGCTGGGTCGAGAAAAGTCTGTCTTTTTCCAAGAAAATCCAGGCAAGATTGCAATCCAAATGAAAGAATTGAAATATAATGTACCGTACCTGTGTCTATGTTTTGTGTCATTAATCAATGCTTTTATGGGTAGAGATGATGTTGAGGCATAACTGATAGGATATGTAGGTCTCGAGGGACCACAATAATAAACTTATGAACTAAGTTATCAGATTATACATACGGTTGTAGACTTGTAGTAATAGGTCTAAATAAAGTTGGTCTTTAATTGTAATTTTTAAATAGAATGATTAACTTAGGGTGTGTTTGGTTTGGAGGGTTTTGGTATAATGTATGGGTATCAAAGTGATTATTATTGTTTGGTTGATAGGTTTTGAGAATGTTATTATGGGTTTGGAATACCCCATTAATGAGAAAATCCATATCCTTATTAAATAAGGGTTTCATTTCCCTTCTTCATTCTTCCCCAACTATTAATAATGATTCTCATTCCACCCAACTACCAAACATGCTAAATACTTCTACCATAACCCATTACCCTTACCAAGTATTTGATACCCATTCCGATTCTGATTCCCATATACGAACCAAACGCACCCTTAGAGTATATTAGATTTTGACATTTTGTAGAAGAATGAAGTAACTCAGGTTTTAGAAAAACAAAATTCACCACCATCCTTCCGTTGCTTACCTTTTTTACTACAAAGAGTTTACTTTTGAGAGTTGAGACATTAAGAATGTTGGCTAAGGATGGATTGTCAAATCACAGCATATTGGGAATTTGGAAGGCTTAACAGAATGGTGAAGTTGGAACCAACATGGTAAGAACAAGTGGGGATAAGAGGTAAAAGCAGCATTGCAGAAGGATAACCACAAAACATATTTTATAACAGATAGATACTTAGCATAGGCACCTGATCGATATTACCTAGCAAGTAGTCGGACTCAGTATTCGGACTTGACAGTTATCACCCGGATCGTGATTAGTCGGCTCCCTAACTATCCTTCCATAACCCGCAATTTATTACACAATTAATGTGCCTTTATTATCCAATTATTACCCCACTACCTCCCATTTATCACCCATTAACCACTAATTCATTGCCTATTATTACCCATAAACACTCCATTATTAGGGAATAATCACTCACCATGTGCACCACCCTCTATTCTATTATAAAACAAGAAGAAAATCAGAGAGCAAGGGGGCTTCAACACTGAGAGACTAACATTTTCTTTAGACTAGTACACAACAAAACAAAATATGTACAAGGATTCTATCAATAAAATAGTGAGTTTCGGTTTGGTACCGCCCAAAAAGGCCTGTGGTTTTTACCCTTTCGGTTTCCACGTCAAAATACTGTGTCTTACTCCTATTTTTGTTGATTTATTTTTACATTATATATATCAATCGGTTGTGTTGGCCCGCCGAGTGACCACCCCGGGGTCACAAAACCATCAATAACCATCAACCAACGAAGCTGTTTTTTATTTCTTTTTTTTTTTAATTTTAAATAATTATTGTTTTAAAATTATTTTTAAATTGTGGTAACTTGTTAGAAAACTGTAAATTGGACTAATTGAATGAAATGTGTTAGTTTATGGACTCAATTGTAACTTTTTTCAAGTTCAGTGGCTTAATTGCATTATTGTGTGTAGTTCAATGGCCTATTTGACCCTTATTCCTATTTATTATGAGAGAAAATTTTACTTTTTGTCTCCTTACTATTATATACATGAATCACATTTGATCCTTAACTATTAAAATTTTCTAATTAGGCCCATACTATGTAATTTGTACTCCGTATCACATTTGGTCCTGCCATCTAATTTTCCAGTCAATTGTTGGTTCTTCTTCCGAAATGAGCTCATCCGGCAATAGTTGGCTAGAAAATTGGACTAAAGGACCAAATGTGATACAAATTATATAATCATTGACCTAATTAAAAAATTTTAATAGTCAAGAACCAAATGTGATTCATGTATAATAGTAGCCGATCCGAAAGTGAAATATATTCTATTTATGAAATTAACTTATATTTTTTTTTCTTAATTTTTAACCATTTGTAGACGGATAGATCTTATTAGTTTACAGATTCTTAGGAAAAGTCTAATTTTCATTTCAACCTGAACACACACATATATATACCCAAGCGGGTTCTGGCCTATTTGTGACTGAGGTACGAAATAAGCCTAAGTTCTCTTTGAAGCCCAAACCTTAAGAATAAGAAATGAATTCTGCAAAGTGAAAAAGTAGGCTCATAATAAAGAATTAATGGTAGGCCCAACACATAAAATTAAACCTATCTTGTGCCCAAGTTCATTGTTCAAATCAGTCTCATGAGTCATGAATAATAATCTATAAGATCATCTTACAAAAGTTTTGGCAAAATATATTATGGATTCAAGTTGTTTTCAAAAAAAAAAAAATATTATGGATTCTAAGTTCATTATAATAATGACAAATTATACTATGAATCATGGTTCGAATTATAATATGTATCACTAATATAAATTTATTTTTAATGTACTACATGTTCATTTTAGATAGTATACTACAAATAAATTCATATCACAACATAATGAATTTACTGAAAATGAATTTGTAATACAGTAAAATAAATGTGTATATCAGTACTATGTCTTGTAATGTGGATCGCTAGAACCTCAAGCAATAATATTACTATATATTTTTCTACAGATATTATATACATCCATATCCATTAATGGTGGACATGGTCTCGATAAAACTATCAATAGAAATACTGAAGGTTGATTAGAATAACACCAATTAACCAATTATCAGTTAAATATATTATCCTCTTTTTTTAGATATATAAATAAATCAATGTATAAAACAAAAAAATTTGTTGAAATTTTTTAAATGACACCAATACTATTATATTTTTTAAATATATCGTTTCAATAATTGTGTGATAAACTTATAATATTGACTTGCATAATTAATTAGAATTTTAATCGTTTTACAATAATATTAATTTATTAATAATTCTTTTAGCTTATTTAACTAAGCATTTCAAAATAACCTAATCGATTACACACAGTTTATTAATATCATAGTTTATTAAATATTAATAGGGAGTAATTCTTTTAGCTTATTTAAACACACATTTTTGCAGTATTTATTAGTACTTACGGAACCTTAGCTTGAAAAAATACATTGGGGCAGCAAATTAGGGATCAGTGTAGCGACAAAGGGACAAGAAATGCATGGCAGAATATGGCTCTTGTCGATCTGGAACTCTAATTTGATCAAAAAAATTGCAGCACCTCTGATCCAGCGGTTATTGGAACTTGGAAGAAGACATTGGCAGTGCATATCAAGCATTCTTGCAGGTTCGTATGGTACTGCTGACAGGTATTCACGGATATATCAATTTTTAATCTATTTGGCATACTAATTTATAAACTAGTTTAAAACTGAAAGTTTAAAAACTAGTCGCTACTAGCTTATTTTGAAACGCTATTTAAAATTGTGTTTCAAAACGCTACTTAAAATTGCGTTTCAAAATAAGTTTTTATTTTAAATTCTTCATATATGTTTTATTAAATAGAGCTTATGATTTACTTGTAGTTTAAACTAAAATAAGTTATAAGTTATAAAATAAGCTCTATTAAACACAATCAATGTTTGGTACGCTTAGCAGAAAGTTGAAAAGCTAATAGCTACTCTATAATAAACTAACTAATTGAAATTAAAGTGTTTGGTAAAATTAATTATTGAATTAGCTGATAAGTGTAAAAAGACATAAAATGATAAACTAAGATATAAGATTTTGATTAATGAATGGGTAAATAGTGTCATTTTTGTAAATTAATAAATATTAAAAAAAATAAAAACTAATAGCTTATTTTTAAACAAAACTTGAACATTTGGGGTAACACTTTAAAATAAGCTATTATATTTTTTAAGTTCTCATTTTTACCAAACAGATATTATAGTTTATTTGTAACGTAAAATAAATTATAAGCTCTACCAAACAGAGCTAATATGTTAATTTGTATGTACACAATCTGATGAATCATGGTCCACAACAACATAATTTGTGCAAGATAATGATAACTAACGACTAACATAATAGCCCCCACCAAAAAAAAAAAAAAAAACGACTAACATATAATAGACTAACATTAAGAATATATATTGCACAACTGATCTGTTGCTTCGCGTTTGGATTGCTTGCCCTCTTTATACATTGATGGTAATGTGGGTTAGGAAGCTAGCTAGTATGCAATTGTAAAGTACAACTTTGCATTGCATCTAATAGGAAGCTAGTACAATGATTCAAAATTTATCCTTGGATAAGAATGCATATGAATTGATTTATCGCCACCTTTTATATAGGCTTCCAAGGTGGTTAATTGCTCAACTCAACACTCCAAAATGTGGGACATGCTAACCAACTGCATGATTAACCCACAACACATGGCACACACCAAGCATTGCTCAAAACTAGTACGCAATTGTGCACGATCGTTGCACAAGCAGTGCACAGTACCTTTACTTCTTCTTTTTTTTTTTTCTTTTTTTTTTTTTTTTTTTTGCAATACAATATGGAGGGGGAAACCCCAGGCTGAGTCTCATAAACAAAACAGCCTACACCGTCTCAAGAATGAGACGATCGCAAACAGCCCCTAGTTGATCGTTATACACAAAGTTAATGCATTCGGGAGGGGGTGAAACAAAAAGGGTCATGATCTCTCTAGAATTGCACCCATGCTTTGCTAAATAATCCGCAATAGTGTTTTGTTCACGGAATATATGCACCCCACTTTTCTAGATGAGATCTCTGCATTTAATCCCCAACTGCCCCATGTTGTTCCCTCCCCGACTGTTCTCATTAAGACACTTGGTCAACTCCTTACTGTCACTTTGAATCTCCATGTCGAGGATTCCTTTAGGTGCTGTCCATTGCAAGGCTAGATAAAGTGCAGTGAGCTCAGCCTCTAGTGGGTTACTGGCGTGAAAAGAAAAAGAGCAGCCTTCCATCCAGTTTCCTTTATGGTCTCTAAGAACCGCACCTCCTCCAACAGTCGAGTGATTTCCTGTAAAGGCACCAACAGTACCTTTACCTTTGCCCCTAACCCCAATCATCATCTTCTAGACCTAGGTATAATCCCTCCATCAATATATTTCACAATATACAATTGAAATAGATAATGAGTGAATAAGAAATTAAATTGATTCTCAAAGTATGTCTATAAAATTAAAAAAATAAAGTTTGATAAGTCTTTAAATTAAAGTAGCATTTGTCACATATTGAAACAGTAAATGTGTTTACACTACTATAAATACATTTCAACTTTATCGTTACTTTCTCAACCAAATGAAGCCTCCAGTAAGGCTCGAACCCACTCCATCCATGTGGGGTAAACCGAGTGTCACTAGACCACAAGGTCTTTGGCGAGTTAAAAAAGTGTAGTTAAAATATTCTCTACCGATAATGCAGATAGTGAAAGTCAAAATTTAGGAAAACCTAATCAGGAGATTATGACATGGTAGGAGTCACAGCTCGTGATATTGATGGATGTGATGAATGAATTGAAGTTGAATTCATAATGCATGTATGAGAGTACTGCTGGCTGCACCTATATATTTCTCTTCCATCTGGGATTCGGTAGATTAATTAGTACATTTCCAATTGCATGTGCATCTCATAAATGCTCCTTAGGCCTTAGTTTACAAGGACCCCATTGCCATTGCCATTCCAACCAACATTGCTATATGTAATATGTGGTTGGATTTTGTATTGCTGGTGGACTGTATCTTTCATACTTTCATTATCCTACTGTTCATGCCAAACTATTGGCTAGCTTCCGGATTATTGCCATACTAGAATTCAAACTAATAATTTGTCTGTCAAATATTTGACCAAGCGACGAAAAAGAATCGTATCTATATTTATCAGCAAACATGTCAAACTTATCTTCAAAATCAATAATGCACGACTTAATTATAGTACTTACCACTACATACTATGTTATTTTTATATTTGGTCTTCAAGTATTATTTTTACTACATTGGTGTATCGATTTCGTTTTTGTCACATTTAGTATTTCGAACAAAAATTTTGACAAAAAAATGGCTCCCATTCATCAACATTTTCAACTGAAATTATACCAACTTAAATATTTTGATGTAATCTTATGATTTTCAACTACAAATGCAATAAATTCTAATTATTTTTGACTAAAAATTTGATTGAAAGGTTGAAATGTGACAAAAATAAAAATTATGTACTAACGTGACTTGATGACTAAACTTAATTGTTGTAAATTTGGAGATGTAATTTGTGGTGTCGTGAAAGTCGGCAGCTTCTATGATATAACATTACAACCTCTCCATTGATGGATGCGAAATAATTCAAAATCAAATCGATATGATATTTAATTCTTCTACATTCTAAATTGAGTGATTACAAATCACAATGTCGTGTCTAATGTCTTCCCCTCAAATTTAATAATAATAATAATAATAATAATAATAATAATTATTATTATTATTATTATTATTATTATTATTATAAAAACTTTATTCTTTTTCAAAAAAAAAAAAAAACTTTATTTAGCATCCTGTTTTACAAATAATGTCTTCAAAGTCGGCAGGTTCTATGATATGATCTGTCCATTGATGAAAGCGAAAATATATCCATATATGATATGTATGTAGTTCTTCTACATTCTTAACTTGGTGATCACTA
Source organism: Ipomoea triloba (assembly GCF_003576645.1). Taxonomy (NCBI): domain Eukaryota; kingdom Viridiplantae; phylum Streptophyta; class Magnoliopsida; order Solanales; family Convolvulaceae; genus Ipomoea; species Ipomoea triloba. The sequence goes on along the minus strand of NC_044917.1, from coordinate 7,006,487 downwards.
AGGCCAGGCCTAACTTTGTTTTGACTAACTCTCCCAATCACCATCATTTTATGTGATATCAATAAATAATAAAACTCTCCATGGAAGGCGACCAACTGCAATCAAAGCAAGTATTGCCGAAGATGGTAAAATTGTCGCCAAAACTTAATGACCTGCAGGTTATTTATTAATTTTTGAACTTCACTACTTCAATATAACATATTAAATGGTGTAATTGCATTTTTTAGAAGTCTATGAGTTTAATTGATTTTCAGGTAAAGTTTAGAGGCTTAATTGACTCATTTCCTAAAAATAATTATAAGTGGTAGTTGTAATGTGTAGTATGGTGAGGTGGTGGTAGTGGTACACTGGTGTGTGGTGCTGGAGGATGAGGTGGTAGTGGTAGTGGTGGTGGTGGTGGTGATGGCGGTGGTAGTGTTGGTGTGGTGGTTAATTGTAATAATTATTCAGAAACTTGATTGAAGAGATCAAGATAAAAGAGAAGAAAGAGACATGAAAATAAGGACTTTAGAAAATGTCTTTCGACTAAAAATCTATGAAGACATTTTCCGTCAAATTGAGCACTTTTTCGTTGACCAAAATAAATATTTTTTTACCTCATTTTCTTTGAATATCACATACACAAAAATCCAAAAAATGATTTTTGTAAGTTATTTTCTACGTTTCAAAACAAACCCTTAATGAATCATATTTAATTTGGTCTGATTCGCATCAACATTGGGTGTAGCACCCACACTGTGGCTGCTAAGGCTCTCCTTGCTCACAATCTACAATCTAGGAACCAACCAATCAAGTTGCCCGTGTGGGTAAATGTATGGAATCTCAATTCACACAGATTTTCAAATTCAAATTTGAAATGAAGGGACTTCTAAAAAAAAGTTATATATGGTAAAGGGTAGTAATGCTATTCACCCCTTTTGAAAATTTTCACCTCGAATCTTCCCCTTTTTACATGTTAAATTTTTTTTTAATTTGACAATTATCTTTCTTTTTAACTAATGATGGGATCGCCCAATTCATAGGCACCAATGATTTTAAGCCACATCATATAGAGAAATATTAGGGAAAATTTTTGGAAGGGAAAATATCTTTTTTATATGATAAAAATCATAAAATATTACATGTAAACTCGAGTTATACTTGAATAGATATGAAACAATGTCTACTAATAAACACAATAATGACAATAGTATTAAAGCAAGCAATAAATTTTGTTAATTTTTTAAAGTCTCATGTTACATTATTTACTAAAAGCATTTTAGAAATGCTACCATTGTATTAAAATATTGCATGAATCTCTTATTAACTTATGGTGGAGTACCTTAAAAAAAATCATGGTGGAGTGATTACTTCATAAATAACTAATAAAAATAAATAGCCTTCATTTTTTAAATAAATTGCAACAAGGAAGCACAATATGACAAAATGAAATCATTTAAATTATTTTGAAACTTTAGGCAAATAAAGATAAAAGGAAAACAAATTAAATAAGCTCCATAAGTTGAACAAATAGAGCAATTGATCTTTAAATTGAAAAACAAAAAAAAAAAAACAAAAAAAAAAAAACCAAACATTCAAACNAAAAAAAAAAAAACAAAAAAAAAAAAACCAAACATTCAAACCCCATAATTCGACAAAAAGTGCAATTGAAACTTAATTTTACATGTTTAATAGGTTTCCCTTAATTTGACAGTATATTGCTTCTATGTGTACTTTTATTAAAATGTAGCACTGATTTGATAAATTAACTGAAAATCTTACAGTTAAACAAATAATGAAGATTATGATTCAACTATACTTTTTGTTAATTTAAAGGTTTGGGTGGATCTTATTAGCTAAGGGTTAGATCAACTACATTATTTATTTGACTTGAATTTTTTCTAAGATAATATTATTTTGAATTCAAATGAAAAAAGAAATTATGATTTTTAAATTCACGAGAAAATTTATGCTCCTATGTAAGGAAGATCATGTGTGCGAGGGCTAATGACAGAAAAGGAATTCATTGGCCAATAATTGACAAAAATATGAACAATTTGAAACTGGGACAAAAATAGAAAAAATTCATTTGGGACATGAACATGCGTTTGAAGTCAGAAACGCATGTCCCATTTGCATTCTATTTTTATTTATTTTTTTGAAATACCAAATCTAAACGCAAGTGGGACTTGGTTTGACATATAATATACGTCAAACGCAAGTACCACATGCGTTTGACGATAAAAAAAATTAAAAATAAAAAATAAAAATTATCACCGCCGGCGATCATGGTTGCCTTCTCCTTCGCAGGAAAAGGTAACCAGCCTTCTCCTTCAAATGCATATCTCAAATGAGTTTTTTTTATTTTTGTCTTAATTTTAAATGATTTCTATTTTTGTCAATTATGGACCAAGGAGTCCCATTTTTGTCATTAGCCTCTGTGTGACAACTGACAACGGTAGCCAAAAACGAGATGTGGAAAAATGTTAAGCAATATATATAGAGCCAATCCTTTCTATAGTCAACAGAAGTAGAGAACATTGAAGAATAATATTTAATGGAGGAGAGTACTTTAATGAATATTCACTATTCAGGTCGTCTTTGTCTTAGGGCCCAAATGTCATGTTCTCATAAGTCATAACCACTCAACCAAAGAAGTTTGCCATGGAGGCAGTTTAAGAGAAATTATAATATATTGCTTTTTTTTTTCTTTCAAATTTTAAATAGAATGGCCCACCAGTCATGTGCAACTAAGAGACTCAATTTTTAAGAATTTTTTTTAAAAAAAAAAACAAACAAACAAAGAAAAGAATTGGACACTCCATTTATTCTTAAAAATTTGCCCTCCTATTGGGTTCTCAATTTTTTTTTCTATAAATAAATACAATAACATTTATAACTTATTTATTAAAAAAATGTGTACTCTACATTTATTATAAGCAAAAGTAAGAAAGAAAGTCCATTTCAGTTGTTATGACAAACAAAAACGTAAATATATATATCACTTAGGGGCGTTTGGTTCAAGTTATATAAGATAACTGAGGTTATATTTGTTTGGTAATATAAGATTCTCATGTTTGGTTCAGGTTATGTAAGATTCCCAGGGAATGTAACATAACCTCCCGATAAAGTTTTTAGCTATTGGAAGGGAATGTGAAATACACCCCGATTTCTTAGGTAATCTCACATTCTCTTATCTTATTCCTAATATTGAGCTTTTGAAATTTTAATCAATTTATCTTATTTCCGTTGTCTTATTTACCTACTTCAATTTTAAACCAAACACAGGAATCTAACATTCACAGTTATTTAACATTCTCAGCAATCTAACATTCCCTAAGGTAATCTAACATTCCGTAAACCAAACGCCCCTTATTAGTTAATACATTAAATATACTCTCATAAATGATAAATCTATGTGTCCAATCAAAGCAGACAATACTTTTAGAATGAAGGGAGTAAGATTAAAGTTTATGTTTGTTAGTATATATACTTTTGTTTTAGTATAACCGTGTTATTGAATTTATAATTATTTTATAAAAAGTCTATTATTTACAAAGATATTAATTTAGTGATAAAGATTATAGTAAAAGCATGAGGATATTAAATTGTATTTTTAAGCAAAATTATATATATATATATATATATATATATATATATATATATATATATATAAAGAAACTGAAAATAAATTATTAAACCAGACTTGTTCATGATGGATCTATCCGAAAACAAATTATAGTATTATACTCCATAATAATCCTAACAAGAATGAAACATCATATCATGAAATGCGCAACATGCATGGAAGATGGACATGCATAGTATACGCCATTGTTGACTTATAATAACTAATCAGTGAATTCCCTTATCGATCCAGTCGAGAGTGGAGTTCTGAAATTATATATGTTAATTATTGCAGAAATATGCAGTTTTAATATCTGTTTTAATTTGCAACATATATATTTTTATATTATTGGATTAATCTATCCTACCTGGCTGCCCAGAATTTAGATAGTGAATCTTGTTTTGTGTGTTCATCCACGTTCTTGCACGCATGGATTGCCATTTCCACGTGCGTCCAATATTGTTCTACACCTACATATCCTTAGAAATAATATCACATTAGAAATACTACAATTAGCTCCTTACGTACTAGTTTGTCGTGCCATGCTCTAATTGATCTTAAAATAAAGATTAATATGTTTTGTATGATACCGTTTTATTATGTGAGATGTGTAATACTTTTTAAATTTAAATATAATATTTTTTTATGAGTCCATAGAAAATCATTACATTTTACTAGTAGTTAAAAAGTATTGTATGTTTTACGTAGTTGGTCTCACATAAGACCTATTCCAAAAAGATTGTTTCAATTTCTTTTTCTTTTTCTCCAATATAATTTGTACATACAATGAGATTTTTACTCATGAGAGTACATTTACAAGTTACATTTCTAAATAAATATTAAGAAATAATTTTTATTTTCAAAAAAAAAATAAATGCAATAAAATTTATATTGTGTCATGTATACTAAATATTGCCCACTCTAACAAATTTTACTTGTCATGTTTATTATTCATTGGCCATATATATTAATATTTTCTTCGCTTATTTTTTATAACTTTATAATTTTAGTTTTTTTATTTAATACTTCATATTACTTTTGACGTAAATTTTATATATTAATACTAAATTTAATATTAAAAAAATTAAATCATAAATAACTCCAATCAAACATCAAACTCATTAATTAAAACATGTACACAAAATGGGATGTAAAGAGTAACAACTTGTACATTGCATAAGAACTTATGGCCTTACATGGTCTCGTATAATTGGTCGGCTCATGTTCGCGTAAAAACTTATAAATTATAATATTTAAAAAGAAAAAAAAAAAAAGTAACACATTTTTTCCTTTTTTCTTTTTTTTTTTTCTTTTGGATGTAGTCAAACATGACACGGGAGCTTCATAACTTTTTTCTTTTTCTCTTTTGGGTGGAGTCAAATATGGCCTTAACAGCGTTAATTACGGGATGCAAAAATTAAATCTTTTGAATTAATAAGCTCACATGCTCCCAAAGCTTTTAATAGTTTTTGACTCTCCAACAATTAGACAATCCACATTATTGACGTTAACTTTTATGTACTTATTCAACCAATATAAATCAAATAAAGATTGAATAACAACTGATTATAACAACTTTTATTAATTAAAAATGATGTAAATTGTATGCAGTAAGTCGTCAAGTCGGTAATAAAAATTAGTATATTAGAATTGTAATAAAAAAAAAATTTAAAACAAGGCTAACAGGTTTTATATACTAATAATGTTTCAATTCAAGCACCAGATCTAAGTCAATTGTCACGCTACATCAATACTCATCACCAATCCTTTTTGGCACACTAATGTGTTGTGTTTTTCCATTGCTATCGTGCCTTGATTGTTTAACAAGTTATATATTTAAAGTGAATAACATCTTTTGAACAGAAAAATTAACTTCAAATTCTAACACACTATTGTTACACATTAATCAAAACACACCTCTATCAACTCGTTCCACATGAGGCTTACGGCTCATTCTTTCACTATGCTTAGCTAATTAAACTTGGCAAAACATACACATAAATTTATTTCGCTCGCCCCTAAACAAAAACTCACTTACAAAATTTTGAAAAAAGATGTATTTAGCCCGCACGAGCAGTAATGAATTATAAGACAATAACGCATGATCTATAGTTGACAATTGCAATGTAGAATTTACACCTAATCTGGAAAAAATTGTATTGACACTTGCCAGTTGAAAAAATAAAAGATTGGTGGTCCTAATTAATGGATCAAAATGTTTACACCAAACAGTTTAATACTCCAAATAATAATGGAGTAATAAAGAAAAACGACTGGTCGCTCCAAATTTGCCAACCTAAAACAAAGGGTGATGTACGTGTCTACCGAATCAATGCAGTGATATGGGTCCCTACTTTGAAGTTTTGGCCTGACTCTCCGCTCTCCAGGCTCCAGCATTTATTTACATCACAAGTTTCAAATTCACCACTCCGACGGTCCAACCCCGACAGCAAAGTGTGCTTATGCTTGGGAAAGGGAAAGGGAAAGAGAAATGGTGTAAATCTGTCCGGGTGAAGGTTCCATTCATTGTGTGGCATAAAAGCCAAAGCCAAGAAGCTACGTAGAAGCCCCATTTTTCTTTTACTCCAGGAGGTTTCAGGCTTCCAGCTCATAGCCTCATACATTTAACTTAGCCCCGAGAATCTTTGATACCTCTGCATTTTGCTATTCGCAATCCTTTCTGTCCCCACCTGCAGAACCTTTGTACCTGTAAAGTTATGTGAATCAACTCCAACCCATATCGTCCTTCATCACTCTAGTTTTCTGATTTCTCTGCTCCAAAAAGGTGGGTTCTTTTTGTTTTTATAGTCTTCTGTCTCTGTCGGAAAGCTATACACCATCAACATTTAGTTGTTCTTATGCTATATATCCAAGGAGTAACAGTTTCTTCTTTTTTTTTTTTTTTTTTTTTTTTTTTTTTTTTTTTTGTAAACCCGGGGATTACTGATTTAGTGAGATTTTGATTCCGTTATTATAGGTGTAGAAATCCAAATGTTGTTAGAGGAGCTGGGGATGTGCCAGTGAATGTGAAATTGGGCTAATGAAGGAGAAGAATGGTCTTATTTCTACTCTGGGTCTAATCAAGAATACCCCTTTTGCTTGTTCCACGTTTTTTGATGGTCCAAGTTGAAGTATTCTTCTTAAAGATTGGATCTTGGAGCAGGGTCAACTGTCAGTCCTCAGTCATGTTGCAATACTAAATTAGGGCTCCGAAGCTCATGGAGTAAAAATTTTAGTTACAAACTTTGCGTGCTACTAAATGTGAAGGTGTATAAAAGATTCACAGTGCAACTCCTGGTTGGTCATACCATCCTGGCTTTGTTTTTAGGTGGAAGTTTTGATTTTTGGGGGCATGAGTTGTCAGTGTTGCTTGTACTGACATTGTGGAGTTGTAGAGATTGGTTTAAGTAAGGGTGAGGTTTAGTTGAGGGTGTGAAGTTTGTGATAAGAGTCATTTGTGAAGATGTCTGAATCCAAGTCATCTGAAACGCCAGAAAATTCTATGGAACTTCGATCATTGGCATTGACACCAACATGGTCTGTTGCTACTGTATTAACTGTATTTGTCGTAGTTTCACTGCTCGTGGAGCGATCCATACACCGATTGTGCAATGTAAGTGATAAGCTTTTCTCACTATGAGCTATTTTTCTTGCACGGCTTGCTGGCAAGGATAAGTAGTCCTAGAGAGACTTGACATATTGAACCATGGTGCTGAAGATTAACATTTCTGTATATTAATAGTAATACATTTCGTTTGTATCTTCTCCTGTTTTTGCAAAGTTGTTCATTTTGACAAATTTGTATTTTTACATATTCAGAATGGAAACTGGTAAAAAAACAAAGCAGTAGCTTACCATACCCTGCATATTTGCCTTTGTGTTAATGGTTTTCATTATGGTTTATATAAAAGAAAATATCTTAGAAGAAATTCTATTTTGTCAGTGGCTGAAGAAAACTGATAGAAAACCTTTGCTTGCAGCTGTGGAGAAAATGAAAGAAGGTACTTCCTATTAATTTATATTGCAATTACTGAAGTAATTCAACTCTTTGACATCTCCTGTCCTCTCTCCTTCATCCCATTCCCCTTTTAATATTTTTTTTTGCAACTCTAATCCAAAACCTTGTTTGAATGTTTGTGAGCAGAGTTAATGCTACTTGGCTTCATTTCTCTCCTACTTACGGCCACCTCAAGCATTATATCCAATATTTGCATCCCATCGAAGTTTTATGATGGTGTATTTGCTCCTTGCAAAAAGTCCGAAATTGAAGAAGAAAATGAAAATGAAGATTTCAAGGAGCGAAAACTTTTGATGGACCTTGTTTTCGATCATCCATTAAGAAGAATGCTTAATAGCTTGAACAAAAATACCTGTCCAGAGGCATGTCAATTTTCCTTCTGAAATTATAAGTCTACACTCGTTACGATAAATTTTATGTTATGTTATTCACTCGTGCTGCAATAACATGAGTGAACAACTAAATTTGAAAGGACTAGAAACTGATTCATTAGTTCGTCTGTTCGTTGCATCTTTACTCCACCCTGTCTTTCCCTCTATCCATACTTTTTCTTGCTTCCAAACAACCAAAGGAGTTAAAGAAAAAAAACTTCTTTTTCTGCAGAGTCATGAGCCATTTGTATCATATGAAGGCCTAGAGCAGCTCCACCGTTTCATCTTTGTCATGGCCATTACTCATATATCTTACAGCTGCTTAACAATGCTACTGGCGATTGTCAAGGTTGTATTCTTTGTTTGGGTACACTAGCTTAAGTAAAGTCTGCTTCTGAGTGTTATCATGTCATTCCAATGTGTCAGATTTTACTGATCTTAGTTGCTTGGTATTTGAAGGGGATGCTATTTTTTCATGTATTCATTTCAAAGGAGGAGGTTAAGTAATGGAAAGAATGGTGGTCCTATTTATCATTCTAAACATTTGTTGTTTGCATGACAACTTTAAGGCTAACTTTTGCTTTGTTGCAATCTTTTGCTTGTGTTATTTATGTAAAGAGTGAATGTAACTGCACAAATGTATGATGAATGCTTTAGGGTAGAACTTGCTGTTAGTTCTTGGTTATATGGTCTTTGTGATACTCTATTTAATGAGATCTTTCTGCAATGAATGAAGTTCTTAAGTAGTTAAATTTATAATTTACCTTCTAGTGTTCTTCCCCAGTGAATGAGCTTCTTTGTGAAACCAGAATAAGTAGATAGGGTGCTTAGTCTCTATAATAATGCCACGGCATATACCTGATAAATAATTTGACTCATTCTTGGGATCAAACTTTTGCTGCTTCTACTAGTTACCCGATGGAATTACCATAATTGTTCTCCACCTCCTGAGGTTAATTGATTTTTGTTCATGTACTCGATGTTGCTTGTCTTTTGATGCCTAAGATTCTTGCCAGATTCACACTTGGAGGGTTTGGGAGGATGAAGCTCACATGGACCGACATGGAGCATTAACTGGTAAGTTATCACTGCGAGGTGGAACCTACTAGTCTCCAATTTCTAGACCATGCCTCATCTGTAAGGATATGCATTAATTCAATTAATTTAGACTCTGAATTTAATATACTAGCAAGATTAGCAAGCATAAAGACTTGTAAACTTAATTCCTGATTTCTTGTACTATTCATTCCTTTTGGTAGGACCAATTTATGTGTTTGAGCAAAGGAAACAAATGCTGATACTCTTCTTATCTTTTTTGTTTTTGTTTTGTATTTTTTTTTGTTGGTCTTGCAGATAGGACAAGAGCAATGACAATGCGAAGGCAGTCAACTTTTGTTAGAGTCCATACATCAAATCCTATGTCTAGAAATAGTGTTCTCATTTGGGTGGTATGTGTAATATATGTCACAATATTAATACATGCATTTCCATTGCCAACGCATTTGACACACACACACACACATATATATATTCTAACACATTGCTTTGGTAATACATATACATTCTGCAGACATGTTTCTTCAGGCAATTTGGGCGTTCAGTTGTTCGTGCGGATTACCTTTCACTACGGAAGGGTTTTATTATGGTATGCAAACATTATAGCAGTATGGCTAAGGCATCAATGTACTTTATGTTACTGATAGTGCACTCTGGGCAACAACCTTGATGTGGTTTTATTTGAGGAACTGCATACATTACACTATCTTGGTTTCAAGTATGCAGCTAAAGATGGGTAAACATGTTTCCTTCAAACTCAATAAACATCATACTTTCGCACAAATTCCAAGGAAAAAAATGTTAGACTTGTGTATCTGTGTGGGAAAGAGAGAGACACTACTTCCTCGAAATGGTTAGGTTCAATGCCAATTTTTTATTGCTCCTGAAGTTTGGACAATCTTCTACTGAGATTGATGGAACTTAAATATGCCATTGCAAGTTTATAAACGGGGAAGAAGGTCAATGGGTTTGGATAGTACATTTTATTGGAACTAGTTTTAACAGGCGTTTATTTGTTGTGAATCCGTTAGAGCATCCTCTTAACATTAACAGCTTAATCATTTTCCTTATTCTCGAGCATCGTCCTTATATCCATCATCATCCAGACAGTTTGTTTTATGCTCTACTTTTATTTTACAACACAAGCTTTTGTTTCCTCGTAATTTATTTGTACTGTAATTTCAAAGTTATGTTGAATTATTGATTGTTATAGGCTTTGTTTCTTTGAATTCCTGACAGAACCACAACCTTACATCAAAATATGATTTTCATAGCTATATGATTCGATCCATGGAAGAAGAGTTCCAAAGAATAGTCGGTGTCAGGTAAGCATAAACATCAGAAAAGCCGACATTTATGTTGTATCTAGAAGACAATTGCATTTCTTATACATTTTTCCTCCTCATACCTAACCTTTGTGTAATATGATACAAACAAAATGATATAGTGACAGTATTTTGATAATATTGGAGATTTTGCATAGAATTGTTTTTGATACTCTATCTTGTATTTTTGTAGTGCACCACTCTGGGGATTCGTGGTTGCTTTTATGATGTTTAATGTCAAAGGTATAGAACATTACTCCATATCATTTATCATGAATATTCAAGTTGGAAGAACTGTTAATTCATGCTGTTTTAAATTAATAAGGAAAGCTCCCCGATCCATTGCTGTAGAAATTAGACCTTGTTGATATGCTCATCCTCGTTTTATTTAATTCGCAGGGTCGAATCTTTATTTCTGGATTGCACTATTTCCTATCACTGTGAGTTCAGATCCAAATGGACCGTCTATTACCTTTGTCTTTTTGCTTGAAGTGAAAATGCAGCACTTGCGCCATACATCGTGCCAATTTCATTCAATATTCTCCTGATTTCGCCATTTCTTGGCAGCTTGTTCTACTGGTAGGCACAAAACTGCAACACGTGATAGCAACATTGGCATTGGAGAGTGCTGGAATAACTGGCTATTTCCAGGGAGCAAAGCTAAAACCGAGGGATGAACTTTTTTGGTTTAAGAAGCCAGAACTACTGCTATCCCTGATTCACTTTGTCCTCTTCCAGGTTGATACTAATTTATTCCTCATTTTTTCTTTTCGACCGTGAGTTTTTTGTGCTGAAATGTATTGTGTCTTTCTTTGCAGAATGCGTTTGAGCTAGCTTCGTTCTTCTGGTTCTGGGTAAATCCCTTACTCCTATTTCTTTTAGTTCTGAGATCAAGATGAGTTAGCATTTGACTGATCTTATTTTGCAGAGTTATCAATCTACTTAGTATATATATTTGTAGTTTTTGGCTATAATTCTTAATGAAGCTATTTCTTATTGCAGTGGCAGTTTGGCTACAATTCTTGCTTTATATTCAACCACACACTAGTGTATCTACGGCTAATATTAGGGTATGCAACATTTTCAATCTTTTTCCTCGTGACACGACTTTCTTCATGGTAGTCTGAGCCTAATTCTATCGTTCACCACTCAGGTTTGCGGGGCAGTTTCTATGCAGCTATAGCACCTTACCACTCTATGCACTGGTTACTCAGGTAAAGACATGAAAATTATGGTTAAAAATTGAAATTACTTTGAAAATAATTTGAGATTGCGAGAAAATGTGTAAGAGCAATTGAAGTATGTGCTCCATCTTAACTAAAAGCCTAAGCTGATAGTTGGACTGCACATTTATGTTTATATTATATTTATGCTCAACAAGAACGAACTAATCGCGAGGTGTATTGCTCTACTCACCAGATGGGAACGAACTATAAGGCGGCCCTTATCCCACAGAGAATAAGAGAAACTATGCACGGTTGGGGGAAGGCAGCGAGGAGGAAGAGAAGGCATCATCATCGCAGCATGTATGATGATTCGACAACTGTGCACACTGATGCAAGCACGGTGTTGTCTGTTGAGGAAGACGATGATCACGGGTCGCTTGATAGCCCTCGAAAGAGCTATGGCCCGAATGCAGGGATTGAGTTGCAGCCTCCCAGTATTGTCACAGAAGGTGCTTGCATGAACGTTAACGAGGCCTCAAGTCGTGCTGTTACACCTCTCATTCGACCGTGTGCTTCTATCTCTTTCACTGATCCACCGAGGTTCCTTACAGAAGTAATTTCGAGATCCTCTTCAATGCCTATAAGAAGAGATCTGGAAAAAGATTGAATGCGACGAGAAAGAGATGGAAACTGGAATGATTCCCACTAATACTTTGATAGATTGTATGTATGGTGTTGAAAAGAGAAACCTACTAATGTACAAGAGTAGCTCATAGGTACAACATTTCTGCCTCCTACTCATACATATACTTCTAATATTTTTGTTCAAGGAATATAGCATTTATTAGAAGCAGTTTACCTCTAAAATGCATACATTTGAGCACAACATGGTTATAACCATTCCATTCCATCACTCCATATTTTACCTGACATGATGCGGTTTTGCATCAAAATGATCATTCTGCAAGTCCTTGCATCTCATTTTGGTCATTTAAAGTCTGAATTAGCAAAGGATGGGCGTATTGGGCAGTTCCATGGTGCAATTCAGAGTCTTGGCAAAACGAAAGGATGATGGTATCGATTGACATCTCCACCACTGCAAAGAAAAGGGAAGCCACAACATACCCGAGGCTCCAGCATACCTGTTCAGATCACGAAAGACCATCAAAACACACTCACAACATCTATACCTCTTAAATCAGCGTTAGTTATCTTTGGAATGCGATTCTTGCAAGGGAGAAGCATAGATGTACCAGCACAGGAAATAGCGGGGAGGAGATCTTGTGATGTGTGGACTTGTACTTGTGAGCATCCAGCATGAGAAAGCCGAAAAGTGCACTTGCAAGACTCACGCATAGTTTCCCGAGAAAGAGGACAACATCACCAATAACATTCACCTTTCCTATCTGAAGGATGTTACCTATAATGAGTTCTGTGGCTGTCTCAGAAGCTTTAAAGAAGCTCTTTCCCGTAATAGCTATCTGTAAGAATCAGGTAAAATTGCAACTCTCATGCACGTATGCTAATAATTTTACTTTTCCACTTGAAGCATGAGTTCTAATATGTATAATGATGGCAGAAGATTCGGATTATATTAGGCAAAGAAAAATCTAATGCTCTTGCTCAAGCATAGAGATGTGGTACCTAAGGTAAATATCGTTGGCTAATATGTAAACACAAAGTGAATTATGAGTAAATGCAATAATTCCTACTTACCATTACATAAGCATTACGGTTCACAGATTTGACGATCCAGCTAATGCACTTTAAGCAACCCTGAGAGGTATAAAACACCATCCTCCCCGCCCAGTTTTCTGATGTAGAACTAGACGCTTTAAGTTTGCGACGAAGTGCTTCAAGTATGAACCGGATAGACTCAACTAAGGATACTATCAAAGAACCAAGAGCAACAGACCCAATGCTGTAGCGTAGAAGCTCCTTCGTTGAGGAGAAAACTGAGACAAATGGACTCTCTGGCTGCATTAGGAAAGGAATTAACGCGAAGGTTAAACAATCATGATCCCAATGAAAGAGGGCTACTGAACTTGGGCTGCATAAAAGTCATAAACAAAAGACGCCTCACCGATGTTTTGCCTCGAGACCAATAATATGAAGCAACTGATCCTGCAACAATAGCAGAAGAGCATGCCACAAAAAACTGTGTAGCCCAGTAGCAGCCAAATACGTGGAAAAGAATTGCAGCGGCAATATGTGGAGTCTGTTGGATGCTATAGCCACAGCAACCATCACAGCTCACCCGTTTTGCTTTAAGATCATAAGCACAGCAATTAGCGCTACATTCATTCTGGACAACCCGCCCAGAACTGAAAAGATGGAAAGCAGCCGAGAACCAAAACGTGTAAAAGATTGCAAGGACAGCATATGGAATTATGGGGAAGATTATTAGCGCTTTTACTTCAATGACTTTTGCAGCAACCTGTAGGACATGTTTTGAAGCATCACAATAAGGTACTATGATCCTAAACCATAAATTAACTCTAACTTTTGACAACAAGATATGTTCTGTCACTACTTGCAGATAAAAAAAAAAAACAAAAAAACGCAATATTTATTTACTGCTTGGGAGGGAAGATATGATGAACTTGCCTTCAAAACAGATGTTGCCATAAGTATACGTCGGACTATGGCAATAGATGATAAAAAGGCAATAATCATGACGGCAGTCATAATAATTGCAGCAACATGGAGATGAGTTACCTCCTAAAAAGTTGAACAACCAAATAAATAGCAGAGGAAGATAATGAAAAGCAATTAAAGAGAAATCAAACAGAATCCATGTATACCCTCGCAGATACATGATAATATGGATCATGTTGTCCAATTATGGGGGATATCGCATCATTTCCAATCCATCCCGCTGGAAATAAGAAACATGAATACACATTTACTACACTCCATGAAAGGCATTTACTGTATTCAATCACACAATATATATATATGCAGGGAGCTATCCTAGATCATTTACCGGTAAATACATCTCCTAAGTCCTAACCTTTTAAGTAGTAGAACATTGTAACTGATATAACGAGGATATTGAAAAGGATAACTGTTATCCATGGCATAGCAGCAACAAAGTGATGGATCATCAAAAGCCATATAATTGACAGGAATACTGGCAAAATTCCTCCACAAACAATCAAGACAGGCCATGATTTTGCAACATCAGCTATATATCTCTGCAAAGAGAAATCAAATAAGATAACATCGAAACTTTATTAACAAATCCTGATGAAATGAAGAAGCAGCATATGTGTTTCCTTAAAATTCAATATTCTATTCACTCTCACAAACACCACTTATATTTTGAGAGTAGTGTTAAATTAACATGAAGAAAAAGAAGAGCACCAAGTTTAGGGGCAACCCATTTATACTTTCTGTTGATTATTAAAAACAGAAAAGTGGAAGGAGATAAAAAAGAGAGGTAAAGATCAGTAAATATTTTAATGTAATATCTTTTGATAGAGCAGCAAAGATGTACACGGCGTTAAAGTAACTTACCTTTAGGACAGATGACAGCGAGTTTATGGAATTGTGAATGTATTTATCTATTACAATTTCTTCTATAATGTCTACTCCACCCATCTCCTTCCAATGCCGCAAAGACACATTTGATGCACGGGTGATAATTTGACAGCTCTTATAAACTGGCATGGCAAGTAAAGGGTTACACACTACTTAAACTTATATTCTAGTACAACATTCAAACTTCCCTCCAAAATTAAAGGAAAAAAAAAAAAAGAGTACAATTAAAATTAAACCAATTAGAATTAAGAAGCAGGAGGAGCCCAGAGCCAAGAGATTTTCTGAATGAAAACTGACAAAATAACCTTAGTTTTTAAACATTGAATGATACTTTCTGACCCAAGTAGGTTCTTAACTTACCATTAACAGTAGGAAATAAGACTGGGTAGCAAGGACCCTGAAGCAGAAGAGAAGTGTTCCTTAAATCAGGAGTAAGGTCCTCAAAATAATCATAGTTTCTATCAATCCAGTCATCAACAGAGAGATGAATGTCACCCTCTGGATAGTCACAGACCCAAAATAGCGAGTCTTCTGAGGGATTAGGGCAGTCCATCAAGCAAATACTTCGGGCATTGGCAAGCTGGACATGGCTGCCCTTCAACCCACTTTGAAAAACCACATTCGGGTTTAACCAATATCTGAGTTCCAACTCACGAAGGTCAAGTTCTGCATGTCTGTCATTGCAAATGTTGCCTTTATAGTCCAGGTCATAAGTTAGCCTGCCAAACCAAACAAAGCACAAGCATGAGTGATTACATGCCCAAGCACAAGTTACAAGGGGCACATACATGCTATACATGCCTACATATACTGATATACATATACATATGTGTGTGTGTGTATAGTATGGTTTGAAAGAGCAAGCAAAACAAGCTCTTCAGCACATGGATCAATCTCCAGACTGCCAAAAGATTTATAGATTTCAAACCCAGAAGGTATGATTTTTTGAATTCATCAAATTTAGACACCACCAGAGAGCCCATTTTAGGCTTATGTAGGTGCCACTCCACTCTTATTAACTCAAAATGTACTTAGTCTTGCGTACACACTGTGAAAAAACAACCACACTTAAAGTAAATTTGTCTAACATACATAAAGCCCAACATTTGAAAACTACTCCGTACTTTAAAAAAAAACAACAGAAACTGACCTGAAGATTTTTTTTAAAAATCATAATGCATATAAAGGAACATCAACTCACCATTGGACTTATAAAAGAATAAACAACACAACTTTCTTACAAGAAAGACTATAATCTAATAGTAAATGATCAAAATGCATACAGACAAAAAGCATGAAGGATTTCAATAAATAATAGTACAACAAAAAAGGAAGAATTACAGTAAAAAGCAATCAGCTTTGAGTTGTTATACCTCAATGGGTTTCCTTGGTTGAACCCAAAGCTGGAATTGACAATCATAGCCACCCAGAAGGCAATGAAGATGACCAGAAACGCCACATCTCTGCATTTCCTCTTGCCTTTTACAATACCCCCACTGCCACCGTCCACTTCACCATTCCCTACCACTGCACCAAATGGACCTTTCATCCTCTATAGATCCCCCTCCCCACCTCTACAAATCAAAGGGTCTTAAGATATATAACCATATAGGAATACACACTTGTAAAAAGAGAGAGATGGAGAGTGAGAGTGCAAGTCTGGAGCGGGACAAAAGCTGAACTGCTGAAGCAGGAGAGAGGGAAAGGGGAGCCAAAACCCGGCAGGGGTTTATGCAATCACTATGCCTTTCAGAAATATATATTACTATTTTTTTTTTTTTGACATTATAAAATTGTTCGTATTAATATATCTTAGTAAAGAAAAAATGTAATTTGTCAAAAGCTATTTTGCTATTAAGACAAAGATGTTGTTGGATATTCTTTCTAGGAAATAATGATGGTATGAAGTATGTAGGATAACAACGGCACCTCTATGACCTCCATATATTGAAATTCCCGTGAGGCATAGATTTTTTTTTTTTTTTTTTACAAAAGTCATTATCACCTCCACTAAAGGTTGAATTCACCCCTTTTTATATAGGGGTGCAATCGAATGTCACTAGACCACAAGATTTTTGGCAATGTGTTACATAGATTCTTTATGCTTCAGGAAAAAGTAATACTACATCTGTCCCAAAATAGTTGTCTGGTTCGTTTAATGAGGCTTGACTGAAGTAATTTTTAATCCAATTTTTCATATTATTAAGTTTAGCATTAATATATAAAATTTATATATTTAGAAACTACATTAAAAGTACTATTAAACACAAAAAAATAAATTTAAAAATAATAAAAAATTACTAAAGAAAATAAACAAAGAAGGAAGAATTGGTTTGACCAATGAATAGTAAATATGACAGGTAAAATGGGACAGAGGAGTATTAGATTATAATAAATTCAATAGTACTACACCAAGCAAGTCATTATTACTACTCAATAGATTAATTGCATTTTCAATGACCCTATCATAACAGCTTAACAAGTCTACTTTTTCATAATAATTCTTTTTATTTTTTAAAAAGATGGCCTACACTTTCATAATGATAATGGAGTTTTTATTTATATACTTAAAAAAATGAGCAGGTATTAATAACCAATATCATGAGACAACATCAATAATAATAAAATCAAAGAAAGTAACATGTGGTCACAATCTTTTCTCAATCAAGTTAGTTAAGGTATTTATTTGATAACTACAAAGTTACAAGTTCCACTCTTAATGAGAGCGGCTTGAATTGCCATTAGGACGTCTATATCACAATTTTATTTTATTTTGTTGAAAGGACACAATTTTATATTTAGTTTTGAAAGAAAATGATATTTATTAATTTAAAATTAAAGGATGTCCATTATGGCATTTGGTAAGAGAGTCAAATAAATTCTTGAATTTTATACGAAAAAAATAATTATATCCGTAATCTTTAAAAAATTACAATTAAACATGGTCAAATAAGTTGTTTACCAGTAGCTGGCATGATAACTGTGCAATTAAACATGGTCAAATAAGTAATTCTGCATCTATATCAAGATTTTAGATTTAATTTTGAAAAAAAAAAGAAGATGGAATTTGCATATATAAAATTGAAGGAAAAGAGTGAAATAAGCTCATGAACTTTGTACGAAAAAACGATTAGATTCATAAACTTTAAAATAGTTGCAATTAAACATGATCAAATAAGTCATGTTTACCGATTATCAATAAGTTATGATGACTTAGCATGATAACCACCATTGGTAGTCGTTTAACGCAACTGGTTGATAACAAAGTCGTCACCATTCACCGAAAAAGGTGCGACCAACTGGTTGCTTCTTTAGTGACAATGACGAATGTTCGCCGATCACCGATTTCATCATCAAAATCTTTATGACTTATTTCATGTGGATAAGTGACTATTGGGTCTATATGCATTAAAATTACAAGAGTTTAATTAAGTTTTTAAAGATCAATAAGTTCATTAATTTATCGTATAGAGTTGCATGGTTCATTTGACTTTTTCTCTAAAATTGATTCTAATTTTAAACATTTAAATTTAAGTGAGAGAAAAAAAAAAAAAGGGGAGAAGATATCACATTATTGAATTCTTTTTAAAAAGTTTTAAATGTGTGTAGTATTAGGCCTATTTTAATCATAATGTATGCAATATTATATTATTTATATTGCGGTGTAAACTTTGTTTGACAACTAGCAATACAATTGTTGATTGTGTGAGTCAAATAAAGTTTGTCTTTACAATTTACATAGTGCAAATGCATATGTTATACATGACATATATACAAAGTTATAAATAAATATCATTCGAGCAAATATCTTATGTTTAAGTCTCAACGCGATTGGTCAATAATTTTTCACATAATGTATAATCTAGGTTTTAAAATTTAAAGTGTGTTTTATACAATGAAATTTTTAATTATTGGCTAGTTATCCTTTTTTTATGCATATCATTTTATGATTTGTATGGTCAAGTAACGTAGGGAAGACAAGTTGAGTACATGCTCAAAGCACTATGCTGGAAACAGTGGAAAGGGCCTTATTATGGAGTTGTATTTTATTTTTTAATAAAGTTTTAAAATTTATTTTATATACGGAAATATTTAAGTCATTATCATAAATTTATTGTTTAATACCGTTTCCATATAATCATTACACTCTTTTGAAATAATAATAATTCAATTACAAAATATATATGAAGAACATTGGAAAGTTTATAGACCCAATACTTGAAGGGTTCCTTGATCCAAGCTAGTCCAAGAGGTTTTTTTCTTTTTTTTTTTCTTTTTTTTTTTAAATAATATAGTCTTAAAATATGATTTTTATTTAAAATCATTTCATATATTAAAAGCGGATAAAAGCTCATTATTTTTATTTTTCTCTATACATGTAAAATGATAAGATCTGCCTTGGTGGATGTAACTTGTAAGTTAGTAATTTAAAAATTTAATTACTTATAATTTAGTGATGTAACTTCATAAATCTTTGATGAATAATTTGACTTAACGTAAAATTAAAGTTGGAGTTCGGCTCAAAGGGAATGAAGTTCAAAAAAGCCCAGAACTTAGCCCAACATGGGGTTGGCCTAGCTCCTTAACCCACCACACTTAGGCCCGCCGACACGTTCAAGCCCGTAAATTATGATATGGAACTATGGCAATCGTTATACCCTGCACCACGGTGCACATGGCAATGTGCACCACGTACGTTAAACGACGTCATTTTGGTGTTACTGGACACGGACGCGAATGACTCCAAGGAATTCATTATCTATAATACACATAATCATTATCTAGAATACACAGAATATTGACACACAATACACAGAACTCATCCTCCTAACATTTGAATGCACAAACACATCACAACCTGTGTTAATAACATGAATACACAGAATATTGACACAAAATACATAGAACTCATCCTCCTAAACATTCGAATGCACAAACACATCACAACATGTGTTACTAACATGAATACGCATAACGGTTGCCTAGAATACACAGAACGGTTGCCTATAATACACAGAATGATTGCCTGGAATACACAGAATATTAACATAAATACAGATATCGGCCGAAACGGGAAACGTGATTTAAAAAAAACGGACGATTAGTTTACAATGCTCAAAACGACGTCGTTTAGGTATGTGGTGCACGGTATAATTTGCCGAACTATGGAAGGTGGACCATATATGTGTTTACAATTTTAAAACTTTATGTTTATACTTTCAAAATTTTATGTTCACAATTTTAAAACTTTATATTCACAATTTTAGATCTCAATATACAAAATTACATTACTTAATATTCATAATTTTGTTATGTAGATTCAAAAATTGTGTTATACTATTGAATCTAGAGTTATAAAATTTTGAATATAGAGTTTCTGAAATTGTGAACATAGAGTTCTGTAATTGTGAGCATATAGTTCAAAAATTGTGAACATAGAGTTCAAAATTTGTGAATATAGAATTCTAAAATTGTGAACATGGACCTGACCCACCTTGCATGGTGGACCCGTCCATGGCATAACAACCGCTTCAAGCCTTCAACCTTAAAAAAAAGTGCAATTGAAAAATCACAAGTCTAGTTCATGACAAACCTTGAGTCTAGTGCATAAGTAAACATGTGGTTCTATTACCAAGATAGAAAATTGAGAATTTTGAGTACGTGATTAACAACATCATTTTAATGTTATTTAAACATATTTGTTAACGGATGACCAAAAATGGTCATGTCACACTAATGTTAGGATCAACATGGACGTTTTTTAAAAAAGAGTTAATTCCAGCAATGGTCCTCCGACTATGTTGATTTTCTAAAATTAGTCCCCGACTTTTAATTTGGACAATTTAGGTCTCTTGACTTTCAAATTCTTTCCAATGTTGGTCCTTTCGTCAAATTTTGGTTAAGTTGAGGTCAAATGAATGGGTAAAATTGTCCGTTCACCTATTTAGTGTATTATTACTCGTATTTCTTCTGTTCTATACGTTGTATATATGAATATAATCTCAGTGAAAGTCTCAATCGAAGCCATATAATCTCAGTCGAAGTCTCTTCGACTGAGATTATATTCATATATATAGTGTATAGGACATGAGAAATACGAGTAATGATATAGTATACAGGTGAACGAACAATTCAACCCCTTCATTTGATCATAACTTAACCAAAATTTGATGAAAGGATCAACATTATAAAGAATTTGAAAGTCAATGGACATAAATTGTCCAAATTAAGAGTCGGAGACTAATTTTGAAAAATCAACATAGTCAGATGACTATTTCTGGAATTAACTCTTTAAAAAAACAAGCTAAGGACTAAAAATGAAATGACACATAAATGATAAATCAATGACCAAAAAAAATTGGCTTAATACTTAGTGTCATTTAAGTGGTTTTTGTTGACGGATGACAAAAATAATTTTTTTTAAAGGATGAATGTTTTAAAAAAATAATTATACCACAATAATATTAGGATCAAATGAAAATGTTTAAATAAAATGATTAAAAATGTATTGACACTTATAACTTTAGACTATAAAAAATAAAATTAACTATTATTATTATTATTATTATTATTATCTGTTATTGTCGGGTTATTGTCGTTGTTCAATTCCTAGGTTCATGTACTTGTAACTTGTTTGTAAAATCTTAAAGTCCAAAGTCCACGACAAAGCTTCAAATTCCTTCCAAATGTTTTCCTTAACTTTCACTAATTGCGGCCTAAGAACATGCATGCGTGTATCATTGATTCATTGAATGCCACACGTAATCACGTATTACTTGCCTTAGCCCACCGCACAACTCGCCGATTCCCAAATTTTAAATTCCTTACCGTGTAAGAGACCAACCCAAAGAAAGGTCAATTGTTATACGGTACTTTACATTTAACAAATTTTATATTTTTAAATTGTAATAGAGTTAATTGTATTTAAAAAAAATAAAATTACAATGCATATAAATAAAATTGAATTTGTCTCATATATTGTGTTTATATTATCAAATGAAATTGTAATTGAGTTGAAATGATGCTTTGGTTGTGTTGAAATGAAATTATATTATGTATAAAAAGAAACTGAATAGCATGTATCACATATTGAATGTATATTGTCAAATAAAATTGCAGTTGAATTAAAATGATACTTTAATTGTGCTAAAATAAAACTACATTATATATAAAAAGAAACTAAATAACGTGTTTCACGTATTGAATGTATATTATCAAATAAAACTGTAGTAATATCAAAATAATATTTTAGTTATGTTATAATTAAATTACAATTTGTATAAAATTAAATTGAATAACAGTTTGATATATTTGAATGTATATATCTAGCCAAAGAGAGTTAGACCTAAAATGGGTAGAAAAAATGGCGGTCAAATTATTTAATTAAATGGATGGTTCAGATGAATTATTTAATCAAATAGATGGTTAAGATAATTCAGATTAATATTATTAATAGAGATTACCTAATTTAACCTTACTTTTATGATTATACGTTAAGTTTTCTGTTAAATATTCTCTTCTTCGTTAATATTCCGTTAACTTTTAACTTACTCATTAATTTCTATAAGAAAGGTCTTAGGTTCGAACCTCATCTCAATCAAATTTGACATAATTAAGTTTCTCACTCTATTTTACTCTTATTAAATTAAATAAATTAGTAGCTACAACAAAAAAATGATACATATGTATTTCTTTAATTTAGAATTATGTGTCTACAATACCTTTATTTGAAAAAAGTATTCATTGTCAAAAAATTAAATTAAATAAGAGAAATAATTTCATTAGTTATATTGTCTTTATTTTCTCTCACGTAAAGATTCTTTACATTCAAATTTATCAATTGATATTCATTACATTGTCCATTATCTTATTTTTACAATATCTTGTAATTAAATATCAAAGTTATAGGCCCTGTTTGGTAAATAATCAGCCTATCAGCCAATTTTGGCTTATTTGATAACTATTAGTTGTTTGGTTAATAAGCTTTTTGTAACTCCAAAATGCTAAAATTCAAAAGGCTACTCAAAGTAGCATTTTCAATTAGCTTTTTGAGAAACAAATTATACCAAACAGCTATCAGCTAACAGTCAACCCAATCAGCAAACTTTTTACAATCAACTAATGTTATTAACAAATCATACCTTCTAACCCAAACAACCAACCCAATCAGCCAACAACTATTTACCAAACAGGGCCATAGTACAAAATAATGTTATATATTTGTTTACCAAGTATTTTATTAATACTATGAAAAAAAATTTAGAATAATTTGAAGCTAATTATATTAACTACTTGGGGATTAGTTGACAAAGAGAGTACTCAAATAATAACCCAACAAATTGAAGCGGAATCACTCTATTTTATTCTTATTGAATTAAATAAATTAGTAGTTAACCAAAAAATTATATATATGTATTTCTTTAATACCATGAAAAAAATAAAAAAGAATAGTTTGAAACCAATCATATTAACACTTTGGGGGATTTGTTGACAATGAAATTACTTAAATAACCCATTACCCAGCAAATTGAAAACAAGAAACTACCTTTTAATATCTTTGGAATACATAATATTTTAAATTTTCAAATTTTTATTAATTTATTTAATCTTTTTTCTTAAACTAGGAATTTCTTTATCCACAATAACTCATTCAATAATAATGGTTGAACCAAATGAACCCCAAGCAGAACACCTAAAGGAAAGTCCATAGCTCTTATATCATAATTTCATTGCATGACGTTGTCATCTATGCTACCAACAGTAACCGAATTGCGAATAACACACTACCAACAAAAAGGAAGAGAACAAATAGTAAAAATGAAGACAATGACAATGTTACTCAAAAGAGAATTAAGAACACTTAGAAAAATTCAAATTAAAAGTAGTATTTATTTAGACTATCATTTTTAGATCAAATATTTAGACTATCGATTTTACAAGGTTACAAACATTTATTTTAGTAATAATTATAATGAATTTTCTATATTATCTTGGATTCATATACTTTGAGTTAAATATTTAAATAAAAAAATTCGACATTCAATTACTCATGTATAAACTTCTCGTATATAATCTTGCATTGATATACTTTCAAATATTTATTTAAATATAAACATTGGGCATTAACTCATTCGCGCAATTGCGCGTATAAAACTAGTTATCCAATAAAACTTAAAAGATGAATTTAACTTTTTTCAATATAATAAGAATAAGGATGCTTCAAGAATTGGACTAAGCTTAATCAGTGGCGGTTATGATTGGATAACTTTCCGTATGATATAAAATTCAAACGCGTCCCAGAAAAATTCATGACGCTTCCGCATTTGGTTACTCGCTAGCGTTTTGGCGGTGAATGATCACGTATTTTATTTCCTCGGTTCATGTGCTTCTTCATGTTAATGTGCACAGTACACAACAGAGCTTTTAGATTCCTTAACTTTCACTAATTGCGGGCCTCGGAACATGCCTTTATTATTGATTCTTTGGTATTACTTGCCTTCAATCCACAACTAATCATTATAACAATAAAGGACCATAATTCACTTTATAAAACATCTACAAACATATAATTTCATTTTCAAATATACTAAATATTTATTTTTAATTTATTACATGTTATTTTTAATATATTATTTTAAAATAAATTTTTAATATATTACAAATAAATATTTATTATTGCTCTGTTAATTTTATCCACGCTAATACGCTATAATTTGGCATCCACGACAGTGCGACACAATTAACTCACCGATTCCAAGAGACCAACCAAAAGAAAAGGCATCCAATTCATAATATCACAAAGCATTAGTGCTATACAGATACTTTCTACTGTATTGTTATTTTTTTTAATCATCAATCAAATTAACTTTTTTCTATCATCTTCTTTAATATTTTTTTTAATTTTAAATTATTATTTTTGTTTGAACATGACTTTTAAGGTAATTTGAAATGTATAAATTGTATTTATTAAAACAAAATTATTTATTAAGAAATAGTTGTAAATTGTAAATAATTTAAAACAAATAATTTAGTTATCCAAGTAATATATATATATATATATATATATATATATATATATATATATATATATATATATAGTGTCGACAAATATATCAAAAAAAAATTATAACTCAACTAAGCACTTGTTGGTACAATGTCATTCATTGCTTAAAAAAACTATTTTGTTGAAAAAAAAATATACATACATATTTAAAAGAATATATTTGAAGTTTTCAAAAAAAAAAGGAATAAATTTGAATAAAATATTTATCTTGTAAATAGAGTCGATAGTACTCAAAAAAATTATTCATAAAATCACATTTTTCGTCTTCTAGTTATACAATGGTATACACTTAGTCCCTGGGTTAAATGCGTGACTATCTTTAATCTTTAAGTTATACATGTGGTGACGATTTTAGTCTTTGAAAGACGAAATCAACCACTTTATTAAATAACAAATTGGTAGTGAAAATAGTCTTCGAATGACTAAATCGTCACTACAACTTAAAGGTTAAAGATGGTTACACATATAACTCAAGAACTAAGTTTGTACCATGAGCACAACTGAATGAGCAAAACTACATATTTTCCTTAATTTAAAAATAACTATATCTTTAGGTTTCTTTGAATTGAAAGAATAACGTCGTACACGGATATTGATTAGCACGAACGAATTTGTTAAGTATACGACATATACGATTAGTTGTGCCGAACTGCCGTTGTATCATGCATGATGCATCCGTTGTCCAATTGACCAATTTGAATCAATCAATATATGGTCCATGCTATAAACAATCTCCAATATAATATTATCCCCTTCTATTTCTCAACCATTTGCAATAGGAAAATATTACATAGACTCTCATTTTTACTCTAAATTTCTATTTTCTTATACAAATTATTGATATAAACATTTTTTATGATGAAACCTACATAATAAAAAAATAGTTATCATTATTTATCACATTATAAAATTAAAATGATGACTTAGAATTTGAGAGTAAATGTTCATATGGAGTAAAACTTGAATAGGATTGATTGATTGTGCCATCACCTTCAACCATTTGGCAAGTGGTTCATTGTTCTCTTTTTCTTTTTCTTTTTCTTTTTCCAGGAATGACAACTTGTGTCAGCTAGATGTTGAGATGGCCAAAGAAAAGTAAGAAACAGTTTCAATCAATCTAACTGCTCCATTAAAGAAATTTTAGACAAGTGACACTTTTTCATCCTTCATCTTAATTCTTCAACAAAATAAGTCATTTAATTATGTTAAATAAATGGGTCACACTTGTGTGAGACCCTCTCATGGATCATTATTCGTGAGACGGGTCGGGTCGGGTCAAAGCACCATGCAAATGTCATACTTATATGTGCAAATCTCATGCTTAGATGCTCAAATATAACACTAATCAAAAATACAATTTTTGTTACTTATAAAAGAAAAAGTAATACATTTTTCATAATAAGTAATGTTGACAAGTGCCTCTCACTTATAAGGGCAAATATAATACTTTTGAGGAAAAATGTAATACTTTTAAATCGAAATGTAAAAGTATTGTATTTTCCCTTAAAAGTATTACATTTACCCTAATAAGTAACAAAAATTTTATTCCTGATTAGTATTACATTTGAGCATATAAGTATGACATTTGTGCATATAAGTGTTACATTTGCATCGCGACCCGACCCGACCCGATTCGTCTCATGGTGAGACGGTCTCACACAAGTTTTTGCCTAAATAAATTTGCAACATTCTTCTCTCTCATTCAACTAACTTTACAAGTTAAAAAATGTAACCAGCGATACTTTGGACAACATGAGCGGCTCAGTTGGTCACAAAAATAAAATTTGAAAAAAAAAAAATCAGAGATTAAGTTTCATTAACGGCAGTGTGAAAACAATATCTCAAAGAGACCATGATTTCTTTTGAAAAGCTTGACTCATATAAAAGCTCCATATCAACCTTTTCATAATTAAAATTGTTATTTTTTAGACAATATTACACCATCAACATATTTCGATAGTAAAATTCTAAAATGTCAAAATATATTATTATGCTTATTACACCACCATCAGCATATATTGATGATTCTTTTTATTTACAAAAATGTAATTATATATATATTTTTTATTTATAGTAATAGTCTAATAGATAAAGTATCTTTCAATATTGCTGAAAATAAAATAAAATAGGAAATTATAAATTCTTTTTTTTTTTTTGTTTTGTTGAATCAATTGTTGCACGTCACTGTAGAATAAAAAAAATAATAAATGGAAGGAAGATACTCATTAACCGCCCACGGCCCACCGCCTGGGCGCCACCTGAACGGTTGAATCTGAAGAATCCAACGATACACTTACTGCATATTAAATATTAAAGGGCTCAGGAATGAACTCTGTTCCATATCAATATATAGGTATTATCCACCATTTATTTTCTTCTGATTTTTCTCCACCATATACTAGTCTTTGAATATCATCTTAGTTTCCTGTATGTCTTTGGTTTATTGAGTCTATGGCTGTTAAAAGCATGGAAATTTCCAGAAAATTTGATGTTCTTGATGTTGGAAAAGTAGTTTCAGAGGGAAAGAGAAGCGGGAATCTTGTAAAACTGGAATCCGAGGTTGGGTTTAGGAATGGGTACATTCCAGAATGGATGCTGATTGAAATTCTGTGTAGATTGCCTGCCAAGTGTGTTTTCAGGTACAAATCTGTTTCAAAGCAGTTGCTTTCTTTGATTTCCGATCCTTCCTTTGTTCGTTTCTATGTTTCTCGATTTCGAGAAAATCCTTGGACACTTCTTTCTAGTACTCTCCATGTCGACCCCTCCGGAAACTCTAATTTCCCCAAACATATGTTGTTGTCGGCCGCGTTTTCCGGTGACGAGAACTGCCCTACTCTCTCCGCAATTTCATTCCCCGGTTCACCGGAGGTTTCGGCGGGGCAGAGCTATAACGTCGTGGCGGTTAGCGATGGGTTTGTACTGTACGCTCAGCGCGTGTATTTGGAGTGCGGCGTTACCACGCTGACTAACTACACTGTCTACAGCCCCACGACGGGGCAATGCGTGGCGCTTCCGCCGCCGTCGCGGCGGTTCATGTTGAGCACCGCCGGTTTCGTGACCCGAGTCGAGGGGGGCGCTCTGAGGAGCTTCAAAGTGGTGAGGCTCGGCTGCTGTCTCAGCCGCTGCCACGCGCTGGAGTTGGAGGTGTTCTGTTCCGAGAGCGGCGCGTGGAACGACGCCGTGGTTCGCACGGATCATGAAATCGAAATCGCCTGGCGAAGAACGCCGGCGTCTTTCAACGGGAATTTGCACTGGGTCGATCGCCGGTTAGGGATTGTTGCTTACGATCCTTATCACGCGCCGGATCGTTGCCGCATCATCGCGTTTCCGGGCGGGATTGATGAGCAGTGTAACAACTCCATATATAACGGGATTCCTAGTCTCTGCGTTGGACATCAGGGAAATTTATGGTACCTCGAAGTCCTGGTTACATCCGAGGATGATTTTCAGTTTTCAGGTTTCTGTTCCTGGGTGCTCGGGGATTACGAGGACTCCAATAGTTGGTCATTGTATCAGAAAACCAAGATCAACGACATCTCATTTGACGAAAACCTGGATATTGACGTGCTAGTGGGGTTCATCCCTGTTCCAATCGCCTTCCATCCATTTAATCCGGACATGATTTACTTAGGATGGGGCGACATCCTCGTCTCTTACAACATGAAGACGAGAAAATTGGAAGCTGTTGATATCCCAAACGGAGAAACGCTTCGGAACGGTGGCCTGAAAGGGGAGCCTTGTTGGTGGCAGACATCCCTGTTTGTGCTCCCGACATGGCCGACATCCATTGCTTATGATCCGAAAAGTGAAGTTATATATTAATTCTTTAATGATCCTTAAAACATTCATAATATATATGTGAATTGTGATCATATATTTTGTTTATGACTTTTAAAGTTTGGTTGGTAGCTTATTATGATTCATGTAACAGGATTTGTTATATTATGTAGTTTACTATGAACTCTCTACGGTTTTGGTTTTCCATCTAGTTGTATTGCAACTTGCAAGGCATAAACCGTGATGGTATTTTTGTCTGTAAAATTAAATATGTAGAAGTAGCTTTCCCAAAGATTTGTCTGGGGTCCAGCCGGGTCTGATACATAAGCAGGCCATTCAAAAGGATAATTATTTGTCTTAAAGATAATGAATAAACAAAGTATTGCTCACATAAAGTGAACTAGTGGCATTTTATTATTAATTTAGCAAAGTATTGACCCAATTTTTATTTTTTTTTTGACAAAAGTATTGACCCAATTCAATACATTAATAAATTAATTTATAGTATTTATAGATTACAATGAAATGGCACCCAATCCGGTGCAAACAATAATAGATAAAGACACAACTATGTTGATAGCTACCTGTTTTCAAAAAATGTTGATAGCTACCTATTTACGGATATTAAAAATGGAGATTATTGGTGTCCTAACTATGAGGTAGTCTGTCAGCAGGTAAACACAATTGAATTAGCCGACAAGTAAAAAGAATTTTCTACTTCTCTAAACTAATGAGTTTTCAACGTCTTGCAATGTGTCGTGCTTAGGACTTCTATACACGAATAAATGACTTCTAAAAGGAAATAAATCACCTCTTTTTTTAAAACAAAAACAACTCATATTAAAGCATCAAAGTAATCCAAAATACAATCTGGCGGATAGTCACGACTAACAAAATTAAAACTATTGCAAAGGTTTAAACAATCAGTCTCCAATATGACATTATCCATGTTGCGTCTCTTGATCCAGCTGAGTACTTCCTTGAGAGCCATTGTTTCAGCAATATATGGATCCTTACTACAAAACAAATGACCTCCATACGCAGCCACAAAACGACCTGCATGATCACGTAGTACAACCCCAAACCCAAACATATCTCCAGCCAAAGAAGCGTCAATATTGCATTTAAGATACCCAGCTAGAGGAGCACACCAGACATGCATTGCAGCACTTGGAGAGGCTGACGTCAAAGAAGGCAGTAGACCATAAGCTTGGGACCACGAACTAACAGAGCTATCTACATTCCTCTTTAAATCATCAAAGCTCCCAGCCTTGGCATTCCAAAGCTTGTCGTTCCGCGCCGACCAGATGGCCCATAACCGTGCCGCCATTTCAATAGCTTTGAGCGGAATAGCATCACACAAAAATCTCTCCAAAACAGACAACACGGTATCGCCCAAAAAGTCTTCGAAACCAATCCAAAGTTGCGACACTAAAGGGCAATTGCAAAATAAATGATCAATGGTCTCAGCAGCTGCCTCACACAGGCAGCAGCCTCCGACAGCCTCCACTCCACGTGATACAAGAACTGCTCTAACAGGGAGGATATTCCGTGCACAGCGCCATAAAAAATTACGAATATTTGGCGGAACCTGGAGCCTCCAAAGTCTCTTCCACTGAGCGAAAACCAAATTATCTTCTTGACGCATCATCTCTCTTATATAGAAGATTATATCCGTGCTTGACAGTGTAATGACCGCGCAAACCTCCCTTCCAGTACCATTCATCAACAAACTCTGGAGAAATAGGCGTTTTCAGAATTTTTGCAACATCCTGCTCATCAAACAAGTCATGTAACGAGTCGTGATCCCATGCACCAGTGTTATCTAAAAGGTTAGACACTCGAGTCCCTTCCAACTGTTATGGGCAGACAGTGCGAATATACGGGTCGTCCCGATCGGCAAGCCAAGGACAATTCCAGACTAGAGTCTCCTTACCATCCCCTACTCTACGAGCAATGCCCTCACGGAGAACACTTTGCCCAGCTAGAATACTGCGCCACATAAAGCTTGGATTGTTGCCTAGGGTAGCGTCCAAAAAAGAAGCATTAGGGAAGTATCTCGCCTTTAGTAGTCTGCTTACCAAAGATTGAGGATTGGTAAGCAACCGCCACCCTTGCTTGGCTAATAAAGCAATATTAAATTCACGGATACGCTTGAAACCCATGCCACCATAGCTCTTCGGAATAGCCATACGCGACCAAGAAAGCCAGTGAATTCCCCTTGAGTCGCTAGCACTCTTACTCCACCAAAACCGATTCATAAGTTTCTCAATATTATCACAAACACTAGATGGAAGAAGGAATACAGACATAGTAAAAATGGGCATGGATTGTGCAACACTTTTGAGGAGAATTTCTTTTCCGGCTCTAGTCAAAAACCGCTTCTGCCACATACTCACCCGGTCACGAATTTTCTGCTCAACATATTTAAAGACCGCCACTTTATTACGACCTAAAAAAGATGGTAAACCAAGATAGCGTCCAAAGTCTGGGGTTTGTTGCACTCCAAACATATAAGACACATGAGTGCATATCTCGGGTGATGTATTGGGACTAAACATAATGCTGGACTTGGTGTAATTAACTAGTTGCCCCGAAGCATTGCAGTAACTTGTAAGACATTGTTTGATTTCTTGAGCTTCATTCGCTGTGGCCTTAAAAAATAGTAGACTGTCGTCGGCAAAAAACAAATGTGAGATAGGCGGAGCCCCTCTAGCTACTCGAATACCATGAATACTGCCTCGTGCTTCTCTCCGTTGTAACAGAACAGACAAAACTTCTGCACAAACAATAAATAAGTAAGGAGACAGAGGATCTCCTTGACGAATGCCTCGGGAAGGCAAAATAGTTCCCACATATTGGCCATTAACCAATACGTTATAACTGACTGTAGTAACGCACAGCTGAATAATATTGACCCAGGTACTAGAAAAACCCAAAGCAATAAGAGTACCTTTCAGAAAATTCCATTCCATTCGGTCGTACGCCTTAGCCATATCCAGCTTTAACGCAGCCCAGCCTACATTCCCCAGTCGCTTCCTTCTCAAAAAATGACCAATCTCTCCTGCAATGATTATATTATCTGTGATCAATCTATCCGGAACAAACGCACTTTGTGACGGAGAAATGATGGTGTCCAAAGCTTCTTTCTTGCGGACCGCAATTACCTTAGCCAGGACTTTGTATGCAACATTACAAAGAGCAATCGGACGAAGGTCCGAAACCCTCTCCGGTTCTTTCTTTTTCAGAATTAATACAATATTAGTGGTATTAAAACCCATAGGCAAATGGCAATTGTTAAAGCAATCCGAAACAAAATGAACAAGATCAGTCCCAACAATCGGCCAAAAGGACTGGAAAAAGGAAGGTGACATACCGTCCGGGCCCGGGGCCTTATCTGCCGCCATAGAAAACAATGCACTTTTAACCTATTTCGGCTCGATCGGACGAATCAGCATAGCATTTGTTTCCTGGGAAATACGAGAGCGTACAGCCTCCAGAATATCCAAATTGCAGCTTGAAGATTTAAAAATAGTTGAGTAGTATTCCAGGATTTCCCCATTCAATAGCTCACCCTCCACCCATTCATCCGAAGCATTTTTAAGGCGTTGGAGGTGGTTCGTCCTCCTTCTATGAGACGCGAAGCCATGGAAATATTTAGTATTCAGGTCACCCTCCTTGAGCCACAACTGTTTCGAACGTTGACGCCAATATAACTCTTCTTGACTCAGAAGAAGCCGAAGTTCATCCTCCACAGATTTAAATAACCTCACATCTGCCGCTATTCGACTATCTCTGAGTGACTCCAACTTGTCTCTAAGGCGTTGAATCTTGCGTCCAAAGTTGCGGAAATATTCACTGCCCCACTTCCAAAGATCATGGCTACATTGAGTTATCCGATGTTGAAAATCCAACGAAGCAGAAAGTCTCCAAGAGGATTCCACAACATCTTTACAGTTCACATCAAGTAACCATGCAGCTTCAAATTTAAAGCTCTTACTACCCCTGCGAGCACACGAACCATGCACATCCAAGAATAGAGCACTATGGTCAGACGTGGTGGATAGCATATTCAGAATTGAGGCATTGATGAACAATTCACGCCAATCATTAGAAGCAACCGCACGATCCAATCGTTCTTCAATCCAATGGTCAGTGCCTCTTCCTCTCTCCCACGTGAATCTGTGACCCGTCATTCCCAAGTCAAATAACTCACAATCAAGCAGAGCCTCATTGAAGCCATCAATTAACACGTTAGGATGTGGAGTGTATCCCCTTTTCTCAGAATGACATACAATGTCATTGAAATCGCCAATGACAAGCCAAGGAAGATTTGATCTGCTCTTTAACTCACGAAGCAAAGCCCATGACTGTTGCCTTCTTGACCTTTCTGGGAAGCCATAGAAGCAAGTAAGTCGCCAAGGGGGTTTACCATCCTCTGTAACATTCACATCAATGAAATTATCGCCATAACCAATTAATGTAGCCATGTTGGAATCCCTCCAGAATAAAGCTAGACCTCCTCCCAACCCCACTCTGTCCACTGTGAACAAACCTTCGAACCCCAACCGCACTCTAATTCTTTCCAACTGCAATGCACGAGCCTTCGTCTCCATAAAAAAGACAAAGTTGGGTCGCTTTATGGACACATAGCCCAGTAACTCTCGAACTGTCCGAGGGCCACCTAAACCCCGGCAGTTCCAGCTTATCGTACTCATATGGATGGGCGGGTCTGGACCCCGGACCCGCCAAAGACAAGTTTTTTGGAACCTCATTCATATCAATATCAGTAGCTAAAGAAGGTAGAGCATCATGGTCATCTTCCCGACGACGCTTCAACTCCCCATGCATAACTGTAGTATTCTCCGCCAGAGTAGGGTTTGTCGCTGGGATAGCTGGAGTAGAAGGCACATAAACAGCTTCATGAGGAAGGTCAGCAAGGATCCATTTAGCTCCCACAGGTTTTGGTGGGCGGCGGATACCCGCCCTCATCCAAGCCCCATACAAGAAATCCTTAGGTTCGATACCTTGTTCAAATACTTTCCGACAGAAGCGATCCGAATGGCCAATGAGACCACAACAAAAACAAAACGTGTTCAACCGCTCATATTTGAAGGAAACCCATTGGCAAAACGTGTTCAACCGCTCATATTTGAAGGAAACCCATTGGAAGGATCCGTCTCTCAACCTCAGCTTCATGCGTCTCTTCAACGGCTCAAACAAGTTTAGACAAACACGAATACGCAGAAAGCTCCTCCACGTACCTCCAAAATTGTTGGGGTCTGACGATTTGAAGACACCGACATAGTTACCGATCTTCTCCACAAACTCGCTGTTCACGAACAGATTAGGAAGATCGTGGATTTGAACCCAGAAGTCCAGAGTATCAAGAGTCACCGCTTCAGGTCTCACCCCGGGAGGAATCTGCTTGCACACTAGGGTGTTGTTTTCAAAAGACCAAGGGCCCTCATCAATCACACGCTTCAAATCTTTAAGGTGCCAAGGGCCCTCATCAATCACACGCTTCAAATCTTTAAGGTGCGGGAATTGGAAAACAAATAAGTTATCCTCCAAAGGAACCATGCGGACCCCCATAACCGGACGCCAAACCGATGCCATTACCTGTAGCATGTGCTCAGCTTTAATGGTGCGATCCGTGAGAAAACGTCCGATGTGCTCAGCTTTAATGGTGCGATCCGTGAGAAAACGTCCGACCAACTCATAACATGTTATCCTTCCACTTGCTTGATAAAGGACAGGAGCATCCAAGCCACCCTCATCTTCATCATCCAGAGAGAGTACGACATAATTGGCTTCTAACGTATGAACATCCATTGTTCAGACAACAAGAACGACGGAAACGGAACAAAGATCACAGAACGAAAAGAAAAAAACTGTCGGAAAGCTCAGCGATAAACGAGGGAAGAGGAGAAACCCTAAAACCAATAGGGAGAAAGCTCTCTAAGGAAAACCCTAGAGAGAGGGCCGCTAAAATTCGCGTGGCGTTTTCAATCACCTCTAAATCTGCCCAAAAATCTCTCCCTCATTTGTCTCCTTAATTACAATTGAATTACATTCTATAAATAAGATACATTCTCAATTTATTAAATAAAATTGATAAATTTAATTTAATAAACAAGTGACTTTGTAGTCCAGCGGCATGAAGTGACTCTCCCAAGGAAGGTAATGAGTTCTCGCCTTAGTGATGGCGATATTACCTCGTTGGGCTTCGGTAGATTGAGAAAGTATATATGAACATTTTGGTGTTCCTTTTTGTCCTTTTTGTATGCACGTCCGGTTGCTTACACTGACCAGCTGAGCCGACTCCATCACCTAGTCAAGTATATTTCTACGGCCATTATCTAGCCCTCACTTTCCTACGACTCACCTTATTTTACCCATCCTCCAACCTTTTCATGCTTTTATTTCCTCTTTTGCCGACTTCTTTTACCAAGAACGGTGAGTTGACCATGCACTGACTCCCTTTTATGCCTCTGGCCAATTGCCTAACTTTCAAGTTCCAACCTAATATTTTATTTTTGCCAACTTCTTTTTCAAAGAGGGGTGAGTTGACAGAGCGCCGACGCTCTTTCCAGACCTTTCGCCGAATTTTCAACCATTTTCTTTTTGCTGATTCCTTTTTCAAGGACGAGTAGGTTGACCAAGTGCCAACTCTTTTTTCAGGTCTCTAGCTGCCTTACTTCCAACCTTATATCTTCTACATCCTTACAATATGCTCTTACTTTAAAATATGATCTCACTTTCACATATATTATAATATAATAATAAATTAATAATAAAATAATTTTTTTTAAAATAGTAGCCTTTTGCAGGCTTTGAAAGCTTTCTAAATTACAATACTTGCAAGCCACATGGCAAATAAAATAAAAATAAAAATAAAAATAAATCCACATAAATTTCGTAACATAAATTACTAAGTAATCGATGTTAACAACGATTAGTGATATAAATACTTGAGTAAAAGATAATAAATTATAAAGAAAGTCTTGGTCACTGAAAGAGTGAAAGTGAACTAACGACCTTTTATTATTAATTTAGCAAAGTACATTAATCTATTATTTTTAATTTGAAATGAAATCTAAATGTCGAGTCACAGGCAAATGGCTGTTGATCTAACTAAAAGAAAAAGTATTTATAGATATGATATCAATAGAGAATATGTATGATTTATAATGTGTTTTCTATTCGAACTATTTTATCCAATTAATCAAGTTTCATATTTTGTTATGAATATCATTTATCACGTTTTAAAATATTTTAATTTATTTCTCCTGGTAATTAAGATTTCATGCTCAATCTACTCTTATTTGTAATTAGTTGTGTATTATGTTTTTTATTAATAAATACTTTATTATTTATTATAAGAACAATGTGATTGTTTATAAGCTTATTTCGTTTTAAATTGTCTATTCGTTTTTATAAACTATAATTCTTTATTCATGAAGACACATATATATGCCCTTATTGAATATTTTGTATTTTTTAAGCCAACAAAGAAAAATTCATTCGTAACTAATGAAAGCATGCATCTAGAGTTGTTTTCATTATTATTATTGTGTATGCAAAATTGTTAAAAACTTATAAATCTTATTTCAAATATTAGTTTTATTCCATGTAACCACACACACACCCATATATATATATATGGAAAACACTTGTGTGAGACAGGTCGGGTCGAGTCAGGTGAAGATGAAAACGTAATACTTATACGCACAAATATCATACTTATATGCTCAAATGTAATACTAATCAAGAATAAATTTTTTTGTTACTTATAAGGGTAAATGCAATATTTTTAAGGGAAAATATAATACTTTTACATTTCCATTTAAAAGTATTACATTTTTCCTCAAAAGTATTATATTTTTCCAAGTAAGGACACTTGTCAACATTACTTATTATGAAAAATGTAATACTTTTTCTCTTATAAGTAACAAAAATTGTATTCCTGATTAGTATTATATTTGAGCATATAAATATGACATTTGCACATATAAGTATGATGACATTTGTATGTTGCTTCGACCCGACCCTACCCGTCTCACGAATAAGGATCCGTGAGACGGTCTCACACAAGTGTAGCTTTATATATATATATTAATCTCATGTAGGGCCCATTTTTTATGCTATGCCCCGGGCCTATAAAATGATAGGAACGGGCCTAATGTTAGAAGTGCATTATTGCCTGCTCGTTGGGGTGGCCGGACTATTGCTTAATGATGTGTACGTTCGACTATATATCTCTAATTTTTTTAAAAATATTCAGTTGACTCATGAAAAATCATATCTATATCTCTGATTCTTTTAAATATTCAGTAGAGTAGTAGACCCACGGAATGACGAAAAACCATATTTTTTACAACAATTTTTACTATTTCTCTCATACTTTCTTTCTCCGCCACCTTACAAAAATCTTGAACAAAAAAATCCTCTTTGGGATGTTCAAAGGAGGCCATTGTTGGATGGTTTGGAAGTTGGAATCCTGGAGTCCTGGACTTGATTGCGTATCCGGCCATGCAGTGGAACACAAATAATACACAATAGTAGGTAACATCAATAACATCATGATTATCCTTGGGCCAAGACACTTATATTTTGGGCTTTGGGCTAAGTAGTTTAAATTTAACCATTTTAATTAAGTAATCAGGTCAGCTGAATGTTTTAAGATAAATTTAATTAACCAAAGAAATTCAAGTAGTACTCTAAATTTCACTTTTAGTTATCAACATTACAGCATTAGTTTTATTTTATTTAGAATTAATATCACAAATGGTCTTTTGACTATTGAGCTAGTACTCCTTTTAATCTTCAACTTTCAATTCAACCAAAACACATACCTTGACTTTTATTTTTGATCACAAATAGTCTTCTGTTAAAATTTATGTTAAATGAGTGTTAAATCTAAGAGTATTATTGTCAAATCAGTTAATTTGATTATGATTACCTCTTCTATAGATTATATGGATTAATTTAATATGAATATGATCCATGGATTGCTCCTTTAGCCTAATGTCACGCTTATGCCGAATCCAAGTATCCCAACACCATCAATTATAATTGTTAAATAAATGCATTTTGGGGAAACTCTCAGCTGGATGGATTGGTTAGACATTGACTTGGTTGATAACGACAAGCTTTCAAGATTGATTCTCAGTAGGAGCTACCTTTTCAATTTAGGGTTGGTGAAGGGAATGGCAGGTTTCTGAAGTATGAGATACTTTTTCAATATACTCTTTTTTTCTTAACTAAAATTTTGATATATTTGATTGGAAAATACTATATGTACTCCATTCTCTACTCCCAGCCTTTCACACTTAAAATTTTGATGTAGATATTTTTATAGGGACCCACATAAATAAGATACCTATCAGCGCCCGCTACATTATGGGGTAAATTTGAGAAAGTAAGATTTGCGAGTACATATAGTAAAATTCTATTTGATTATTGTAATTTTAAGATTATTAAAATTAAGGATAAAAATGAACACATTAATTTAACCTAATAATCATATTAACTTGTTAATCAGCATAGCACTGCCATACAAAAAAAAATATTAATGTGGTCATATTATGTTTTCTACTTAGATTGTTTATTTAATTTTTATTATATATTAATTTGATTTTATAACTATTAAAATATATATAAAAGTTGAAGTAGATCGCTTCGCCATGTGGTCCACGTCAATATATATTTTCTAAGTAAATAAAACATTTTGATTTCCATACGGTAGTATTTATTGAAGGAAATTTTGAGAGGACCAATTCTAATATTAACATTGACCAAGCCAATTCTAATATATATTTGTAGCAAAAATATGAAAATGGAAATATATATATATATATTTTATACACTTAACATGTTTATAATATACGCTCAACAATTATGTCAAATTAGGTGAGATTGCAAATAAAAAGTCAAATCATATAACTAGAAACATAAATTTAAAAGAACTTAAAAGATTACACTGGCTTTTGGAATATTTTTTCCATGTGGGATTATATGATTATGGCAAATAATGCTTTAACAAATTTACAAGCCCACAGACCAGCCATAAAAGAAACTGTATAACAATGATTATAAAAGAAAATATATAATGCATCTTTCGGAACAGATAATGCATGCATCAAAATAAAATGTGTGCATGCATGCATGGTGTTTGTGGTATAAGCTTAGGTATCTAGAACTGGTTGCGGGAGGCAAAAGTCTGCCCAAACTTCCAAGAAGAAGGTACAACGTTGTAGAAGGCCATGGTCTTGCCACTGGTCAAGGTTACTCTGAAAGAAAGGGTTTGGCTTCGAATGTCGAATCTGGTGCTCCAATTGGCTCCCCAGTTTCTAATCATAGGCACCCATGTTCTTGTCCCAGATCCCCTCATCCATGCACTCTTTATATCTCCACTCCCTCCCACGTTTGATATCATCACCATGTTAAAATTGGATTGCCCTTTCAACGTAAATCGCACTCCCCCTCTCCTCCTACACCCCACCCTGCACCAATAATAAATAACTCTTCATCACAATCTTTTCACCATAATACAATAAAGTTTAAATAACTGGTAAGGGTAAAGTCCAGTGTCCAGTACCATGTGGCTACTGGAATTATTGGACAGAGCCCAGTAAAGGGTCAAGTCCAGCACATGACTTTTAATGAAAATGTGATGACAGTTGATAAGTGAATAAAATTGTACATTGGCTATTAGTTATAGTTTTTGGTATAAGTGGTAAGGGGTTACCGTCTGTAAAGGACGGGGACAACGCCTTCGTTGGCTTGTCGGGCGATGCGGAGGAAAGCGGGCAAGGACATGTCGAAGTGGTGGCGGGGGGAGTCGCACCAGCCGCCGTTGCCGTTGGGGGGACAGAAGTTGGTGGCGGTGACGGTGACAAAGGCGCGGGTGGGGAGGCACCATTTGGGCGCCACCCTGTAGTTGCACCTCACTTGGTAGCACGCGCCGCATGCTTCCCCGTTTCTGAACAGCGCAGCGCTCAACGCCGTCGTGTGTGCTCCAAATCCGGCATGATACGGATTATCATAACCACACGCGCCACCTACATATACATACATTATATTCATTATATTCATTAACCATAATAGAGATGATCATTGAATCGTAAAATATATTAATGGACAATTTATTTACCGAAGGTGGAGGGATCTTGGTTGACTCCATAGAAGGTTGCGTGGCCATTAATCCAACGGTTTGTTTGGCCGTTTATCCCATGGATAAGAACACTAATAATACTTATTACTGTAAACTCAAGAAATTGCCGGATCGACATGCCCATTATAATACGGAGTATCTAATAGCTTGAGACTGAAGCTAAGTGACGACTTATAGGATGGTTTGTTGGAGAAGAATTGAATTGATGAGTACTATATCATAAAGCTGAGTAGTTGAGCTCCATTTATAATGAGCCCATTCAATAGCATCATGTTTTTAAATTTTAATCATGCAAGGTCGTATAGGTACAGTGGGACGCGGTTTGTCGGTGATTACACCCAAAAAGAACCAAAAAAAAAATAAAAAAAAATCAAAAGTAATCCTGCATGACTGCATTGCATGTGCCATGATGTTTACTCAAGTCTTTTACTTTCTAATAGTGTAACATGTTTGATTGATATAAAACACAAAATGAATTGTCAAATTTTATTTATTTTTCTTTTATAAACATTAGAATATAACACATGCATGAGTTTTCTCTTTAAGATCGCACACCTAAACATGTAACCTAGCCAAGCAGAGCCCGAGCTCTCACTGCTTAAAGCTTGATTCAAAAAATTGAAGTCTGACTCAACTCAAGCACGAGCCTAGCTAGCTCAACTCGAATGAGCTCAAATTTTATATTTCTAATACAAAATATTATAATAATAAATAAATTATAGTCAAATATCATAACAAAACTTAAGATTACATCTCATGATGATTTTATACTATATAATTAAATATAAATGTATAAATATATTAACTAAATTTAGGAAAAAATGGTCATAGGCCATCCAACTTTACAAGAAAAGACAATTATGTTCCTAAATTTTTGAAAGTTGCAATTAAACACTACAACTTATTAAAATTGGTCAAATAAGTTCAACTTATTAGAAACCAACATGTTACTGGTTTATAGGCTAGGCCATCATTGATAGTGCCATTGATCGCCGACGTTGACAACAAAGTTGTGGCCGTTTACAAAATTAAAAGTCAACTGTTGATCGACCGGACTGGTTGCCTTCTTTCAATGGTTGAATAATACAACCAGTTCGGTCGCCTTGTTAGTTTCATTCTTTAGTAGATCGATGTCGTTGACTTCTTGAAGAAGAAGGTGACCGATGGTTGTCTTTTCTACTTAAGGCAACCATTCCAATTGCCCACTTCACAGACAATGGCAACCAGCGATTGTTTGTCGATCGCTAATTTTACTGTTAGAATCTTATTAACTGGTTAATCTAAGTGAATAATTGGTTATTAGGTCTAAATGCACCAAAAATTCTAGTGAAGGTGACCTTCTAGCTGCCAAATTCACAGGTAATGGCAACCGACGATTGTTCGCCGATCGCCAATTTTAACGTTAGAATCTTATTAATTGGTTATTCCATGTGGATAATTGGTTATTAGGTCTAAACGCACCAAAATGACAAACTAGCTAGAGTATATTATTGCAACTTTCAAAAGTTCAAGGGCTTAATTGATTTATAATTTCTCAACTTGTTGAGGCACAAAGAGTCAATACGGCCTCCATTGAAGCTCGATATCATGACCTCCCATTTGTGAGGCTTATTTAT
Organism: Ipomoea triloba; assembly: GCF_003576645.1. Taxonomy (NCBI): domain Eukaryota; kingdom Viridiplantae; phylum Streptophyta; class Magnoliopsida; order Solanales; family Convolvulaceae; genus Ipomoea; species Ipomoea triloba. The sequence continues at coordinate 6,964,766 of NC_044917.1, read as the reverse complement.
AGTTCAAATTGTATTTTTTTTTATTTGTAAATTTGGGATTTTTTATAATGTAGATTGAAGCTAAGTGTGATTCATATCAAAGTTTGAAATGTATTTCTATTTGAGTAATTTACTACTTATATTTATAACATGTGTTATTTTTTTAGTTTTATAAATGAGTTATGTATGGTAAAAATTATTTAACTTGATTAATTAATTTATATGATACCTATTTTGTGATTCAATTGTAAAAAATATTTTAAAAGATAGTTTATTTTGTATGAATCATCTAGTCATCAACGTAATTTAGAAATTTTTATTGTATGTCATTGTATTGAAATTAATAAAAAAAATTAAATTGATATAATATTAATAGAGAAGATTTATTGTGATTTATAATGCATTTTCTATTCAAATCATTTTATCAAATTAATTATATTTCATATTTTGTTATTAATATTTTATCACATTTTAAAGCTCTACTCATGTTTGTGGGTTTTGTTTTATAAATTTTTATTAATAATTAATTTATTATTTATTATGATAATAACAATGTGACTATTTTTAAACTTATTTGATTTTAAATTGTTTATTCAATTTTTATAAATTATAATTGTTTATTTACGATGAGGTTATTGATTATTTTGCACTTAGGAAAGCACATAATTTTTTTTTGTTATTGTTGTTTATGTAAAATTATCAAAAACTTGTAAATCTTATTTGATATTAATATTTTTTCCCCACAGAAAATAATAGACTTGCACCGCTCGTAAGCCTATCGTTTTCTAAAAAACAAAGTCTAAAACAATGTAGTATTGAACTATTGATTAATGTTTTGAGTTTGCGCGTTATTTGGCGGTACGGAGGCGTACGTAGAAGGACATGGAGCACCGTAACATGTTACGTTGAAAATAGAAAGGGCAAGAGCATGTGATAACGCAGTTTCATATGTTTCTTAACAATTTTGTTTGTCGGTGATAATCTTCCGATCCCTTGTGGAAATGTGGAATATAATCTGTTTTCATATTATTTATTGAATTTTCTTAGGTTGACAAAATAATTTTAGCATATTGCTATACTAATTAATTCAAATAAAATATTTCTCATATATATATCTATCTGTATGAGAAGTACTTTTTTTTTTAAATAAAAAAAACCATGTGCAATTAATGATATTTGCAGAATTTATAAAATTAGACTGTTTCTAAGCATTGATAATTAAGATATAAACAATATTACGGTGATTATAAAAAAGTGAGTGCATGTAATTAATTAAATTGAAAAAATAAAAAAAAAAACTAAAATAATTATAAAAAGAAGTGCATCATTCAAAGTAGTATTAAGCTCGATGATGAATTTAGAGCATCTTATAATAACACAAGTTAGATTTACACTTATAATTCCAAAAAATAAAAAAATAAAAATTCAAAGCATAGCTAGAAGCCTAGAAGTGAAACTTTTGATATCCAAATAATATAATGTCATTATAAGATTTGATGATATGTTTGAGATATATAGCTCCCACAAGAATATTGTACAAAATGTAAAAATGACACAATAATTGAATGATTAAAAATTACATTGTAATTACTATATATGGTATATTTTTTGGGTTAACTTAATTTACATGTAGAGATTTATAAAACAATATTAAATGTTTTTTAAAGGCATTTTTGGTGTGTGAACAAAAGTATAGTGTCTATAATTCACAAAGTAGTCACATAATACATGTCCTAGAAACTCACAACCATAAATATTGAATTTTTGATCATCTAAAAATAATACGGAGTAAAAAAACATATGATTTTAACAAAACATAATATTTCTGCCTTCTAAAAGAAACATAAAAGGCGCGCCTGACAAACTTTAGTTTATTAATTTCTTTTTCAAATTTCTTTTGTTTTGTTTTTTGTTTTCTTCCCATCCCATTTTCTCTATCATAATCACACTTACAAAAACTTTTCAAGAACCGTGAATAAACTCCATTGATAAGGATGATACTCTATTACTCTTAGAAACAAACAACTTGTTTTATTCCTTTTAATAGAAACTCCTTTTTTTTTGGTTGGGGGCAAATAATTTCTACTAAAAAGTCCTTGGTTTCTCCAAAAAAAAAAAAAAAAAAAAAAGAAGAAGGCCCTGTTTGATAAATGGCTGTTAGCTGATTGGGTTGGCTGTTTAGGTTAGAATGTATGATTTGTTAATAACATTAGCTGATTGTAGAAAGTTGTTTGAATAAATTAGCTGTTAGCTGATAGCTGTTTGGTATAATTTCTTTTCTCAAAAAGCTAATTGAAAATGCTACTTTGAGTAGCCTTTTGAATTTTAGCATTTTGAAGTTACAAAAAGCTTATTAACCAGCACTTATATTGATTTTTTAACCAAGTCAAACAACTAAAATAGTGATCAAATAAGTCAAAATTGACTGATAGACTGATTATTTACCAAACAGGCCGAAGACTTCTACAAGCCGGCTTTACTATCTTAGCTTCCTCTACTACTACTTCTTCATATTCTTTTCCTTCTTGTTTTTCCTCTTCTTCTCTTTCTTTCTTCACTATATACTCTGTATAAATAAACAAATAAATTTCAAAATTTGAACCACTTTCATCTCAAACCTACAACTTACCCACCAATCTATCACTACCCCTTGATAGAAAACAACGCTATTTTCTACTACTCTGATCTGTGACTTTGCAATGAGTTGAGTCTTTTTTGAATTGGTTGTTTTCCTTCGATGATGCAATATATATCAACTTACAACAATCTATATGAAAGGAGAAAATGGGGATGAAAATGTTCAGAGGAAAAATGATTAATTAACAAATTCTGCTTTCTTTCTTTAATGCACCTTCAACTTATAGAAAGATGAAGGGAAATAATATAGGGAATAAAAGTTCTCCGAACAAAAATGATGAATTGACTTAACTGTGCTTTCTTGAAATTGAATACAAATACATGCATGGCATAGGGATGAAGAACAGATATGTCACTCGCTAGTATATTCTCAACTTTTATTCTCACATTATGCAATCACTCACACAAATGGAAAACTTTTATTCTCACATTATGCAATACTGCTCATCTTCAACTGCGATCCAACACTTATTGTGTTTTTTCTTTCTTTCTTTGGAATATTATCACACTAATATTTTCTTCTCTTTAAGGGTGAATTTACCCAAATATTGCAACTTGTAGGAAGGCTCTTTGTACAGATTGCTTGCACAAGATTAAAAAACAATTAATAGTCGAGAGACAAAAATAATAAAAAAAAATGTATATTTATAAATATAATATAATATAATATATTACACATAACCACCCATATAACTGGGCGTCACAGAGAATTTGAGAGCAAACAACTATTTACAAGCTTTGACGTTGATAAAAGTGTCTGAATGTAAGACGTCAAACAATCGAAATCAGATCACAGAAGAAAAAGCAACCTTTTTCTTGAACAATGTCTTTGTTCACTGTAATCTCTCCTGGAAAGCTAAGCTACATATATATATTTCAGTAATATCTACGCTGCAACTGTTGGCAAGCTCAGATATGGAATTTATAGTGGAACGACTGTACAAGGGAAAGAACTTAGAATAGGAGAAGGCATACGAGAAGGCAGCAGAGGAGAAAGATGTACAATCTGTTCAGAGACTTGTCCACCTGCATTTCTTGCCTCCTCATTCTAGGGGTGGTACCATTGGAATTTGGATAAGCAAATAAAGTTGTGTCCATGCTTCCAGACGTCCTTGCAGAAAACATTTCTCCAAACATCCCAATGGTGGGGCTGAAAAAACCAGGTGCCGTTGAAGCATAGCTGCCAAAGGTATGGGGGAAGTATTGCTGATGGTACAATGATGGTGGTGGCCGAGGATGAAAATGGTTGGGCTGAAGTTGTGGATTTAGGATTGAGTTCGGAGCTGAAGTGTTTAGCAGCATGTCCACACCAAGAGCTGGTGGCCTTTGAGGAATGGGCAAGTCTAGCTGAAACTTCTTGGAATCGGAGTCTGATGATGATAAATCATGGCCATAAAGGGGGACAAAGGTGGATTTTGAGATACATGCCTTACAAACAGGACATTTAGGTTGCTCCGCAGATTCTGAGGAGGAGCTCTGGACCTCGAGCCATTTGTAAATGCAAGGCCAGCAGTACAAGTGACCACAAAAAGTAACCACAGGATCATGGGCAGGATCTAGACAAATGTTGCAATCAAAATAGCTCTTAACATCTTCTGAGACCATTTTTGGAACAGAAGTTGCATCCTTCTTTAGTTTAAGGGAAACATCTCCATCACTTCCTGAATGCATAATGGGCTCACGAAAGCCTTGTTCAAATGCCATGATATCTGCTCAAAGTAAGAAAAATAGCAAATAGATCATATACTTGGCAATTGGCATATGAAGTATATACTGAATAATTTTTCTTGTCATTTATTGGAAGCCAACAGGTTGCAAATGTGAAGGAATCTTGGACTGTAGCTATGATGTTCAAAGAGAAACTTGAAGCCAAACAATATAAAAACAAGGGTAGTCGTAAAAATCACAAAATGCCAAAGACAGACAAAAATGGCATACCCTGGGAATCACTTCATTTGACAATTTTATCAACTTCAATCACAGGCAATGGCAATGCACCAGCAACAAAGAAATCAACTTATTCATAAACTAAAGGCAGATTTTTCAGATAACAAATAAAGCCTCAAACCGCCTGAATTTATTTGGTCTAACACCAAGAACATGTGAACAACAGTATCCCTTCCAAAACTCTATTGAAATTGGCCTTGAATCAAAACTTGTGATATTCAAATTCCATTCTAATTACTAAGCTTCTAAGTTAGCAAATATAGAATGAAAACACCGTTGACAATAACCTCTATTAACAAACAATGTTTTTCCTGTTCTGGTTAACGCTAAATACAACGGAGTAATATTTTTCCACCAGCTCAAACATCAATTCCACGTTTCAATTGCTTAAATCTTAAAATCTTTCATTTCGATTATACCAAAACCCTAAGAAGCAAGACAAATGCAACAATAACAAAGGCATCCAAATAATCAGAGACGAGATCAATCAATCATCGCAATGTCGCGTTTTTGCTCAATTTTAGAACGGGAAGCGGATAAATAAAACAAATACATAACATGAATGGAATGAGAGAGGAATTGAAGAACGTACCTGTACAAGAATCAACTGGAAACGATAGGTCGAACGGAAATCGGCAGAGGTCGTAGAAAATTTTGTTTCAACTCCGGCTAGTCCGAGAAGGAGAGAATCAATGGCGATTGGAGAATGGAGAAAGAGAAGAGGGTGAATGAATAGGAAAGGGGAAAAAGATTTAAAGGATGGAAGCGTTTTAATTCTTAACCCCGCGTAGCGGCGAGGAAATTGGACAGAGATGGAGGCGCGTGTGACCGTTTTTTACTCTCCAACTGACAGTTGGACTCAACGCCTCAACCCACCCGCGCGTGGAGCTATTTCTTTGTATTTTGATTTTTTGAATTTTGATTGCTCCCTTCAACTATTCATAATTTCACTTCCGCTTTGTTACATGCCCCCTAAAGATCTACCAATTTATAAAAAGTACTGGAAGTAAAATTTTAGCTATGTATTCTTATTTTATTTGAGAAAGAAAGGATAAAATAAAAATTGTTGCATAATAATTTGTATAAGAATTTTGAAAAAAAACCCTAATGCTGCCTCCCTTTTCTCTCTAAAACCAAACACCTTTCTGTGCTGCTCAACTTTAGCTTCCACCGCCGGCCTCCGGCCGGAGCTCTAATGGAGCTTTGAGCCGGCGGTTTTGGTCACTTTCTATGTTTGCTCTTGTTCTTCTTCCGCCCCGACCACCGTCGCAGTTTCGTCCGCCTCCGACCACCGCCACAGATCTTCTTCTTCCGTTTTCTTTCCCTTTGAATAAAATAATAGTAGGTAGGTATTGGGGTTTGTGTTGGTAGTCTTGAACTCCCAACCCTACTTTGACTTTACCCACTTTTTATTTTCTCTATTATTGTGTTTTCCTCTCGTTACTTTCACGAGCATTTTTCCTCTTTTTACTTTCACGAGCTTTTCGTATTCATTAGCATAAATCGTTTAGTTTGGTTTCGACAATTGTTGATCTTATCCTGGACGAGCAAAAAAGAATGATGACGAAGACCCAGATCTTTGATGAAGCTTTAAGCTCCCTGAAGGAACATAGAACATAGCTTCATAGTTATGAAACAGTCTGCGATCCAAGTTTTCTATAGCATAGTTAGAAAAGTTGTTTCTATGTCTGACTGGAAGGAATGATTTACCATTTCATTGATTGTTGATTGATGTAAACGTTTTATGTTATGAATTAATGAAATAGCTACGTTTACTTTCAAAAAAAAAAAATTGTTGCTAACTTTTTTTTAAACCTTTCAATACATTTCACGGCAATTAAATAAAAAACTAAAAAGTATAAAATAGAGTAAAAGAATGAGTCAATATAATATTACTTTACAATGTTTACCTATATATAATATTACTCTTCTTCTTTTTTTTTTAATAAAAATCTCATTTTGTCAACATCACCAACACAAAAATCATTAACAATTGAAATCAAGATGTTAGGATCTTTGGTTTTTGAAAATTCCCTTCATCCATTCACCCTTTAACAAGTATAAACAAAGGAATTTTCAAAAAAAAAAAAAAAGTATAAACAAAGGAAAGCTTTGAAGAAATCCGTTAATGACTTCTATGACAATCGCTAAGATGGATGATAACAATCTTCCACTGATGATACTCTAATATTTTTTTTCTTTGTACTCTAATTGTGTTGACAAAAAACTATTTATGAGTAAATTGTTTATAAAGTGACTTTTATTTTTGTCCAAGAGTTTCTAGAATTCAATATGATCACTAGCAAACAATTGAAAGATGATAAAAAAATCGCGCAGATAATATCGTTAAATACAACCAATTCCAAATACTTCAGAAATAAAAAATTGTCTTTTCTCAAAAAGAAATAACCAAACTATTGATGCTTAATCAGGGAAAAACAAACATAATGGGTGTTAATTGACAAGCTACGCTGTTCATGGTCACTGGAAACAGCCAAACAGGTGGAAAATTATTGTTTCTTCTTCTTCTTTTCTTGTTCACAAAAGTTTGCCAAAGTGAACTAGTTAGGACTAACAACACAATATTTATATCACTGCAAAGCAGATAAAGTGCAGGTCTAAACAGTAAACACACAACAACACAGTCAGAGCCAGAAAAATGGCTCTGATATTGAAATGAGCTTTGTAAAGTCCTAAAACATCATAGGCAGCTTGAAATCACCACAACTATGCCCTGCTATCATCATCAGCCACTACTTTCTCATACGCCACAGAATCTCTGAACCTCCGGGGAAGCACACACCGGCCACCGAACCGCTGCTGCAACCAAATGATCACAGCCAACAGCATTCCCAGGCAGGGAATGACGATATCCCAAGCCGTGGAGTAGAAATCCGCCCTCGGGTTCGCGTACAAGTACGAGCCTTCTACTTCCATGGCAGCATAGTTGTGAACCCTGTAAAGATCATACGCGTGTGGCAGCAGGCGCACTAAGGTGGTCCCCATGTAGAACCATCGCGACAGCGCCCCCTCCCTCGAGCTGTGGAAGATGTTGAAGAGGACCTGTGGGAACAGAAAACCGTCCAGGATGAATCCCGCGTATGACCTTAAACCGCCCCAGGTGGAAGATTGGGGATTGCTGTCCTGATAGGGGGAATAATAGTAATTTGGAGAGGATAGTGTTGTCCCTGACAGGTTTCTGTTCCACATCCATTTAACCAGGATAGTGAGCAATCCACCTGCAATGTACATAGGGAAGGAAACAAACACTGTTTTCCTCTCTGATAGCCACAGCCCTATTCCATTTCCATTTCCAATTTCCCATTTTGCGCTCCATGCTAGCTGCAGGAGGCGGGCTTGAAGGAGGAAGGCTACCATTGTAATCACCCTCACAATCACCTCGTTCACTTCGATCCATCCATCCGCCCCAAACATGGACCGTCGTCTTCGTTGATGGCTGCTCAAGAAGAGGGCTTCAAAGTTGAGCACCAGAGGGATCATGTGGCCCAGGGTGAGGACAACAAGCATTAGCAGTGACATGAAAGGGAGCATTTCAGGGTGGCGTTTCGCATAGAAAAGCTGTAGCGCGATGAAGATGCAGGCGAGGGTGTTGGAAATTAGTACCATTATGATCTCTAAATCCATCCTCCATATCGATTCCCTGGCGTAGGAACTGTAGTAAGCATTTGAAGTAATGTTGAGCTGGGCAAAGTGGAGAGGATCAGACGCCTTTCGTGTGCTTCGTATGCTTCCTTTCATGATTCTTCTCCTCCTGGCGTTTACTGAGGGGAAGTCGAATTCAACAAGAATCTCACAGTCCTGAGAATCTTGTTCTGGTTTCTGAGTCTGAAATTCCAGCTTTCTGCAGCCAACCATGCACAGATGCCCATTTTTGCCATGGTAAATCCCCTCAGCAACAATCTCTACTTGACCTATAGAATTCAGAGATAAATTTAGCGAGGCAAACTCCTTTGTGAAATTGATATAAGATGCCTCGAAGTTGATCAAGTAACTCATGTTCAAAGGGCTGCTAGAATTGACTTGCTTAGAACTTCTGTCAGATTCAGAAATTTCAGCTCCAAAACCGCCAATTTCATAACTTCGAACATAGTTATTATCTTCAGAGAGTTCATCACCAGCAAAGATTGGAATTGCATTGCCCCAGGCCCAGGCATTTTGTTCTTTAGAATATTGGACAGAGATATCAAGTCTCATATCACGAGAATTCCCATCTGGGAATTTCTCCCCCTCTTTCACGGAGGCCTTGGGTGGCGGGCATTGCTTTGTTGCTCTCTCTATTTCTGTGTACTTGTAGCTCAGACCTGGAAGAGAACGATAATAATATCCATTCATATCGTGGTCAGTGCTTCTGAACTTCATCATCTGGAAGTATCCAGAATCCTGGGCTGTCTTGTTTGTCCAAATTTCTCCAACACCTCTGTAGGCATTTCTGATTGTCCAGACAGCAGGGTACCTCAAGCTCAACCTTAAAGAACAATCCCCCACACCACCATCTCCCGGTAGATTCAAGATTCGACAAGCCACGATGCAGAACTGATTCTTGCTGTCGTCCCATGATCCCTCTCCAACAAACGTTGAATTGGGATTAAAGCCTCGGTAATAATCAGTATAGCTTGTGTTTTGGAACTTTACCATGAATCTCACCTTTCTTTCTCCATCAGAACATTGAATTAGATTCAGGGACATGAATCGAGGCGAGTATCCCAAAACCCCATCCACAGGGCTGCAGTTCTTTGAAGGCTTACAATCCCCGGCATGCTCCAACTCAAAACTAGCGTAATTCTCCCGAATTGCAGAGCAAAAGCTTCTTCGCGGCACGCTAAGTGATTCGCCCTTCTGAGTGGTGATTCCGCCTTTACAGACAGCTCCAAGATCCTTGGTGGCCAGTGAATACTTGTAGGATTCAACATCAGTGAAAGCAAATATCTTAATTTCCTCAAAATACCTCGAATCATTCCTCAGGCTCTGCAGGCTTCCATTAACAAAACCGTTGGAGATGTTGGAATTCTTCTCTGCAAAAGAGAGCCTGAGAACGGCTTCAACATACTCAGGCTTGCCTTCCTTGGAATACCACGAAGCTGAGCCCACCATACAAAGCTTCCCAGAACTCTCCGAGAAATAGCCGCTCAAGAGGAACGACAATTGCTTTGGCTCACTGTAATTCCCACCAGCATAATACGACCACCCATAGGATCCATATCTGGAATATCTATAAGAATCATCCTCCACATAAGAGGGTCTGAGCGTTAAGTACGCTTTAAGTTTAAAAATTTCAGGATTCTCTGTTTGGTAAGCGGATTTCTGGGTGGGCTGGAAGGTAAGAGAATTGGTGGAGGTATTAGACAACTGACCAAGTGATTTCCTGGTCCATAAACTCTCACCGCCATGGTAGTAGCTACTCACAGTGGATAGGTAAGGTAAAATGTCAGAATGATGAACACGTTGAGTCGGGGTAGACTCAGATACATATGAAGAGCAGTGATCAGAGTATGAAATTTCAGGAATATTGGAAGAAGAAACTGAGGCTAAGCAAAATATTGAGAGAAGTAAGAGAACAGGTAAAGGAAAGATTACAGAAGAAGAAGAAGAAGAAGAAAGGTGTATAGCCATAATCATGCAATGGAGAAAGATGAAGATTCCTGCAATATACCAAATGGAAATCTTTACTTTATAGTGCTTGTTCTACGCATCCAGCAAGACTTGGCAGCCCCAAGTCAACCCCACAGTTTCCTTCCACTTTCTTCCATTTAATTTTGGATTGAATGAATATGGAAATCAGTGGCACATAATTTTCAACGTTTCTGTGTCTCTATCATTGAAAAATTCGCCCACTCCCGGCGGACCAAACAAAAGCCACCCCAGGTAGCATAGAGCTAAGGTTGCATTATATTAGCAATTTATATCAATGTTGGTTTTATGATTTTGAGTAGTCAAAGCCAGGCCAACACCACTTGTTGGAATAGCAAGAATATAGAAAATATGTAGGAAAATATAACGAGAGAATATAAGTATTGTATTGCTCGGGCCTCGAGCCCTATATAAGGAGTAAGAATCCTGAACTGCCTCATATTGGGAGTCCGTGTTATATTACAACTAATAAGCCCTAATCTTGCTAACATTACAAGTGCTAAGTCCAATCCTTATCCAACTCTTTTGTAGCTTTGGGTTGAGGGTCTTTGGGCTTTCTTGATCCAATTGCTCTCTTGGACCATTCAATGTAGCCTCGGCCTAGTGTATTATCCATCATCCAGTCCTCTACTTTCTTGGAATTTTGTGAATACAAAGTTTCTGGAAAGTATAATTGTGATTTTCTATCTGCAAATAAAATTATTTTTTTTTTGCTTGCCTATAAATACACAAAAAGTCACAACACGTTATGTATTTACTTATTTTTTAAATCTAATTTGCGTATATAATTTGTTTCAGGCAACATAAAAACAAATACACATGCACCAGAGTCCACAATGCACTGTGAACCTGATGTATAGTATAAGGATTGCATTATAGCTTAGTGATGAAACCTATCCTGGACTTTTTATCCTTTTACCCTAATCTTAAGCAAAATAGGGTGCACCAATTATAGCTTAGTGATGAAACCTATCTTGGACATTTTATCCTTTACCTTAATCTTAACCAAAATAGGGTGCGCCAAAGTCCATACAGGATTAGTCCACAATGTGGAAAATAATAAAAGACTTGACTTGGGCAACAGACAAGTAAATCAAACGGCACATGAGGACATTTTTGTTCTTTTCCAGGGGAACAACATACTGAGAATCTTCAATTTCCACTAATCTTTCTTTTCACATCTAGTCCGCATGACAGGTTTGAATTTAAAAACTCCATTCGTGGTGGTGATAAATCTTCAGGTTTTAACGCATAACAAATAATTATAATTAAATTAGATACTCATGACAAGTATGAGTATAAAGTGGTGCCTCAGTGAAAACTGAAAAGTAAATGTAAAAAATTTTAACTCGAGGTATGATGGATAAGATGGTGAAAGTAACACCTGATCAATTGAACCGAGATAGATACAACTTAGAAACAAAAAATGCAATATCAAGAATACCCAAGAAGCATCTTTCCATCATGCAACTAACCATTCCCATACACGATTCACTATGAGTAAATCGATTAACTTATAAACAAAACATCATATACAGCTTCAATTCAAAAGAGAACAGTCAAATCTGATTTGTAATTATCAACATCAAGGCTAGGCTGTTAACCTTAAATTTCAAGCTGTCTTTCTGTGTTTAAAGACCAATTTCTCAGCCCCTCTACTCCCTTTAATCAGGTCAGTCAGTAATAATGATAACCATAGGAGGTTAGAGATGCAGAAACAGGCACGGTCGCTTTTTCTGCTAGATATAGAAATTTATCACAATCCTTAGCGCCAACCTGGGTAAATGACTCTACAAGTGTCTTGATGAGGCCTACTACAGAGTTCTTGAAAACTTCTGAACAGCTTTTGTCACCTTCATCAACATCCTGCACCCCTCCACTAACTAGGCTACCTACTTGAGCACCATCTATATATGTTTTGCATGCCACCAGAATATCTTGAGCATGCAGAACAAAGTGCCCCGCGACAAAATCCTCAAAATGCTGCCAAAAACAAAAAACAAAACAAAAAGACGAGCAAATCCTAATGAGTACAGCGATTAAACCGAAAACTTGAAAAAGGCCATCACTATCACAATGAACAAGTTACAGATAACAATTACAAATGCTCAATTCCTCCAAACTCTTGATTCCTTTCCAGTTGTTGGTATGTGGAATTTCTTCATAATTATAATTCCTTATCCCTACTCCATTTGTTAAACCCATACCCTTTTCCTCATTAACTTGTGAAGGAAGTAACCAAACTATACTTTCTTGCAAAAAAAATTAAATTTGATAATCTATTGAGAGTTGAGACATAGAAGTACACAACCTTTCCTCTTCACCCATAAGCTCATCTAACATTTTATCATATTCCCTTTTTATTCCATTTGAATTTGTTATTCCAGCATACCAAAGACAGCCTAAGACACTCAATTAGACAATTACACTTACAGAATGCAAAAAAAAAATATAAAATATCAAAGCAAAATTTATACAAAAGGAAAACATGTAATGCACCTTCGGTGGCTTCCGTATGGAGTAAAGCATTGTTCTCAGATTTGAGATATATGTGTTCTCATTGTATTGTAGCGAGCTCTGCTCCCCTGGAACTGTCCCTTCAGATCCAGCAAATCCTGGCTCATTAAAATAGGGCTTTGCATTCAAAATCAGCCCTTGTATAGAAACCAAAACCTGCAGCATGGTTGATTCACGAGGCATCCACTTCTCCTTCCCTTGGCCACTCCAAGTGTTGAGGAGGCTCAAGCATACTTTTCCACAGTTGTACAAATTTGGATTAATACGAAGACCACCAGAATGGTAGTACACTTGCTGGGAACAGTTTTATTGAAAACTGTTAGTCATAAGATAGTGCATAAGAGAATAGACAACATACCATGTGACGTACCGGTGGAACATTAGGATAGCTGCTAGGAAAGTAAACATCAAAGAAGAAAAGCCCATCATGGTAGGGAGTTCCTGCAGCTCCAACTATAACTGCTCTCAGAAGATCCATTCTTGATTCATAGACTCTAACAAAGATCGAATCTGCTCAATAAAACATGATTTTGAGTAAGGTAAAAATCAAGGCAACTGCAGAATATTGAAGGTTACCAAAATTATTATTGATTCCGATTCCAATGTTTATACAAAAAAGATGGCATATACTAAAAGTCATAACAATTACTAAGTATTTGATTCTAATGATCTTTTCAAATTATATGCCCTTTGATAGAAGCTTTGTGCCAGTAATCTGTATATTATTTATCAATTTCCAATCTGTAGCTTTTGCAGGAAATGTAGTTTCCCTAAAGCTAAAATTGTCTTTCCCATAATGTAGCTGCAGCAAAATAGGGAACCAAATTGATGGCTTCTGAACAGAATTTCTTACAAAGGACTAAAATTGGCATTGTTGCGATAGTGGAGTACCAAATCTCATTGATTTTAAATTCATAGACTAAAGGTGGAAAAACCACTACCATGCAACCAAAAGTTGAACTAATTCTTCTAGTACATAACCACCAACCATTATATTCTATGATTGAATAAATGCTAGACCAAACCAAACTGATTTTTAGTAACTTACAGATTTTTCTTTATACATCAACCCAAACTTAAATTTTGGGGTTTGAGTTTGGCACTCAAACCAAATCGAAATATTTGGTTCAGTTTTGGTTTGATAAAAATGCCAAACCAAAATATTAGCCTCCAAACCAAAACAGACCACTAGATGACTACTCCTATTAATGAACTTCAAAAGGCTCATAACTGGAATTCCATCTGCTAATATAAGGAATTTTAAAGAGTGAAAATCGAGGTTACCAGGCAGATCTTTCTCCAGAATCTTCCACTCCTCCTGTATTCTTTTGACCCAGGCTTTTGATGCCTATAACATGAAGATTAATAAATATAAGAAAAATTAGAGAACATATATTGAAATGGCTTCAAAGGACAAAGATAGACCTACCGCGTTCACTTTTCTGGAAGCATTTCTAGAATAATGATGTCCTGCATAATCCTGCACAGTGTCAAATTTTTTGAAAGCATGGAATCTCTCAACAATTTCATCTATATTTGTAGACTGAATTGGAGCTGGTGCATTTTCTGTAGCATTTGTATTCTTGTGACTTGTGACAGGATCTGGGTACAAGGAGACAAATCCTACAGGAGGCAAAAGACCATCAGGAAGAACGTGAGAAAATAAACTTGGAGAATCTGCAGTAGAGTGGTTTGTTGAATTTGGGAGGACATTCATCCAATCAGCCATCCAAGACTTTGCTGTTACTTTAGGAAAATAAGGCTCCAGAGGAGTAGATAGGTTATGTGAACCAAAAGAGGTGGTTGCACGTGGTGACCTCTTTTTAGATTGAGAGAACCCACGAAGACCTAACTTCTGCCCTTGCCCCTGGATTGAAAACTCTAAAGAATCTTTGTATGTTGAATCAGTGTCAATTGAACTACCAGTTGCAGCTGATCTCTTCACCCCTAAAGCAGGTTCTACAAATGGCACAGATAGCCCAAGCTTCCTGGTCCTACCAGACCTATCCCCAAATGTGGAGCCACTTCTTGAAGTTACCTTCTCCTTCAGCTTGTGAAAGTTAACTGACTCAGAAGGGTGAGTGGACATTTTCCCAGAAGAAATGCTTGCAGCTTTCATCTGCCCAGGAGACAAATAAGATGGAGTGCTGCTACAGATTGAACTCAATTTATCCCCACTAGGACCAGGCCACCAGGGAATTGATGCCTCAACTCCTGGAGGAACATCCATTCTATCAAGGTACACTTGCAAATTTGTGTACTGATCAAGCGTTGACTCATCATAAAACATGTCCATATGCTCATTATCTCCATATAAGTCATCAGAGTCCTCTAGGTTTATTACATTTTGTGGTTCAGAAGTGCAATTCTTATTTTTAGTCAGAAACCCCTTGACTGTTGCAGTATTTTCTGAACCACCACCGGTACCAAGTGAAAGATCGACAAATATCTCCTAAGAAATAGTATTATTGGACAAATGTAAGGCCCATAACTAAGATTATTATTCAGCAATATATCCCTAGTAAAACAAGAAACTAAAATTACCTTCCCTTTGCCATTTGGTATAAAACTCCCTTCTCCAAGCCGAGCATCATTACAATCTTCTTCGAGGTCAACATCAATTATATCATAAATCTGGAAAAATGGGTTCCATTATTCGTGCCACCAAGAGAAACAAATCAAATGCTAAGGGGGAAAAAAAGATTTAATGTCATTTTAAGATTCAAAAAATCTTTAGCACTTAGAGTTCCTTTCCACAACTACTTCAAGAAAAAAAAAATGTTCAGGACATTAGTGGATCCATATTATAGGGGATTCTCTTAACAAGCATGCTTTAGATGACAGGTTTACAACATTACTCAGTTCCTAAAAATATTGGGTTTTCAAAATATAAATGAAGGGATGGCTGAGAACCAAAGTGAGGAAAAGCACATTCTGATTTTTATCCAAGAATAACTTCATCTAGTGCCAATTGCTAAAAGAAGAAAAAGACCTCTCAAACCTTGATTACAAGAGCCAAAAAAATTTCTTCCTCCCTATTCCCATTTCAAAGATGCACCAATATCAAATGATCACACCAAAACAATAAAAGCTAAAAAGAAACTAAACCCAGTCATCAACAACATTATAACAGACGAATTTGTGGAGCCATAAAACAAGATAGTTCCAACTAAGTCCCATGCTTAATAATCCACTACCAAACATATAACCAATTCTAAGAGAGAAACTGGGGAAGAAAAAATCTACATAGCACGATAAGATATAATAAAGTTTATTGTTTTGAAATGGCGTGAGTGAGCATTTCGTACCTCCTTCCGTTTAAGAGAATTCGAAGTCCGATTAACCGGCGGCGGAATTTCAACCACGTCCTCTTCCATTGAGCTCCCGCCGGGAAACACTCTTTTCCTGCACCAAAACCACAACACCGATAAGTATATAAAATAAAATAAAATTCAAAGACTGGGTTGTGTGCGCCCTTACTTAGAAGTGTGGGGAACGTATCGAGCGAGCGGCGGCGGAGATTCCATGGGGTGATTTCTAGAGAACAAAAAGAAGAGTTCCGAATATAGAAGAGGCAGTTAGGGTAAGGAGAGTTTTTGGGCTGTGTTTAACAAAACAATCTCTCCCCTTTTTCAGATAATCATCAGAAAATAAATTCCCGAGGATCCCTGCATACATAAAAAAAAAAAAAACAAAAAAAAAAAAACAAAAACAAACAAACAACCCACAAAAGAGAAGCCCGGAAATTTCTCACTCCATCCCTACCCTACCCTTTCCTTCTCGGGAGAATCTTGATTTTCCGACAGTGGCTTCGCGCCTGCTAAGTAGAGGCGGTCGAAGGTGGCTTATTCAGACTGAAAAATGGGAATCATTTCATTTCTTTATAAAGGGAGACTTTCCTTTGTTTGTTTTGGTTGGAATTCTGATCATTTTCTACACTCTTTTGTACAGTTCTACTCCCCCCCGTCCATCATCTATTCTTGCTGATTAAGTAAAAATTTATGGAAAATGTGCTTACTTTAAAAATTTATCAAATTGAGAATTATAAGATCTTCGAGGGACTATTTTGGGATCTCAAATATAGTATTCATTTAACGATTTTTCTAATTAGGAACAATTACAAATGAGCAGAATAGGTAACTTTTAAAGTCAACGATAGAATTATGTAATTGTGCATGAATAGATGATTAGGTGATGGATCAAATCGGGTATTATTGTGTACAAACTCAACGAAAGGTAGGTTAGATTTGATTCCATTTTGGATTGAAAGCTATAATACTCACAAAACACAAATGTTTGATTTGTCAAATTTTAATATATATGTATAATTGAGTATAATTGTCACAAAACACAAATATTTAATTTTTTTATCAAATTTTAAATATTTCGATATAAGTATCACATTACAATGGTTTTTTTACCAAGCTAAATGTTTGGATATAGTTGCTACAATGTATAAAAGTTTGCTTCTTTTTTTTTGCGCCTAAAATTTATTTGTCAATAATATACTTATATTATCATTATTATATAATACTAGTATTTTCACCCGTGCGATGCACGGAATGGATTTGTTGTAATATATTAAGAATATTTGGATCGATATAGAATTATATAAATTATAACATCAAATATTATATAGTGCAATTGAAGATATGGTTTGAATTGATTATGTTTTCTGATGTTATCCTTGTTTGAATTCCAGTAAATAATTGCTTAATTAATAGCTAATGTGTAGATGTACGCATGCGGTGTTGGAAGTTTAGAGATTTTATATATCATTGTTTATAATTTTATGAATTGGGTAAATATGCTCGTTCTCTAGTAACTCAGTTATATGAATCAATTGTTATTCTAATTCATATGTATGGAAGATATATTTTTGTGTAGATATATAGCAATTTTTTCATCTTGGAAAAAAACATAATATCACCGGTTGTATTTACACATTATTGAAAATCTCTTTGTAGACAACATTGGTAGTAACAACACAATCTTGTCCATCCCTGTCTAGAACTAATTAGCACTTTCAGGATATCATGATGGGTGACTCAAGAGAAAGCCATGTACAATTGACTGTGATTAAAAACTGATTTTTTCAGCAATAACCCAACGTGAGTTAGTGTTCGACCCTGGCTTTTGTTGATAGTCATGGCATATGCAAGCATCAGTGAGAATTATTTATGCTGGAACTTAAAGGGAAATCTCGTATTAGAAGGAGTGAGAGACATTCGAGGGATAAGAACTTTGGTTCCATCATGTGTCCCATTTACTATTCTTGCTTCAACAATGTGATCTTCCAATTTTGTGATGATGAGTCGCGTACTGTTTTAAAGACCAAGAGAATGGTCTATTTTCCGCAATAACATAACATGTGCACCGACCTTTAATTAATGTCAATGAATGATTAAGAAAATCATACAATCTCAAACTATTAAGAATTTATGTGTGTGTACTTCTAATAGATTTTCACCGTCAGGTTCTGCCTTACACAAAGAGCTACAACTTAAATATGTTCATCCTTTTGCAATATTCATGTCGCACATGTACTGATTAATTTGATCAACGACATCTAAAGTCGGCGAGCGAATCACTGACTTTCGAGCTGCGACTCATCAAGCGTGTCATATCTTGAGTTTGAAATTTTTAAAAATCACTTTTAATGTAATCAAAGCATTGAGTCATAACGATTTTGACACTGAAATTTTAATTTTATAATCTACATGTATATATTCTGTGATTTTTTTCCATAAAATTAGTTTTGATAATCAAACTGTAAAATATATTGATTTTACCAATCACTAAATTTCAAAATGTTTCAAATTCTCATGTATATATAAGTAAAACTCACATCTAAAACCTAATTGTTTTTGTCAATATTTCATACATATAAAGCAAGTCTCTGACTATTGTGAGAAGTTAGTAACCTTGAGTCTAACATACAACATAAAGCATTGTGTGATAGTGGGTAGTAACTTTGAGGTACGACAATTCAAGCATATAAGCATGATTCGAGCTTGTTTCTATGCTCTCAAAATTCAAATCATCATATTGGCATCAGACAATAAACAAAAATATATCAAAATGTATGAATCATATATCTAAACTGTTAATCAAAACTTCACTCCAGATTACCAAATGGAGTGTATGACTTTTTGAAATGATGTCATCCAAACTGTTGAAATGCGATGTCCATAACCATTGATTGACATACTACTCATGCTTCATATTTCATCAAAGTATCCGTTTCTTATGATATTATGATTTATAACATATAAAAATCGACAAATAAACTATAGTATGAGTCTTCCTTGCATGCAACAAATATCACAAAAATTCAGTGTTCTAAAATAAGTGTATAAATGCAATATGTAGATAATTTGCATTGCATTATATATCATTAATTTAATTACTTTTCGGTTAGTTATTGCAAGATCTTGAGGTACGCTTATATTTT
Source organism: Ipomoea triloba (assembly GCF_003576645.1). Classification (NCBI taxonomy): domain Eukaryota; kingdom Viridiplantae; phylum Streptophyta; class Magnoliopsida; order Solanales; family Convolvulaceae; genus Ipomoea; species Ipomoea triloba. The sequence goes on along the minus strand of NC_044917.1, from coordinate 6,945,583 downwards.
GATATTCAGTAAGTATAACTATATTAGAGAAAAATTTACATGGGAATAATGGGATAATCAGTTGAGTGATTGTTGGTTGACCGTAGAGCGTTGTGTTGGAGGAAGAAGATGATATATATTGAAGATGATATTGCCCTTCACTATATATCATCTTCTTCCTCCAACACGTTGATATTCTCTGGACAAATAACTGTTGGAAAAAATTAGCATAAAATGGCATTTTAGTGGCAATATTGTGGTACAAATATATGTGGGGTCCATTTTTGATTTGGGTCGGGTCAAAGTAGATTCGTGTTCTTTGTAGTTAGACGAAAAGATTGATATATTGTACGCTCAAAACTGATAATGGGTGAATGAGAAATTGGTACTCAAAGTTGACCCATTTGAGTTAGAAAAATGGAGAGAAAAACCTTTCAAGTAGCTTTTGTCCCACATTGATTTGATAAGTGGTTTGCACCACTACTTATACAAGAGTTTTTCTAAGGCTTATTGAATTGTATAGCATAGAGGCTCTCTCTCGCGCGTAGGGGGGTGCAAATTAAATCCCAAAATGAACTTAAAAAGGCTTGACTCATGTGCGCCGACACCTACATGCACGAATATCGTTAAGCAAATTGGTTGGCCTTGCGTGTTGAATTATGTCAAATTTTGTTTACAATATTACGCAAACCATAATAGTATGAGTGTTTTGGGCGTGAAGTTTAAACCGAGAATATTGTTTTTATTAATAGTATAGATTGCATCGCAGAGAAATATATATACTAATAGTATAGATTGCATCGCAGAGAAATATATATACTAAATGATTACGATTAGTAATTTTAATCTAGAATTGTATTACGAATAGGAACGTAGGGAAGAATATATATATTTTATTAGGAATTTTATTTTAAATTACAATTGTATTACGAATAGGAATTGTATTACCGTATTTTACAATATAACGCAAACCATAATAGTATAGGAGTGTTTTGGGCGGGAAGTTAAAATTGAGGATATTGTTTTTATTAATAGTATAGAAGTATAGATTGCATTGAAGAAATATATATATGCTGAATTATTACGATTAGTAATTTTAATCTAGAATTGTATTACGAATAGAAATGTAGGGAAGAATATATATTTTATTAGGAGTTCTATTTTAATTTACAATTGTATTACGGAATTTACAATTGTATTACGGATAGGAATTGTATTACCGTATTTTACAATATTACGCAAATCATAATAGTATAGGAGTGTTTTGGGCGGGAAGTTAAAATTGAGGATATTGTTTTTATTAATAGTATAGATAGATTGCATTGCAAAGAAATATATATATATTGAATTATTACGATTAGTAATTTTAGTCTAGAATTGTATTACGAATAGGAATGTAGGAAAGAATATATGTGTTTTATTAGGAATTTTATTTTAATTCACAATTGTATTACGAATAGGAATTGTATTACCGTATTTTACAATATTACGCAAACCATAATAGTATAGGAGTGTTTTGGCGGGAAGTTAAAACCGACGATATTGTTTTTATTAATAGTATAGATCAAATATTTTTTTTCCCTTGAGAAGTATCCGATATATTAAGCTAGTTAATTTAAAAGTTACATATTTTATACTTAGTAAAGATTTGCAAAGGTTAAAGTGATGCCTTCTTATTATATAATTATGTTGCTCTTTAAAAAAAAATTGTTTTTAGGCGAGGCCATGAAAAAGGAACAAAAAACAACATATATAATGGAATTAAATAAATTATTTATTAAGAAATTATTGTTTCTATTTCATTTTGTGTAAAATTTATTTTAAAACAAAAAACAAAAAATAATTAATGAGTAGTTTATTCAATTGACATTATTATTTTTTAGTTTGTTTTGTCAATTGAAATTCACTAAAAACAAAAAATTCAAGTAGTCAATGTTGAACCTGTATGTGACCTCCATTGAGTGAGCCATAATAATTATGTTTGATTATATGGTCTTTAGCAAAATTTAATAATTTAATTTTTCTATGATCTTTTGAAAATACTATTTCAACTTTACTAAATTTTATCTTTAGTAGTTAAAATATGGTAAAATATATAAAGTTGAATCAATGTAAATATAATATACTAAATATTGAGTTTAATAATCTAAATTATACCTTAAATTATTTCATTTATTTGTTTATCACTAGCGACCTAATACATATTTCTAAATCTTATAAAAAATTGTGATACATAAACAAAAATAAAATAATTCTTTTTAATCATGAGCGGAAATGCGTAATAGAGAATCTTATACAATTCAAACTTCTAGAAGAGTTGAATTGTATTTATACTATAATGCAAACTCATATCTATCTCCAATGTGGGAGGCAAATTATACAATAAACCAGGGTCTACCTTACATTGTAGACCTTTGTTTAAAAATAATTTTAACATGGCGTTTGGTTGGGAGGAATTACAATTTCATTCTCATTTAATTCTCACCTAATTTCAAATGCAACAAAATTCTTCGTTTGGTTGGAAGGAATTACAATTCCTTCATTTTCATGGAATTATAATCTCATGCCCCCCTAGGATTCTAATTCCATGGATTTTAGGAAGAAAATAAGGTATTCCTGAGACAAAATTACCCCTCCTTTTTTTTAACCTAAAATTGATACATGACCTTCCCTTCTAAATTATAGCGTGTATTATTCTTCGATTTCCCTTTGTTTATTTAATTTAAATCTTTATATGCAACAACTATTCAAAATTTGCATTCTTTATATGCGTTATTTAGTTGAACACATTCTATACCCAGTACATACAGTTGACAGTTTTTGTAGATGTAGCTATCATAATATGTGTTAGCAATTATCAAGTTATTTGTTTATATGTAAAGAAACTGTGAACTGTAATTACAAAATGTGTTAACTGAATGTACATAATTTTTTTTATCAAGGTTTACAATGCAATATGAACATTGGTCCATGGTATAAGTGTATAACAATTGAATGTGAGAAAGATGTTACTTAAAATCCCTTATAGGGCCCAAGCTCTATTTTTTCAACTCAATTGATATACTTTGAAAATTAATTGTTTTTATTTGATCATTATCTGTTTTGGGTGTATAATATATCAAATTAAACATCCTACTTATAAGAACTCAAATCCACTTTTGATCGTACCCAATTTGAAAGTAGACCCCATATTACCTTAAAATGATTATTTAAAATGTTATTTTAGCTAATTTTCTAATATTATTAAATAAAATCAGTTAAATTAGGGGGGAATCATAGAATAAAATCAATAAATACTCACATTTTGAGATATGCACCATTTTTGCATTCTAACAAGTGCAAACAAGTGGGGTGGGGAATTGATTCATTCTATGAGGAATATGCTGACCTAATGCGCCTCAAAAAATTCATTAGAGAAAAATTATAATATAATAAGTTGATATTAATTACTTTGAAAAGTGAATATTAGATTATCAATATCATCCATTTACCCTTCATAAAAATCATATTCCAAATTCCTCAACTTCACATAACTTGAACAACAAATATTAGAAAATCTTGTGAGGTTTTACTATCCACCAACAATAAAAATCTTTTTGTAAAGGGTCAAACATGATTCCCTTCCAGTAGGATTGCCTAAAAGAATGGCACATAATGACCTAAGAAATATTTGTCCTATATGAAATGAGAAAGGGGAATCAACTTTTAACTTCACACATACACCTTTGTGCTTATTCTAGGTATAAGTTTGGACATTGACAAAAGTAGAAATTGATAAAAGTGTTTTTGATTGACAATTGTGACATTTGGATTAGAATTTAGAAATCAACTGCAAAGAAAGAGTGAGGAAAGACTTATTAAATGTGCTTTAACCAATTTGTGGTTGTGGAATAACATGCAGGAACCAAAATCTTTTTAATGATTCACTATTGAAAGAATTTGGAGCATGATAGAGGATTTTACTAAAGTAAACAAAGTTTGTCACTGTCAGGTGCTGAAAGCATGAATTGATGATAGTTTTGTCAATTGCCTGAGTTTTCAGGGTTTTTTTGGCTTACCAATTGGTGTAAGCTTTGGGTTCCAAAATGCTTTTGCTTCGCAACTTATAATATAAACCATGGTTTACATTGCATTGTCAGAGTCTCATTTAAAACGACATTCAAATTATGTACTTGCAATTAACATATTATGTACATTTCGCCAACATATTATATACCTGTAAATAATTTTTACATTTTATCTTTGACGTCTTTTTTTTTTTTTTTTCAGATATGAAAAGGCCATTAGCATTTTGGTTATATCAACTAAATTATTTTTAAAAAATCAACATGCAATGTTACAAAAATTATTTTTACTATTTTTTTTAGGCAAAAACACACTAAATATAAATACATTATAGAAGGCAAGCGACGATACTATATTTTCTTATTAAAATCAAAATGAATTGAAATTTATTACAATTAAAAAATCATGTGAACTAAAAATAAACTTGTAGTTTGTAGAGTTTTACCTACCCGTTATTACATGACAAATTTTATGTGGATCATGATCTCAGTAGCAGCATCAACCAGGTAGAAAAACGACGTTGTTTGAAGTTCTTTCCGTTAACAATGATAGAAGGCAAACTCCGTTATGGTTTATATAGCAAAATCTCTTATTATTCAGTTTCATTTCATTACCACATGATACTGTAAAATACAAACACCAAGGAAAACCGGAAAACACGATCTTTTATTAGCTCAAGGATCCAAACCCGGTTACAAGTCAAGATGTGCTCAAAGTGCTCGGCAGGTCGGCAGTGGGCTTCCCTACTGTCCGAGCTCACTTTAAGTCTTAGTTTAGAAACAGCCAAACAGATCCTCCTCTCTCCTCATAAATGCACTATTTATAAGGGAGAGAAAGTGCGGTTGCCGGACCTCCGGCATGGCAGGAACGTGGCGCGCATGCGCCCGCCTCACTCTTTGCCCAAGCGGGAAGGAGTACGTGGCAGTCCTTGGCACGCCGCGTCGTGAGCCCGTCGGGGGCACTATTCGGCCCGTGACGGCCGAGCCCACGTCAGCCTTCCAACCAACCGAGTCCCCGACCGCACAACCTCTGACCGGCTCCGGAGTGCATCCGACCGGTTCAGGAGTATATTCACTATCACCACACTACTAAAGTATCATTATAATTCAACTACAATTTTATTTGACAATATACACTCAATATGTGAGACATGTTATTTAATTTCATTCTATACACAGTTTAGTTTCATTACGACACTACTAAAGTATCATTCTTCTTCAACTACAATTTCATTTGACAATATACACTCAATATATGAAACTTGCTATTTCGTTTTTTATACACACTATAGTTTTATTACAACACCACTAAAGTATCATTTTAATTCAACTACAATTATATATGACAATATACACTAAATATGTTAGACATGCTATTCGATTTCATTTTATACACAATTATACCAAAACTGACTTGGAGGTGATGCTTGCCCAGCATTCATAATTATCCTTATCTCACTATTAATATCCTGAAATGCAATATGATCTAATCCGACCTTTTCTACACAATGAAAAGACATTGCATTATATTGCTACCATAGTCACCTCTGCATTATTCCTAAGCATCTGCTATAAGTAATGCAGATCAATGTATGTACGGGCCCAACAAATCTGAGCAATTTCGCAAAATTTTATGGTGAAATCAATCCTATTGTTAAAAAACTAAAAAACTGTCAATTGCATAGTAGAGGTACTTCGATTCAATCTGGCATATGCTTCTGTCACCCAATTTAAACATTGAAGCCTTCCGCGCGAAGGCATTTGCGATGAGCCTCTATCCATTTCTTGCAAGCAGATTCACCGTGCTCCACTATGCATTCATCCCTTAACTTCTTAGTGTCGGGGCAAGCACAACATATCTTCTTTTTTGGCTTAGAATCAGGCCCCGTGGACGTTGCTGGGCTCTTGTCTTCTGGTGATTTTGGTAAAGCTATTTCACATGATGAGCTTTTTATTTGCACTCCACCCATTGTGAAGATAGCCTGAATGATATCGATATTTAATAAGAAAATAAGAGCGATGCCTAAACAAGTGAGGTTTTTCAAATAGAAGCACAACCATCGAATGCCAAACTAACAAGTAACAAGCAAACATCTATAACAGTAAACAGAACAAGAATGTATTTATACAGGGAAACCAAAAACACATATTTGAATGTATACTTTATCTTTCCAGCATCCGAATCTTATATCTCTTTTGTGATATTTGTATGACTTTTTGAAACTTCAATGCATTGTTGATAGTAACCAAAATGCACTTTCATTCAAAGGAAAAATCAGCACTTATTCTGGACAGATTTGAGTAAAGATTGTTTTGAGATCGTCCGGATTTACTCAAAGGAGCCTTATGAGTAACCCAGTTAGAGAAAATAACTGCCAGTGGTTAATCTGATTCTAGAACATCAAAACTCCTCATTGCCCGGGGATGAAATTAGATGCAAATGTAGTAGGTGTACATGGCGACAAATGGTTCTGAAAGCAATCGAGATCCTATTACATCCACGAATTCATCTTTTGGCATTACAAAGATAAGTGAACTTCTTAAGAGAAACCGAGCCTAACATTAATAAATCTACAACCACCAAAAGATCACAAATCCACAATCCCTGGGGTGTGAGTGGGGGAATCATTGAAAAGCACCCAACTTTTACCATTACTTCAACTATCAACAAAAAAGGATGAACCTTTAGCCTTAAGAACTCAAATTGTAACCCAAGAAGATGCATGGTACTAATAGAAAATAATTTACACTTGCTTCAACTTCATCTTACAGAGACTACTACTTTGTCCACCTGTTCTACTAAGATTCATAGATATTCTAAAGAGAGTGGGTGTTATGTGCTTTTACAGCATTTTATTGACTATGATCTAAGCACTAATCTCAGCATCAATGTTAATCCTTTCTTCCCAGCAAGAAAGTAACTAGACAAATCAGGAATTGCGCAGAACTACAATCATATTATTTGATTTTTATCCTGTTTTAGTATATGAAGCATTGAAACCATCAGCAAAACCAACCTTCAACAAAACCATCTTTTGCACCTCTGCTTTGGAATTCCATGCAATAAAGTAGGAGTTCAATAAGCAGGAAAAAAAATCATAACTTCAACAATAACCTTGTGCCAATGACCTTGTGGTCTAGTGGCAGAAAGTGTCACTCCAAAATGGGAGAGGTCATGGATTCGAGTCTCGGGATATTGACTCTTTTTGCTAGGTTAAGAAGGTAGTATGAATAGGTACTACATCTCAAATAAAACTTCAACAAATAATTTAAATAAAAAAAAAAAACAGTATTGCATCATAATTTCAACAAAATTACAATATCGCAATGCAATTTCGAGGAGGAAAAAAGAAAATCAAATCCGGAAAAGGAAAATTTCAGGTGAATTAATAGAATGGGAGATACTCCAACAATTAAAAGAAAAGCAGTATGCACAAATAACTCATGTTCTTCAGATTAAAAAATAAATAAAAATATAATTAGAAAAGGACCAAAAAAGAACCTTCTTTGATGTTCTGCTTCAATCTTGCTGTTCTTGAGTTGATGGATGGGTCGACTAATACAGCGTACGAGCGAGGCGGAGAAAATTTTATGGTCAGAGGCTTTACATACAAGGTTTCTACTTTCTAGGGCCGACTAACCGACCTTTAGGCTTAAGTGTGAAATGTCATATTCGCCCCAACATTTGTAATAGGAAATAGAAAATACATTTTTAATCTCTGAATTGTTTTCTGTTTTAATTTCTAATTTATTATTATTATAATTTATAATATGCACTCTTAACTTTTAAAAATTTACAATTTTAACTTGTGAAGTAACAAAATTACTAAACTTTATTAAAATTGATAATACATGGACAAAATGCATGCATTTTTTGTTTTATATATAAAAAAGCATTAATAAGGAGCTTTTTTCTCCTAATATCCATAACCATTGTTGTTAACCGTCTTCTACTCTTCGTATGTTTCCTTTTCAAAGCTCTGCTCTTCTTTATCTGTATCAAGTGATTGCAAAACCAATTTCTATCTCCATCACATATCAATTGAGGATTATTTTCTAATATGTATTCTCTGAATCTAATTTTAAACTGTATAACTTTACACCTTGATGTATATAACTTTTCACATAAAAGTGCATAACTTTAGACCTTATGTGCATAACTTTTCATTTTGGAGAGCATAACTTTGAAACTTCAGATCATACCTTTAAAACTTAAGTTGCATAACTTTTCACAGTAGTGCATAACTTTAGACTTTAGGCTGCATAGCTTTGCATTTTGGGAGCATAACTTTGAACCTTTAGGCCAGGTGTATAACTTTAAAATGTAAAGTGCATAACTTTGTATGGTACGGTGCATGAATTTAACTCATAAGGTGCACAACTTTGATTCCTTGATTGTCTCATATTAAACCTTAGAAATAACGACTTTCACCCTCTGGGCTCTGCTCGCTCGTATACGCTCCGACCCAGACATATGAGCCTTTCCTTACCAGCATTACGAAAAAAAATTGAAATAATGAATCAAGATCTAGATGGAGGGTTGGTTTGGTCGCAATACTTCTTCGTGAATCTCTAAACAAAAATTTTATTTTAAGTCCAAATACTCATAAGTTTAGGGACGCCTCTCGTTCCTCTTCGCCCATTTTAAAAACGTTTCCCCCCCCCCCCCCCCCCTCCCAGCATTTCTAGAAACTCCAGGTCGCGATGCTGTTTCTCCATAGTTTTCGTGGTGCACAACTTTAAAGCTTAGGGAGCATAATTTTTCAGCTTAAGGTGATAACTTTAAAGCTTAGCATAACTTTGATCAGGGATGGTTTGGAGGAGATGACTTCGCCTGAAGTATTAACTTTCTTCTTGCTTGTGAGTTGTGAGTGATCGAAGATGGTTCGAAAATGCAAAGACAGAGCATGTAGCAATGGGAGACTGAGTGGAGAAGATGACATAATGGAAAAGGTTGCTTAGTTTTGCTTTAGATTTTTTTATTACTTTTTTACTCCTCAGTGTGCGAAATTGCTTTGAATCAACCGCCACTTTAAATTCACAATCAACGGATGCTTTGATGACCATTAGATAGATGATTGAGATTCAAGCTCATGTTTTACCTAGGACAATAACCACACCTGATCTCTCTCTCTCTATATATAATTTAAATTCGATTCCTCAATAGTTTTCCAAGAACCAAGCATACAAGAAATTAACAGATTTCAATGGCAAGGCATACCACTGTATGTCTGTATATCCTCAATCTGTTTGGTAAAATTTTAAAAAGGCAGCACCATTTGCAAGAGGAAAATCAATGAACCTATTATTTCAATTAATTGGTATCTACAGTGTAAACAAATTGATATTCACATTTCACATCATCAAACAAAAATTAGAACTAATGTCTTTTCCGTGTAAGAATACTCTATCAAAATTGTTCTTCCCTTGCTGCTCAATATAGACAAAAAAACAAACAGAGCAAAGATTTGACTTTGCACAAAAGAAAAAAGAATCAAATTGATGTGTTCATTGTGTTGTTCCTCTTTCCAGCTCCAATTTTCCGATGCCGCCTAGAACCAGACTTCCTATCACCTCTTCCGCGCCTGGGGCTTTTCCTAGCTGAAGATTTCACAGCCACTGCTGACCTATCACGAACCAAAGCTGGTGGAGGATGAGAATGAATTCTTACGGTTGCCTCTTGAGCCCTTTGCTCCAGTAGATCTCTATGATATGCCTGCAAAAGTTTGAATGCAGAGACTGAAATTTCGGAAAGATATAGGCATATAGCATTGCACTGGAACGAAAGTAGACACAATTTCACTTCTGAAACATATAGCTCCAAGGACAGCATAGAAAGTAACTTACAGTCGAGAGAATTCAACAAACATGTTCTACTCCTTGATCAAGTTTACAGGACCAACAACCTCATTGTCTATAAATGGTTCTTAGATTGAAAACAAGTTCAACCAGAACACTGACAAGTCATTTGTGTGTTGTAAAAGAACATACTCTTATACTAAGAAATGCTATCTATGTACACTTTTGACTCCAAAAAAGAAATATTGAATACTTCCAAATCATTATTCATTAGTAGTGCTCCTCTTACCACTATTCCTAGATACTGATAGTTAATTATCTGGTTCTAAACTGGTAAACAGAACAATCTAATAGAGCCAACAGTTAAAAGCATCAATAATCTGGGGGGAAAAAAAAAACAAAGAGCCACTCCTCTAGTAGTCAAATAAATCTAACTGTGCCATTCTCACCCTATTCAGTATCATGTACACAACAAATGTGCATCTCCTTCCTTCTGGAATCCAGACAGGCATTTATGCCTCAGAAGTATATGTGTTGTATATATAATATTTATATAGAGTGGGGTGGGGGTTTGTAAACATCAAAAGGACAACTGAACAAGCAATTGTACAAACATTTAAATAACAAATTTCATAAAAAGTGATAAGCGGGTAAAGCATTAGAATATACTTACTCCCCCTCCCCCAAAACACCTGCCTATCTCCAAGGTTCCAGTGAGGGAAGGAGAGCAGGATGGATGACTACAACTCAGATGTCCCATACTAGGCCTGACAGAAACATCAGAATCTTTCCACACAGGTCTAAAGAAAAGGGAAGAAAGCTAAAACACAAAGGAAAGAACTAATTTCCATTTTGGGATAGAAAAAGATTACCTGTAGCACAAAATTTCGCCTTTCACAATCCAAAAACATATTGACTGTCCAGTTTGTTTTTGCCATCACTCTATCCCTTACAATGGAAAAGCTCAACTGGTCCCGGGAGGTAAATCTATCAACCTCATTGAACCATAAACAGGTAAAGAGATTTGTAATAGGAATATGCTCCCTAATGATTACACATCCTTCAGGAACATCTGCAGAAGTTGGATAAGGAAAGAGTAAGTTTTGAGACACAAATAAACTGAAAAATAAAAAACAAGAGAGTGACCTACCACTTGTTATAGGAAGCTTAGCCTCAGAATATCGCGTTAAACCCTCCCGTTTATAAAAATTGATCTGGTAATCAATGGATTCATTATTGTACTTTCCTGCAGCTTTATTAGCTTCAGCTTCTTCAAATACATCAAACCGTCTATAATGCCTTGAAATAGCAAAAGTAGCATTCTCTCTCCACAAAAACCTGAGCATCAAATGAAACAAAAAATTGTTAAAAGCAAATGCTTTGGAACAAAAAGAAAAGGGGGCTGGGGGAATGAATCTGAAAAGTTCCTGATTCAGCCTTCCGTAAGTACTGCAGGACGGAGAATCCAAGAATGTGATATGCATGAAACTTTACAGTAAAAGCTTAAACAAAATACTGTATAAATTGAAAACAATATTACTAAAATTTTAAAAAATTATAGATGCCCTAACCATCACACACGAGCTCTACCAAACCAAAAGAACACTCTTCAGCACATATGAAAGATGAAAGGCAAATCAAGTTAAAGAGCTGACATGCCTCTCAAGAATTTGGTATGGATCCACCACAAGCTGAAGCTTTCCATCAATCCAAATCGAGTAGCGGACATTTGGAAAGAGCCTATGAAGTAAAAGTTTTGGTACCTGCCACACACAAATGCTCTGTCATATGCAATTCAAAGACCATAAATGCTTATCTTTTTCCATTCAGTTGATTTTATAACTTAATACATTCTGTGCTGAGCATCCCCTGAAACTTTGGATCACCACCTTTTCTTTGCCCAAGCCTTTTCCAGTCAGATATGACACAGGTCCTTTTATTCAAAGAAGTTCACTTGAGTTGGCTTACAAAGAAAACTAGGACTCAAACTGGCCTTCAGATGACTTTTTCTCACTGTGGTTACTATAAGGGGGTATTTGGTTCACAGGATGTCAGGTTATCTTAGGAAACATTAGATTTATGGGAATGTCAGATTTCTAGGAAGTAGGAACATGCTCAAATTGTATTTGGTTAAGATTGGAGGTATAAAATATTAACATGTTAATATATATTCCTTTGTCTGTGATTTTTAAAATTATTAAAATAAAAAATTTATACAAAAAATGAAAAAATAAAATAATGTCTCCACCTGGAGACAAAGAGTGAGAGAGGTGGAGACAAATGGAGACGCACAGTTTTTTTGTTTTCTTTTTTTGTTTTTTGTTTTTTTTTTTGGGTAGAGAATGAGGAAAAAAAAAAAAAAACTAGCTACAATGCAAGGTAATCTTAAATAACCTTAGAAAACCAAGGGAATCATACACCCTAAAGAGAAGAGAAAAAGTTGCGTGCCGCATTCCCTTGGAATATCAAATAACATGAGCCAAACACTTGTTAATTGTTGTATAATCTCATATTACTTGTTATAATCAAAGGTTAGGCCAAGGTCACTCAATTGGGTTATAATGCACATAGGCCAAACCACACTAAAAGACTGAATCCAATCAATTAGCTAGTCTAACCCGTGGCCTTATAAACCCATATGTTCTCTCTTATTTTTTCAATGTGGGACTCTTAACATTACTTAAACAAAACACCCCTTAAATTTGTTGCTTCTTGTGGTTTCTAATATAAAGGTTATACGGTATTCGCCCACTCTGGCTATTCTACTGACGACTTTTCATAAAAGATACAGAGAATTCAAATACATGGTAGCATCTTGCTAGATCATCAATGTAGACCCTAAGGCTACCCTAGTTACAGTTTTGTAGCTCTTTCGCTGCAGTGTCATCCCCATGTATTATTCACTATTATGTTTTAGCTTGAGAAAAAAAAAATTTACATACAAAAACACTAAATATTACAGGGTTTCAATAGAAACACATCAACAACGAAAGAACAGTCACTGGATCTCAGGATTGCTATTCATCTAATAGCATGTGAACAGTAATATCATTGAGCATTAAGGGTGTGTTTGGTTGACAGGTTTAGTTATCAGGAATGGATATCAAAGTCATTGTTATTGTTTGGTTGACAGGTTTTTAGAACACTACTATGGATTTTGATTACCCCATTAATTGCAAAATTCATTCCCTAATAAAATAAGGGTTACATTTCCCTTCCTCCTCCTCTTCCCCAACTATTAATAATCATTCCCATTCCACCCTACTACCAAACATGCAAAATACTTTCACCAAAACCCATTACCATTACCAAGTATTTAATACCCATTCCAATTCCAATTCCCATGTGCGAACCAAACACACCCTAAATGATTATTGACTTTGGCACAAGAAAAAAATGTGCAGAGGAAAAGTAATTGGGTGCTTCTTCAAGGTGATTAGAGTCTTAGACAAAAATGCTATAGTAACTAATTTGAACAGTCAACACCAATACGACTTGTGTTGTCAATTAACTTATGAAACAACATTTGTTCTAAAATGGTTAACTGATAGAGACCCAAAGCCAAAACAATTTCATATGCTCACTGTAAAAGGATAAAGGGTCCATTAAAAAGAACCACATTTTCTTTCCCTATGAAATTCAAATGTTCCAGGTATAATCACATCTTGCATACTCTTTTCACACCAGTAGGTTTCTTGAAAAGTGATTCAAAATAAAGCAATAAGATAGCAACAAGGTATTTTTCAAAAGAAGTTATCTATTTAAGATCCATTCTGTAACCTATCCTTAAAAAGCAGTGTATGTGCCAGGCTGCAAAACTTAGCATTTTGAAATACATTGAAGGAAGAAAGAAATATATGAAATAAGTGGACAAACCTTCCCATTGCGTCTTGCATCAGTGTAAGGCACATTGCGAACTAGAATTATCCTCCACAGTCCAATCCTATTGTTGCGGTCTAAATGACTAGAATTCCTCAAAGATGCTTCTGTCTCTTCATCAACAAACATGTAGAAGGGAATGGTTTTTCTTGCAATGTGACTGACATTCCTTGGTTGTTGAATCACATCATAGTTTCCTGTGGACAGTTTATGCCAGCACGTATAAGCAAAAAGCAAAGAAGCAAACCATTCCTCCTGTGTTTAAGTCATGTCAGGCATCTTATGCTTCACATAAGTACCAAAACACCATTTGAGTGATTTGACTAGAGTAAAACAGAAGTGAAACTTCAATTACTATTTACTACTGCTTAACAACTCTAACAAGATCTTTACAAAAATATACTGTTCAATAAGTGATCAAGCAAGATTATTAGATTTACTCAATCATCTAGTTGTAGAGGACACCTAAAAAACTAGGAAAGAATTTCCTCTTGGAATACAAATATAGCATGACATTGAAAATTTGGACCTTTGCCAAAAATGAAATCATGACAAAAGTAATAAAAGGTAGAAACATTATGCGTTGTAGAGCATCACTTTTTAATGTGTTTACATTTTGGTTTTCATATACCACTCCATTTAGCATTTTACTATTCATTAGCATTTTAGGTGTTCATTACACCATCAATTCCGAAATACCATAAACAATTCTACAATGAGACTCTCAAGTACATCTTCTGATCAACAATACCAAATATGGCCGATGCAACAATAACTTCATGGAACTCCTCCATCTCCCTTAGATCAGAAGCATCAATGTCAAACCCAGTTCGATCTCCAGGTTTACATCCTTTGACAAATCTAACAAAAAATAAGTAAATAATTAAATAAATAAATATAGAAACATATTTTGCAAATATGGAAAACAATCTTGAGAATATCAATTTATAATGAGAAGAAGGGTGCATCTTTTACCCACAGTGTACCGTCATTGATTCTTTTATGTCAAAAGAATCGTTCCTCTGCATCAAAGAAGGATACCCACCAAAGTCTGAACCTCCATGAGGCTCACTCTTTGTAGGATTTATTTCATGAAAATAAGTTAGATGTTGAAGCACAGATGATGGTGAAGGAGCTCTAGGCATTCTAGCTATAGCCTGGTCCACTGGGAGATAGCATACAGGGCATGCTGAAAGAGAGAGAGAGAGAGAGAGAGAGAGAGGGAGGGAGAAGAAGAAGAAGAAGTGAAGAAACTATTAGTCACATTTTCATACAGTGCATGACGCCAAAAATGAAAAGGGGATGCAAAATTTAGAATCTAATATTTGTATGTATCAATGTCATTGCAGCATCATTTACAGCAAACTTCTAGGTAAAACTTACGGCGTGGTCCAATCCGCTTCCTCTCACCAGGTGGAGGAGGAGGAAATGCAAAATTTCTGCATGGATGAGTCATAACAGCAGTAGAGCCAATAGAAAGCAGTGCGACAGATGCATTGGAAGAAGGCATCTGGCTCTTATTTTCAGCACAGGTCACAGCCTTTCTGGTCAACAGTGAAGATACATAATATGTTTTACTCCAAAACCTTTCTTCGAAGTCTAAATGTGAGCTTCTTCTCGATACATCCTCTGTAGCAATACATCATGCACAGCTTATATGAATCAATTGCATAACCATTAAGAAAAGAGATAATAAATTAACGTTAATAATTGCGCCTTACAAAAACTAACTGTTGAATCAAGTAATAAGGAAATGAAAAGGAAAGAAAAGATAGTCATTATAGTAAGAATTCAAACCTTTATTAACTGTCAAGAATCCTGTCGTAAAAACCAAAAGTGCAAATGTAATCAAAATTACCATCCCCACTTGTCTTCGAAGTACAAGTCTGCAAATGTAGGGAAGAAACCTCTCCTTCTCCCGGGAACCAGAGAGTGACATCTTTGGAGGCTTCCGCAAAACAAATCCATGTTGAGCATGCAACACCCCATTTTGTGCCTGTGGCAATGATCCATAGCTCCCAGTACGAACACCCAATGATCCCCCAGTCATTGTACATCCGACCACAATATATCACCCTTCATTTTGTTCTTCCTTAAAATACCCCTTCATTCACTAAAGCCCACAAGTCTTCACGATCCTAAAATATTCCGGAGTCCAAACTATCCACTAACAAACAGTATCTCAAACAAAGTACCACCAAGTCAATGCTTAAACTTGAAACAGCACTTCAAATTACCATTTTTAAATTTGATCACATGCTATCCAATGGTACTCAATGGAGGAAGAGTTACAAAAAAGATTTAACCCTACACTCTTCACCTCGTCCTCTAAAACATAAAGGACCATAGCTGAGATTTAATACACCAACATTCTCTCAAAATCGCGATCTCAATGTGAAGTGACTAAATACGAAACTGAATCACCAATTGAACCCCACATTCAAAAAATCGAAACTCGCTTCAATAATGCACAATCTAAGCTACAAACACAAGGCACTCTGGATTTCAGCAGTCTAATGCACTAAATTCCCATCGAATGAAAAACTCAGGCATCAAGGCAAAGCTCAGCAGGTTTCATCAGCAAATTTAATACAAACTCCGAAGCCAACTCCAAATCTGGGCGCAAACAGATCAAGCCCCGGAAAATCAAAACACAAGCAAAAGAGGAAAATTGAATCACCTGTATTGCAAACTGATTAGTGAGCAATCTGAGAGAATGCTATTTTGAAGATTTTACGGGAATCTGGCAGCCAGCGGTTTCTTCGTCTCAAAAGGGAAATCCTTCGGATAGTGTTTGCTTCCTAATTCGGGCACTGTTTGCACTTCGCTCCTAATTGGTGCACTGTTTGCACTTCGCTCCCTGGGCTTTTCCATTTTTCTGTTTTGGCATACAATATAGTAATTTCCTTTCCTCGGGACCCAACTCCCCGTCTCAATAATTTGCCGTCTCCCAGCTGGAGTTCCCGGAGGGAGAAATTTGAGAGGGAAATAGGGGCTTTAAAACATTATCTACCAGGGAATATAAAACCCTAATGCTGCCTCCCTTTTCTCTCTAAAACAAAAAGCTTTTATCTGCTGTTCAACTTCGGCTTCCACCGCCGTCCTCCGGTCGGAGCTCTAATGGAGCTTTGAGCCGGCGGTTTTGGTCACCTTTTACGTTTACTCTCGCTCTTCTTCCGCCCCGACCACCGTTGCAGCTCCGTCCGCCTCCGACCACCGCCACAGATCTTATTCTTCCGTTTTCTTTCCCTTTGAATAAAATAATAGTAGGTAGGTATTGGGGTTTGTGTTGGTAGTCTTGAACTCCCAACCCTACTTTGGCTTTACCACTTTTTATTTTCTCTATTATTGTGTTTTCCTCTCGTTACTTTCACGGGCTTTTTCCTCTCGTTACTTTCACGAGCTTTTCATTATCATTAGCATAAATCATTTAGTTTAGTTTCGGCAAGTGTTGATCTTATCATGGGCGAGCAAAAAAGAATGATGATGAAGACCCAGATCTTTGATGAAGCTTTAAGCTCCTTGAAGGAACATAGCTTCCTAGTTATGAAACAGTCTGCGATTCAAGTTTTCTATAGCATAGTTATAAAAGTTGTTTTTATGTCTGACTGTAAGGAATGATTTACCATTTCATTGATCGTTGATATAAACGCTTTATGTTATGAATTAATGGAATAGTTACGTTTACCTTAAAAAAAAAACATTATCTACCAAGCCTTGAAGTTGCAAAATATATCAGACCAACACATTATAGAGGCTCAATAATCCATTTGGGCCCAAGTTTAATGAGCATTTTTTTACAGTAACGATTTTTTTCATTAAAAAGGTCGAAATAAAATACCACTCAATAGAACCAGGCAAAGAAACGACTTCCCTAGCCACTGTGGGAGGCACGGTATGCTAACCTCTTAACAAAATCAAAGCTCACGTCAACGAAATCACTGGAAGTTTCCTTAATATCGGTGATGATAGCCCCAAACTGACTCTTCTAGCGGTTGGCTAACTAAAGCATTAATCACCCTCCGCGAGTCAGTCTCCATATCCACCATGTCAATCTCCAAACTTTTCAATCAGCTAAGGGCTTCCTTAATACACACAACTTTGACTTTCTTGGCTTGGAAGACTCCACTACAAGGTACCCCTTTCGCCCCGATAAAATCCTATGTTAGGTTTCAAACCCTTTAATGAAATAAGAACCAAATAGGCATCAAACATAATAAACACTACTATCCAACCCATAAACTACTTTACTCACTCGTAATATAAGAACAAAGGACATGAACATTCATCAATAACACAATCCAACAATGTAATAAGCAAATAAAGATGGAAAAATAACTTCAACAAACTAGAATCCGAAAAGATAAACACAATAACAATATAATATAAGCTAAAGCAATAAAAAAAAATACTCAAATGTAACAATACAATGGCAATAAAATAGTTAAGGAAGATAGAAAATACCCTGCAAAATCCCTACAACTACAATACTCATATGGCAGCTCTCTCAATGCAAAAGGAGAAAAAAAATCTATTTATAACATATCTCTAGGGTTTCAGCGCATGTGCACCGCATGGGCGTGCCACTGCACGTGAGGTTGCATGGGCACGGCACGAGCATGATGTGTATGTGTGGATGACAAGTCGCGCCTGTTGTATTATGCACAGGCGTGTCATCGCCTATGCGTGACTTTGTCTTCACGCCACGTCCTTTCTAGATCCGCTCATTTGGTCGTTTTCTTCTATAAGCCTCTCAACACTAGTCAAACAAATTGATGAGTTTTAATAACTCGGGTGGCCCGAATTGATAAACTCGAATATTTTTGTAGGATATGGCAAAGGTAAGAACTGGACAAGAAATATGTAATCGTAGGGCAATAAGGGTATATCACGGAAATAATCTTGTATTAATAATAAATAATGCTATTACAACTGGGAGAATCGTGTAATAACAAGACAAGTATGTTATTGGGACAAGATGTGTAGGTCTCTCCCCTCGAAGTGATTTTATACTCTAAATCGGCCCTAAATATCCCGGAGAAGATGGTGGGGAGTTACAACCGTCTTAGACCGAACAAACGCTGCAAGACTCAACCAACGCGAAAATCCTTCACTTGGGTGACTAGGTGAGCATGGGGCTCGACCGAGTGCTAACCTCGGCTGAGGTGGTCCACCACGTGGCCGATCTCATGGCCAAGCACGGAGCTTGGCCATGCCTGGGTCAGTTGAACTCGATTCCGAGTTTCCTCCCGTGCTTCGGACTTGGTCTGCTTCGTGTTGTCCCGCTCCGAATCTGTTTGTAATTATTCTATCACAAATAAAAGTCAATTATGTAATGACACAAAATGTAGGACTAAATGTGACAATGACACAATAATAATAACTAAAAGTGAAATTTGCTCATTTAGATTCTCAACTAGCATTTCAATATATGAGATTTGTTGAAATTGAAACCTAAACTTTATAGGGGATGTTTGGTTCCGCTTTACAAATCGAATTACATTGATATGCATTTCTCTTCACAATTAATTGGATTTTTAGACACAGATATATGTCATGTATTTATGAATTATGACTTATATGATCTGGCGCAAAACATGCGGTCACGAATGAATGATGTATGCTCTAGTGCATGCATTGTAGAAATGGGAATTGTTCTGCATCATTTTCTTCACTTAAAGGAGCAAATTAATGTTTTATACTTTTATTCTAATCTTTCAAATTGTATAACTACTCTAGCCGGCCCGATCAATTTAATTTAGAGATGATGGCTTTGGTTTTGCCATAATGTTGCTTTATCTTCCTTTGAGTGTCATCATCATCATCAAGAAGTTGGACCAGAAATGTGGATTGCATTTTCCTTATTGTAGCAACCTTAGATATACTTCGAAGTTACTTTTGTTTATACTTTTTTTTTTGTTTTTTTTTTTGGTTTTTTGTTTTTTGTTTTTTTTTTTTTGGATTCAATCATTAATTAGTTTTTCTTAGACAATTCCTTGGTCCGGATCATTAAATCTTCAACTTGTGATTAAACAAAAATAATATGATAATGATTTTAGGTTGTAATTAGTTGGGTGCATGCAAATCAAATTTAAAAATGAGTATGAAAAAAACTTGACTCACTTTGTTAATTTTAATCATTTTATTTTTTTAAAAATCAATTACGTAATTGCATGTGTTATTTTCAAATTAAATAATCAGTTATGATGAGGGTTACAACCTGATTTTAAATAAGATGTTAATGACATTTTAATGCTATTAATTTTATCGTCCTCTATAAATACTTGTTTTGGACATAATATCTTTGTAGCTATTTTTTGAACAACCTAAAACCTATGGTTTTACTTTATCTAAAAAATTTCCTTTCTTCCTTGAAGAAATTCTACCAATAATTTGATCTAAATTTATAAAGTGCTCACTTTGTTTTAGTTCGTCGAAAAAATTATATTTGAGTGATCAAATATACTATTGTAATCCATTTTATAATGTGATACTAACGATATAATGCCCCTAACATCATTGAGAAGTAAAAAATTGATTTTAAAGATAATGTGTGGTACACATGACTTGAATTTTTGTTTAGAATTATTTGTCTAAGAAATTCAAATCCCGTTATTATAATTTTTTATATATAAATTTTATTGACATATCTCTTCCCCGGGACTTAGAGTACGTAGTTGGTTCGCCGTTAGACTTAAAGGTTATGAACACAGATGGCTGTGTGGGGTTCGAACTCAAGGAACATGTATGAGAAAAATGTTCAAGAATGATAAAAAGTCATGAGGATTTGACTGGTGGGTCGATAAAGTTAGAATTACCTAAATTTTAATAAAAATTAATTGATAATAGGAAAATGAACTTGAAAAAAAAAATCATTTACTAAATATATAGAGTAAGCGTGTTGATAACAAATTATAAATTATGTTATTTCTAATGAATCCTTGTTAAAAGCCAAAAAAAATATTTACAATAATTTATTTACGGAAATTATTGTTCTCGTAGTTTTAATTTTCTCTAGGTATTTCTCACTTCTCGAGTAAGATTGCGATGTTCCACAAGAAATTCCAGAAACATTATACTATATAACTCCATAAATACATTGGCTAGATTAGGGTTTTGATAAGAACTAAGAAAGATTTGATGGTTTTGAAGATTAATTTATTAATTATGATGTAAAGAGGTAAAGGTGGGTGCTTTTCATGATTAAATAATAATATCTCGTAATGGTGCCATTTTAATACTACATCTATCTCTATATTTTATTCATTAATCTCAGTTTCTGAGCATTATTCTCACATTGGCAAAAAGTTTTTGCTTCTGATTCTGATACCGGAATTGGAAATTGGGAATCCTTCACGTATACGGCCGCCTGCTGGTAATGGGTCCGAAGCTAAGCTGAATTTACCATTTTGCCTCTGGGTTTTCATGAAAGAGCTTTGAGGATGAGAATGAGCCACGTTACATGCGATGGAATAGGAGCGGGAATGAACGGGATGGAGATAAAAAAGAAGCCCACTAGGGTTTCTGAAAATAAAATCTTCGTCACAGTGTTACTGCGACCAATACCAATGTAAGTATAGTTTATACATACAGGCGGCATACACGAGTATATGACTACATGAGGGGTCCTGTGTTTTCTGTGGGATTGGAAAAAAGATTGTTATTTTTTTCTTTTGAGTATATGACTATATGAGGGGTCGTGTGTTTTCTGTGGGATTGGAAACAAGATTGTTATTTTTTTTTCTTTTGAGTTAATGCCCTAATAATTTTAGTCTTAAATAACTATTAGCGTTCATTCGAATTTTTTATCGGGTTTCACAGTTGTAGGAAATATATATGGTAATATGGGAAATTCGTGAGGCTGCGGTGCATCCTCGTAATAAAAGCAGTGTTTTATTTTTCATTTTATATTTTTTTGAAAAAGTTGAAGTATTGTTGTGTGGTTCTTGTTCTTTTGTTTGCTCTGGCTGAAATAGGAGCAGCTGGGCTCCTTCTCTTGTGTAGGAGATACTCTGATATTGCTATAACTGCTATCTCTCTCTCTTTCTTTCTTTCTCTCTCTCGCTCTCTCTATAAACACATATGAATGTGATCAAGAGCATTACAGTTCAGTGGTTCATTGGTTTTTTTTGACTGTGGGGTTATTTCTGTTTTCTTGAGAGATGAGATTAGCGTGTTCTCATTCTTGTTGCTTTCACAAGGTCGCTAGTGATCTTATGGGTTTTGTGAGATGATGGGATTGGGTGGTTTTTGATGTTAAAGCTATTTTCTTTATTAGACATCGCTATGTTGCAAGTGAAAGAATGTTTTAGGAGTCTGAAAATTCCCCAATTTCTTGATTGTGTGAGTGTGCATTGGGTTTCTTGCAATTACACGTAGATAGGAATGGAGGGTTCATCTGAGTCTGGTTGGCAGAGGTCTGACAGTTCCAGAGGGCTGAATTCCTTGCCCTTCAGTGATAGAAATCTGAGATTGCTTCATGGAAGCTCTATAAGGTCATCTAGTAATGCATCACTTGATTCTGGGATTATACCAGCAAGAAAGGGAAGGGAGAGAGTTCTGTTACCTCAAACAAATAGACTTAGTGCCCATACTGGGTTTTCTGAGGATGGGCTAGCGCCTGGTAGAGTTAGCAGTGGCTTAGATGGTAGGGAGGTTAGTTTGAGAAAGTGGTTGGACAATCCAGAAAGAACAGTTGATGCACTTGAATGTTTGCACATATTCACCCAAATTGTAGAAATTGTTAACATGGCACATTCTCAGGGAATTGTTGTTCATAATGTACGGCCCTCGTGCTTTGTTATGTCCTCATTCAACCGTGTTGCTTTTATTGAATCTGCGTCCTGCTCCAATTCCTCTTCGGATTCACTTGAAGATGGATTAAACAGCCAAACCGCACAGTGTAAGGGTTCAACTTCACCTCTGCCTCGTGAATCTGTACAAGAAGGAAGGCAGTCGCTTACTCAAAGATTGCAACCTGGGAGGAATACTACTAATCCTTCTCCCATAGTGTCTGAAGCCATTTGCCAACAGCAACAATCAGGCCATGCTATGCCTTGTTCTGATGGCAATAAGAACCAGCAGACGGAGGAGGTGGAGGAGGAGAAGAAGCATCCATTCCCCATGAAACAGATATTGCTTTTGGAAACTAATTGGTACACTAGTCCAGAAGAGGTAGCTGGTGCTCCAAGTTCTTGTGCTTCAGACATTTATCGACTAGGAGTCCTCCTCTTTGAGGTTAGTAGCTAATAGAGTGAATTTGGTCTGGTCTACATATTGTTTCTTAGCCTCATAGATGAGTTTTTCACTTTTGAGCAGCTATTCTGCACATTCAGTTCACAAGAAGAAAAAAGTACTACTATGTCTAGTCTGAGACATCGAGTGCTCCCACCTCAATTGCTTTTGAAGTGGCCCAAAGAAGCTTCATTTTGCTTGTGGTTACTGCACCCTGAGCCCAGTAGTAGGCCAAATTTGGGGTGAGCCTCTTTTTGCCTCTTGTGATCTTAATATGCAGTTCCTTGAATTGTTTATTGCCGTATGTTTCTTACTCAATGCCTTGCATATCTTCTTATCCACTCTAAATTGTGTTATATGTTTTGGTCAGTACTAGAGTTTGTTGGAAAGTAGTGTCATTTGTTGCAATGCAATCTTCTGTTCTGATTTTTACCATATATTTTTAGTTATGGGATACTAAATTGCTAGGTGAAGTGATGTCTTCTTCTGGCAAACTTCAGTGAATTGCTTGTTTGCCTATTGTGCATTACTGCTGTCATGATGATTCAAACTGTATTTGGAAGGCTAATGCCCACAAAAAATTTAGCCTTTTCTTTCTCTGACTAGTTACCACACTAGTTACCACACGCTCATTGCGCGAATAGTCTGATGCCTAATGCATATTTTTTAAATTAGTGTTTTAGAATTTATCAAAGTATCATTCGGTATCCTGGCGTATATCAATGCAAGATTATCAAATTTTTTCATAAAAAGTAAATATTTCAAGAATACATAACTATGACTTGTGGCAGAAATGTTGGATTAACTGGTGCAATAACAATTTTAGAGGGAAGCACCCTCATCGATAGTACCCTAAGTATAGTTTTTGCAATACAAAACCTTATTAATTGATGTGATCCATGCTTCCTCTAGTTTCCACTTCCGCCAAAAATGAATTATTGATTTGATCTAGTCCCATGGTGTGCTTCATTGCAATTTTAGTGCCTTGGCGCAGTGCATCTTAAAAAACAGAACCAAATCCTCCTTCCCCAAAAAGACAATGATAATAGGCATATTTTCTCATGTGTTGAATATATACCATAAATTAGGTGTACTGTTTCATCAATGCCCAATGTGTGATTCTAATTAATTGACCAAAGTTTTAAATTTTATATTGTATTTTTTTAATACAATCTAACATATCCATAGTATATGTTTA
This sequence comes from Ipomoea triloba, assembly GCF_003576645.1. Classification (NCBI taxonomy): domain Eukaryota; kingdom Viridiplantae; phylum Streptophyta; class Magnoliopsida; order Solanales; family Convolvulaceae; genus Ipomoea; species Ipomoea triloba. Next base: position 6,921,430 of record NC_044917.1, on the reverse strand, counting down.
ACAATTATTCCAATTTTGATTGGGATGGGGTTCAAACCTAAGACTTTCCTTATGAAAATCAATGGGTAAGTTAAAAATAATAAATAGTTAATGGAATATTTTGTTACTAAAGCTTACACTGACGGAATACAAGGGTATTTAGAAAAAGTAAATGATATAATAGAGGGCAAAATAGGAAAAAAAATAAAAAATAAAAATAATATGAACCATTCATTATTTCATTTCAACAAACAATTACACCAACATTTTTTAGTTCCCGTCAGGGTTTAACTTTATTGGCTCTTATTAGGTTTGTAGATAATATGGGACAAAATGGATTTGCTATGTGACCTGTCAAGCTCATTAAACTCCCATGATCCATGAATTTTGAATTGGAATTACATTGAAGGGGATCTTAAGAGATTCTATTGCATGCAATTGTTTTATATTGAACTTTTAATTCCACCCATGCCTCCATATTTACATTCTCACACTCTCTTTACCAATAATAACAGTGAGTTGCTACAAAGTGAGTTCCTTAATAATCCAAGAGAAAATTTTGAAGACCGGGAAGCAGCAATAGAGCTTAGAGAAAAAATAGATGAGCAGGAACTGTTGCTGGAGTTCCTTTTGCTGACGCAACAGAGAAAAGAAGAGGCTGCAGATAATTTGAAAGAGACAATATCTTTTCTCTCTTCTGATATAGAAGAAGTTACAAATATGCAGACTGCCCTGAGGAAAAAGGGAGGATCTAACATGGAAGTAGGCAAAGATCCAGCCTCAAACAGGACTAATAAGACTGATGACGATGATTCTGGGAACTCTGGTTCTAGAAAGCGATCCCGGCCAGGCATTTGTACTTGCAATTTGGAAGAGTCTGGTGACCATCCAGATAAGTATCAGATATCCAAGACAGGTGTTGAAAATCAAGGGAGCTTTCTCTCAAAAAGTTCCCGATTGATGAAAAATTTCAAAAAATTAGAGTCAGCTTATTACTTGATGAGACGCAGAGCAGTAAAGCCTACAGATAAACCATCGAATAGACATTCTCAAATAAGTAGTGATGGCAGGGGTTCTATTGTAGCAACTGAAAGAAGTTCTGTTAGTAATTTGTCATCAAAACCCAACTCTGATAAGGAGACACCAAGTGGATGGATCAATTCATTCTTGGAGGGCTTGTGCAAGTATCTCTCTTTTAGTAAGTTAGAAGTGAAGGCAGACTTGAAGCAAGGGGATCTTCTAAATTCTTCAAATCTTGTATGCTCTCTCAGCTTTGACCGTGATGGTGAATTTTTTGCAAGTGCTGGTGTAAATAAGAAGATTAAGATTTTTGAATACAATTCAATCTTAAATGAAGATCATGATATTCATTATCCTGTTGTCGAAATGGCTAGTAGATCAAAGTTGAGCAGTATTTGTTGGAATAGTTATATTAAAAGCCAAATTGCTTCAAGTAACTTTGAAGGTGTAGTGCAGGTAGGTCAGATTCCTATGTGTCATGTTTGCTTTTCCCGTTGAAATTACACAAAAATGAATTTGTCTATAATCTATTTTCCAGGTATGGGATGTCTCAAGAAGCCAACTTTTCATGGAAATGAGAGAGCATGAGAGGAGGGTTTGGTCTGTGGACTTCTCAGTAGCAGATCCAACTATGTTGGCCAGCGGCAGTGATGACGGTTCTGTTAAACTTTGGAACATCAATCAGGCAATTCTACTTTTGAACTTGGTGGATTGTGGATATCATCTTTGAAACTAAACGTACTACAATTACTAGATATTGTTGCAGTATAGACTGAATTCTCGATTTGGAGTAAGTTATTTTTCTTGTTTGCATTGCTTTTGCAGGGCGTTAGTGTTGGAACCATCACAACAAAAGCAAATGTATGCTGTGTTCAATTTCCTTTTGATTCTGGCCATTCTCTTGCATTTGGATCAGCAGATCACAGGATATATTACTATGATCTACGAAATGCTAAAATGCCTTTATACACTCTAATTGGGCACAACAAGACGGTGAGCTATGTCAAGTTTATTGATTCAACAACACTTGTCTCTGCATCAACCGACAACACGATAAAGCTTTGGGATTTGTCAATGTGCTCATCTCGGATTCTTGATTGCCCTCTTCAGTCATATACTGGACATATGAATGTAAAGGTATTTTTTTCCACCCACCCATAATTTTCTAATTTAAGTCCTCCACAATCCAAATACTAGTTAGTTAAGCAAAATGGATAAAATTGGGTTTTTTGAGACAAAATTTGCTAAATATTACTTATGCTTAAATATTCCCTGTGATTCTATCCTAAATTCTAGTCTAGTAAACATAATTGGCAACTCCAGATTATGAGAAGAGAAAAAGGATCTTGTTATGACACCTAATATGAATTGTAAATCTAAAACCACTGAAATCGTGTTTTATATTTATCAAGTACCATTTTTTTTTTTAACTGAAGAAGATGGATTCAAAAATTCGGATGATGAGCTGCTCAATGTGTCATCTCATGTGTTTTCTATTAATTAATTAATTAAGTTATTTATTTATTTATTATTTGTTGCAAAACACTGAGGTATCTGTTTCTTTTCCTCCTACAATATTTGTCTTCTTATGCCACTTATAACGATCAATTACCAGTTAAAGTAAGATATATTTGAAATATGCTTCAATGCTAATGAGGGGCATTCCTTGTTTCAGAACTTTGTTGGCCTGTCCGTATCTGAAGGTTTCATTGCAACTGGATCAGAAACAAATGAGGTATCATTTTTATTCTATACATTGTTTTAGAAAGTCATTCAATAGAAAAGCCTTCAACGAAACCTGGTTTACCATTTACCATTTTTACCATATATTTTTTGTTCTACTAGCTACCAAATGTTGAAACAAATTCTTAGCTGCTTAACATTTACCAACTAAATGTCCCCGAACATAAACCTGCACAAAGTTGTCTTTTAAAAGAAACTCAAACTGCAGTGGATGGTATAGAATGAGAAGGGTCGAAAGGGTACATTGGGTTTTGAAAGACAAAAATAGTACTCTTGTTTAGATTGGGATCTTGGTGGAGGTTGTCATATGATACGATGTGCTACGGAAATTCAACATATCCAACTACAAAGATTACAAAGCCTAACTTGTGTAGACTAGTTTTGTTTTTTACCCATTCAACTTCACGTTGAGCTAGCTTCTTGTTCTTCCATCATTTTGACATTTGTCTATGATGACCAAAACTATTCATTTTCTCAAATCAAGAATTGTGACCAGCACTCATATGCTTCTTCTATGATACGTGGTACAGGTTTTCATATACCACAAAGCATTTCCAATGCCCGCATTTGTATCCAACAAGTTTACAAGCACAGACCCGCTTTCTGGGGACGTGGTGGAGGATGCTGCGCAATTTATCTCATCTGTTTGTTGGCATGGTAAGTCATCCACCTTAGTTGCTGCCAATTCAATGGGTAATATCAAGCTCTTGGAGATGGTTTAGATCTCTGGAGGCGTAAAATGGACAGGGATTGACTGGGACTGTAAAAAAAAAAAAAAGAGAAGTAAATGACTGCAACCAAAGGTATTGTGGCACCTGAGGTCAAATATAGTAGGAACTGTAGGCTACAGCAACACCAGAACAAAAAAAAAATTGTGATTAAAAAAAAAACTGATTTTTGTAAGTAGTTAATAGCGGAAACAACTAAATTGGGGTACGAGAGTTAACTTTTGATGAAATGTATTATAGATAACAGTTAGGAGAGGGGTGAAAGAAGATGAATGCTGAATATGCAGTTTTGTGCCCAAGACAAACACATTATTGTTGCCTGCCTAGTGCCTATATTCTTCTTATATTTGGTACTATTGTACTAATATCAGTTGAACTGCCTCAAGATGACTTTTATTTGTACTAAGATCAGTTCAACTGACTCCAACATGTCAGAAATTTGTTGAAGGTAAACATTTATATACACCGTACATGCCATCATTTTTGCCAAAATCATATCCAAATCCACTGTTCTGATTGAATATGGAGCAGAAATGCTTTACATAATGGCCTTGTTTGGTAACATAACTTGATTAGTCACTTTTGATTTGTTTAATTACTATTAGTTGTTTAACTTGGTTAAATAGTTAATATGAGTGTTTGATTAATTAGTTTTTTGTAACAGTTTATTGATAAAAACGTTAAAATTTAAAAATTTTAAGCAGCTTTTTCGATAAGCTTTTTGATAAAGTTATTTTGCATGTAATTAGTTATCAACTAATTTACCAATGCTATGTATTAACTAATCCAAGCAGCTAACAACTAATTTGCATGTAATCAACTAATGTTATGAATTAGTCAAACGCATTAACCCAAATAGCTAACAACTATTTACCAAACACAACTAATGTATATTTGTATTATAAAAAACATAAAATATGTAATGAAGTTGGTATATTAATTTTTTTTTTTTTGGTAAATCCGCAATGGAGGAGAATCGTTACTTGTGGGAATTGAATCCTGATTCTTTTGAAAATCTTCCACATAAAAAAAGCTCACTCGCCACTTGAGCCATTCCATTAAATTCAATTGGTGCATTATTATTATTATTATTATTATTATGAAATTAGAAACTTTTAAGGTATAAGTTGAACTTAGTATATACAACTATACATGGGTAAGTTATAGAATCATGGTTCATTAAAAAATATGTACTCCGTATCAAATATGAGCATAGAATAACAATTTTGTAGCTTTATTAAAATAACATCACTTCACTAATTATCACTTAAATATATTATTCTCTATTTTTTAATAAATAAAATCAAGGTCAATAAATAAATGAAAATGTCTGACTTAAAAAATGAGAGTACTTTAAAAAAAAATAAAAATTCCCCTGCTTCATTTTTCATTCCAAAAAACAAAAGTGAAATTTCAAAATGGAATTACTCTTTTCATTCCTTCATAATTTGAATCCATTTCAAAGAGAAAAAATAATGAAATAAACAAGATAATAGAATTGATGTCGGAAGTCTAATGACTTGTAATAGCAGGTCATGCATTTATCAATTTTTAAACTTCATTACCTTTCTTTTCAAAAAAAAAAAAAAAACTTCATCACCTTAATATAAGATATTAAAAGTTATGATTGTACTTTTTAAAAGTTTAGGAGTTTTATTTATTTATTTATTTATTATTATTTTTTTTAAGAACCAAACTCAATTAATCAAGTGAGAAATACAAAGAGGGGAACATCAAACCAACTATGTAGATCAACATATGAACATGCAACCCAAGCTAAAAGTTTAGTGCTTATTTAACCATTTCTCCCATAAAAAATCTTGAATTCACCACTTGTAATCTAGCAAGAGAGGGGGATGTTTGTGGGGGCTTGTTTGGATGATTGATCCAACTTGAAACCCTACGACGTTCAAGTTTACTGTGACTCATTTGGTGGGGTCTTTATATTTAAAATATTTATTTAAGCTTTTCATTTATTTTTTGGACATTGTTATTGATTATTCATTATTATATATTTTATAAATAGAGATTTTATACCTTTTAGTTAAGCATATCCAAAGATGGCAATCAATGGTAGTTGAGTAAAATATTGTAGCATCATTGGTATAGACTGAGTATCTTTATTATTGGATTTACTATTAGATTTTAGTAGAAATGACATTAAATTAAGTAACTCCAAGTATGAAGTATCTAGCCTTCTCAGATTTTGTTAAAAAGAATTCAAATAATTTATGACCAATATAATATAACGGGTAATATTCATCCAGGTTTAGATAGGCGCAAATATATTTGATTTTTAAAAAAATGAATAAATAGACAAGTATCTAATCTGTAACCTTCCCTAGCTATGGGTTTTAATGATTCAACAATAATGTTCCTAGCATTTAATCCTCTTAATGGATAGGCAGGGACTTGGGACTTGGGAGAAGACACGGGTCAATTCTAATGTTGACAATTCAGAATTTTAATCAATTTGTTCTCCATATTGCCTGGCACAAGAGTCACATTTGACATAATAATCTTAGCCACAAGAATTTTCTATGCCATGTGGAAAAAGGAATCTCATAATCATTCAAGTAGACAAGTAGTGTTAAGGCCACAAAATAGGCCTAAATCTAATTTTGTTAAAGTAAATTTGAAAGACAAGAAGATTTGTTATACGTGCTTACACAGTCACATCAACCCTAAACATATTTTTATTTTTTTCACAACATCCTAAACATATTATCAGATTATAAAAAAAACATATTAACACATGGCACATATTATCAAAAAAATGCAGAAGCATATTTTACACAACATCCTAAACATATTTTTATTTTTTTTCAGATTCTTTGAATGAATCTTTCTAATCCACCTGCTGCTCTCATTCCCAGTGAGTGGATGAGACATTATAACAACTCTACTTACATTGCTGCTTTCTAAATTTCTCTGACAAAACTATTTTACCTATGAGACTGCGAAGCCTTTTAGCACCTGAACCCGGTTTAAGATTCTCAGGATCTCCAACCTCGGAGCAAGGAGGATTACCAGCACACCAACCGCCAGGAGTGAAGTTCACATTTTTCCTGCCCAGCAATTTCTTGTCGATCTTATCCAAGACGGGATCACCTTGGTTGAATTTGCGTGCAAAGGCAGCATCGCTTCTAATCATTCTCCGGGTATCGTTTAGGGTTAGTGCGTGAGGATGCTGCTGGGGAGGAACATCCCAAGAAATATAGTGCATGTCATGGTTCACAACAGTTGGTATAAACTGCGGGGTATTACATATGACGGTCTGAAAGTACCCTTCGGGAGAAGACACGAAATTAGTGTAGTACATAAGTAGGGTTCTAGGAAGATTATCCCAACCCTCTATGCAGTAATCCACGAATGCCCGGGAGAGGATCATCCATGCAGAACCTGCAGATGGTTAGTTTTACCATAATTTTTAGATTCCTAAAAGAGAGAATTGAAATGCAATCAAGAGGTTACAGAACCAGCCAATCAAAGTTTTGAAGCTCAGTGGAGGCGATATTGGCTCTTTGTGCTTCATTTGGTTGAGAAAGTAGCTATGAACAGATACTATATTGTAACAGAGTCAATAGTACTCAAAAAAAAGTTTTTAAGCTCAGTGACCATAAGAGTTACAGCCCGAATATAATTTTTCAAATGATCAGAGCGGTTTAGCATGGCAACAATGAATTTGGACATCTGAATAATAGAAATCAGAAAACAACTTCTATATCAGTTAAACATAGTTACATGATACTGACCGGTAAATAGTTTAAAAGATGTGGGCAAAGGTCTCCCTGGTGTGACCCAAAATATGTCAGACTTGGTATCCTTATAGAGCCCAGGATCTACGATCAATGGCATTGCCCTTTGACCCCTGCAACATTATCATATACAATGATGCAATAAGATCAAAGCTTTTGACATCTTTATAACTACAGATGAGGAAAGGGAGAGTGAGCATACTCCTTCCAGCCTAAGCGGCTTGTGTGCTCGACGAAATTTAACTCTCGCTTTAAATTGGCGAAAGTGTAAAGAAGATCTGAAAGAAAGCACAAAAACACAGACAAATCAAACACCTCTAATCAAAGAGAGAATTCAGAACAACAAATGAACTAACCATCTTGAGTCACAAGGGGATAATCTGAAGCGCTGAGATTTATAAACCAATCCCAATCCTGATACTTCTTGAGAAGAATGGCACATGCGTGAAGAGTATTAGCAACCATGGTAGGCCCTCGGTAGGTAACGATATTAGCTCGGGTAATCATGTGGACATTCCCGACCTCAACAAAAAGGGATTCTGTTTCTACTCTGTAGGCAAGCTCCAGTCTCTCCTCCACTGACGACTCTCGGTCCAGATGGACAACATAGTAATTCCGTGGATGGTACAAGGCTAGCAACGCTCTCCAAAGCTTTTCTAAATCGCCTTTGGAACCCGACACCAAATAAGCAAAACGAGGAACGGAAGGACTGCCAGGAGGCAGAGGTTGCTTAACTTTTACTTCAGCATAGTAGGAATTTGTTTGATTCAATGAAACACGAGATGGGAAATTTGAAGAGATCATGCCCATGTTGAAGAAGGTAGCTAGAAGAAATACGCATATGAGCGCGCTGATAGCAAAAGGAAACACCCACTTCTTCTCCATGTTCAAGGACCCCATTGCAAAACCTTAACATGTGATCTCACTGCCAAAATTCAGAGCAAAATTGCTTCTCTTCTCCTCTATCGAAAAATCACACACCAAATTAAAGGTCGCGAAGACGCGAAAGGCAATTCCAATAGTTGATGGCAGCTGATTCCTATTGTAGTGAGGGAAAAATATGCATCTTATGTTCAAATCAAATCCCCAAATTGTACTCTTCTAACACAGATTCTGAATCAAAAGCCACCATAACAAATTCAGCCTCAGCACATCAGACAATTAGCCATCATAAAGACACAAAAGATTCTGACCTCCAGACAAAACATAGAAAATATTGAATGAAGATAGAACAAACAAACATTAAAAGCTATATATATATATATATATATAGTAACATGTAAGCATACAAAATAGAGAAGGATAAAGAGGGTGAAGAACTAGTAACATTAAACAAATACTTAAGCCGAACAGACAGGCATGATGCATAAGGAATATCAAAACGGCTAATATAACAAGATTAAACAATCCCTTCGAAAATGATCGGATATCAAACACGCTCTTTAGACTGCCCAGTTTTCTAACCTGATAAAGAAACATATTCAATAAAAACAAAGAGGCCAGATAAAGAAAACCCAAATTGCATAATTTGATAAAGATTGAACCTTTGATTTAATCATCATTAGCTAAGTCACCGCAGCTTAAAATTTGTGCAAAAATTCACAGTTATATTTATTTATTTAAAAAAGAATGAAAACTTTAGGCATAGTTGAGATGCAGAAAACCAAACAAAAGCTCAAAAAAAGGACTTCTTTTGCGCGCGCACGCACCTACTACATCATTATCAATACATTTCTTTCCAAGAACGAAAGCATATAAGTGAATCTAATTGAAAATTAACGTGCCCATGTTGCATGTGTCTGAAAATAATCGTGGGTGAAGAAGAAGAAGAAGAAGAATAACCTTTAGAATGTTATGTTAGTTTTTGTGCGTTGAGATTCTAGAAGTGCAAGGCCGGTCTTGCGTTGAAGGCGGTGAAGAAAGAAGAATGAGAAGGGAGAAAATTGAACGAAACGGAAATGAAAGAGAAAAAGAGTGTGAAAGCTTTCCTTCCGAGAAAGCATAGGAGAGTCTGTTTCGGATCAATTTTTGGGTATAAAAAAACAGAGAGCCACCGGCCACGTTTATCAGTTTCTTTGCTTTCATCCAAATAAACCAATTATGCTAATTTATATTATATTTTCTTCTTCCCCTCCCCCCATAAACATTTCTATAAAGCTATGATATAAAAACATAATTAAAATATTGAGTCTTGTTCTAAATATAATAAAAAATTAATTAAATAATAAAAAATTGACCTAAATTATTTTTTAAAAAAATATAAAAAAATAATTTTCAAGGTACCTTATTTGTAATCTTCGGTACTCAACTTTGATAACAAATATAACTAAAGTTTACACGGATGAAATGCAGAGATATTTAAAAAAAATTAATATAATAGAAGGTAATATGAAAAATTTAAAAAAAAATACTAAATTTCATTATAAGCCTAAATTTATTGGATCTTATTAGCAGATTAAACAAATAATGAAACTAATAATGACTCTCTATAACAAGATGTTCGTTTATATAATGTTGACCTTAAAATTATTATCTTAAAAAAGACGTTGAAGTTTTTTTTGTTTTTTTTTTTAATTTTTATAATTAAGTTTAAAGCATTTTTTTCATGTCCTTTCATTATATTTCTTGAACGGATTTGTTAGCCACTCTCTTACTCGTACAGTCGTACGGCAGATTCTCAAACCGGTTCATCGATATGAATGCATTCCGTGATCATTAAATGCTATTAGCATGGTGGGAAAATCATTAAAAATTGATAACTTTTGAATATAAAAATTAAATAAAGTTTTCAATTTTTATCAAAACAACAATTAAACTAGATTTAAGTACACTATTAGTCCTTATATTATTAATAAAATATTTAATTTAGTCATTGAATTATAAAATTAATTAATTTAGTCTATATAGTACTAAAAATAGAATAATTAAGTAAAGTTATTAATGTCGTTACCTCGTTAGTTTAACGATTAAACTAAACTCTAGTATTAAATTATTAAATTCATAAAATCTCCGAATACATACATGAACTTACAAAAATAGTGCTATGGATTACTTAATGTTAGTTACGCCGTTACGGGTTACCATTATGACATTTATGTGTCAAACTACAGTTTGTTATGAAACAAAAAGAAATGTGGATGTCTAAGTTGAGTTTTGAACCCTTAACCTCATATGCAAAAAATTGAAGCTTTGTCCATCAGGCTACTTCATCTATAAGGGTAATGTATCTGTAAATAATGAATATTATTATATGGAATGGCGGTTCTCAGCTTTCAAAAGGATAAATTCAAGTTCCAAAGCAGTTGCTGGGAATGAAACACATGACCACAAGCATGACAAGGCAAGGCTACATTCTGATCAGCCAACTAGACTAGCTTTGACACTTGTTTACCCTATGCAAATAATATATTTGTTTACTCCTCAATCTGATACTATAAATACCCCCTCACTTCTTTGTTCTTGATTACACATGATATATGAAATATTAGCAATCTTCTAAATTCTCTCATCCTACTGATTCGCTGCTGCTATTCTGCTTCTTATTAATATTATTATTATTATTATTATTTTCATATCACGTTATCAGCACGAAGTCTCGAAGTCAAGTCAAATATTATAAGGTAAATTATATATATATATATATATATATATATATATATATATATATATATATATATATATCATAATATTTTATCTTAAATCACAAATATGTCAAATCTTGCAAATCTTGAATTTGTTGGACTTGATATATCTGGGAAAAATTATCTATCATGGGCATTGGATGTTGAAATGCATCTAAATGCAAAGGGTCTTGGTGAAACTATTAAAGAGAGTAATGATGCTTCGATACAAGATCAGGCAAAGGCGATGATTTTCATACGCCATCACCTCGACCAAGGGTTGAAAGATGAATATCTCATAGTGAAAGAGCCCCTTGAGCTCTGGAAAATGTTGAAAGAAAGATATGATCATCAGAGAACAGTAATTCTCCCAAAAGCTCGATATGATTGGATTCACTTGCGATTGCAAGATTTCAAAACTGTGAGCGAATATAATTCTGCTATGTTCAAAATCAGCTCTCAGTTGTTATTATGTGGAGAAAAAATCACTGATGAGGATATGCTTGAGAAAACCTTCTCTACTTTTCATGCATCCAATATTGTGCTTCAACAGCAATATAGAGAAAAGGGTTTTTCCAAATATTCTCAATTAATTTCATGTCTCCTTGTGGCTGAACAAAATAATGAGCTGTTGATGAAAAACCACGAGGCACGACCTACTGGTTCTATCCCATTTCCTGAGGCCAATGGTGTGTCATATAACAATGAAAATACAAGAGGCCGTGGTCGTGGTCGTGGTCGTGGACAAAACCATGGTTATAATCCCGGTCATGGACAAAATCGTCATGGTGGTTATAATTTCAAAAACAAAAGTTACCACCGAAAATGGGAAAATAATGGTGCAAAACATGACAAAGAAAAGCATGGAAATCCTCCCAAAAATGTTGAAAACGCATGTTATCGTTGTGGCATGACTGGCCATTGGGAGCACACTTGTCGTACTGCAAGGCACCTTGTGGATCTCTATCAAGCATCCCTGAAAGAGAAAGGAAAGAATATAGAATCCAACAATGTTCTTGTGAATGACGATTTTGACATCACACATTTGGATGTGGAAGACTACCTTGGGCCAATAGAGAAGAAAGATTGATGTTATTTACTTTTGGAACTTACTATATCTATATGTTATACAATTGTTGTTTTTGCCTTTAAGTTTATTAGATCTATATGTTTGTTTTGTTTACTGCTATGTAATGTTTCTAATTAAATATATTTCCCTTGCTTTATTATATAGAAACACAAATGAGCATATCATCACTTGTGATTAAACCAAAGGCAAATGAAGAAGATGTATGTATTGTGGATAGTGCAACCACACATACAATTCTTAAAAGTACAAAATATTTTTGCCTTTTGGAAAAGAATGATGCATTTGTCACTACAATATGTGGTAGTGCAAAAATGATTGAGGGTTCTGGAAGAGCCAATATATTATTGCGTGGAGGAACAAAATTGATAATAGAAGATGCATTGTTCTCTCCAAAGTCTCATAGAAATTTATTAAGTTTTAAAGATATTCGAAATAACGGATATCATGTTGAGACTATAGAAGAAAGGAATCAAGAATTCCTCCAAGTTACAAAGGCAATATCTGGAAAGAAATATGTGTTAGAAAATTTTCATGCTCTTCCACAAGGTTTGTATTGCACAAAAAGAAGTGCCATTGAAGTCAATCTTATTGTAAACAAAAAGTTTACTGACTTAAATGAATTTAAGGTTTGGCACGACCGATTAGGTCATCCTGGATATGTGATGATGAGAAAGATTATTGAAAATACTTATGGCCATACCTTGAAAGAGCATAAAATATTTCAAGGAAATGAATTCTTCTGTTCTGCATGTTCTCAAGGGAAATTGATTATAAGGCCATCCCCAACCAAAGTTGGCATTGAATCACCTGCATTCCTAGAACGAATTCAAGGTGATATATGTGGACCTATACATCCATCATGTGGACCATTTAAATACTTTATAGTCTTAATTGATGCTTCAACTAGATGGTCACATGTATGCTTATTATCATCTCGTAATATGGCATTTGCGAGATTACTTGCTCAGATAATAAGATTGCGAGCACATTTTCCTGACCATCCAATTAAATCAATCCGCATGGATAATGCTGGAGAGTTTACATCCCAAGCTTTTAATAATTATTGTACATCACTTGGGATTGATGTTGAACATTCAGTAGCACATGTTCACACACAGAATGGTCTAGCAGAATCACTTATCAAAAGGTTACAATTAATAGCTAGACCATTACTTATGAAAAGCAAACTCCCTTCTTCTGTGTGGGGACATGCTATTTTGCATGCAGCGGCGCTAATTCGCATTAGGCCGACAAGTTATCATAAGTTCTCTCCATTGCAATTAGCATTTGGTCATGAACCAAATATTTCCCATCTGAGAACATTTGGATGTGCAGTCTATATTCCTATTGCTCCACCACAACGTACTAAAATGGGCCCTCAAAGGAGATTAGGAATATATGTTGGCTATGAATCTCCCTCTATAATTAAATATCTTGAGCCATTAACAGGAGATCTATTTACTGCACGCTTTGCTGACTGTCATTTTGATGAAACATCATTTCCAACATTAAGAGAAGAAAATAAAGTTGTGGAAAGAACAATAACATGGAATACTCCTTCATTGCTTCATCTAGATCCTAGGACTCAGCAATGTGAACAAGAAGTTCAAAAAATAATCCATTTACGAGATTTGGCCAATAGATTGCCAGATGCATTTGCTGACCCAAAACGGGTAACAAAGTCTTATATCCCAGCAGCTAATGTTCCTGCTAGTATTGATATTCCAAAAGGTCAAACTAGCAATGAATCTCAAGTACGCTTGAAGCGTGGAAGACCTATTGGTTCGAAGGATAAAAATCCTCGAAAAAGAAAGCTCAATACAAAGAATGATCTTTGTGAAAATAATGACATTCATGAGAAAAGTCAAATAAATGAATCTGATGGGAATGAAATCTCTAGAGAAATTCATTCACCAGAAATTGAGAAAAATGAAGAGATTTTGGTAAATTATACTAATGCTGAAAATATATGCAATAGAAATGAAGTCACTTTGGATGACTATTTTGCATATAATGTCGCATTGAGTATCATGAATGATGATATGGATCATGAACCAAGATCCATTCATGAATGTCAAAATAGAGACGATTGGCCTAAGTGGAAAGATGCTATACAAGCAGAATTAAAGTCTCTTGAAAAACGAAAAGTATTTGGCCCAATCGTCCGAACACCTGAAAAGGTAAAAGCTGTGGGGTGCAAATGGGTCTTTGTAAGAAAGAGAAATGAGAAAAATGAAATTACAAGGTATAAAGCAAGACTCGTAGCACAAGGATTCTCCCAAAGACCAGGTATCGATTATGATGAAACATATTCCCCTGTAGTGGATGCTGTAACATTACGATACCTCATTAGCTTAGCAGTGCATGAAAGGCTAAATATGCACCTAATGGATGTTGTAACAGCTTATTTGTATGGCTCACTTGATAATGACATTTACATGAAGATCCCTGATGGATTGAAAATGCCTGAAAGACATAAAATGAGTCCTCGAGAACTTTATTCAATAAAGTTACAAAGATCGTTATATGGACTGAAACAATCAGGGCGCATGTGGTATAACCGACTTAGTGAATATTTACTAAAAGAAGGTTATACCAATGACTCAATTTGTCCATGTGTTTTTATCAAGAGATCTGGAAATGGATTTGTTATAATTGCTGTTTATGTTGATGATTTGAACATCATTGGAACCCCTGAGGAAATCCCAACAACAGCAGATTATTTGAAAAAGGAATTTGAAATGAAAGATCTTGGGCAAACAAAATTCTGTCTTGGCCTACAAATTGAACACCTAGATAAAGGAATATTTGTTCATCAATCAAATTATACCAAAAGGGTCCTTAGGAGATTTTATATGGACAAAGCACATCCATTGAGTAGTCCAATGGTTGTTCGATCTCTTGATGTGAAAAAGGATCCGTTTAGACCTCAAGAAGATGATGAAGAAATCCTTAGTCCGGAAATGCCATATCTTAGTGCAATAGGTGCACTAATGTATCTTGCTAATAACACAAGACCTGATATTGCATTTTCTGTTAATCTGTTAGCAAGATACAGTTCTTGTCCAACACGAAGGCACTGGAATGGTATTAAACATATATTACGCTACCTCCAAGGAACCATCGATTTGGGTTTATTTTATGAAAAAGGTCCCAAATTAGACTTGGTTGGTTATGCAGATGCCGGATATCTCTCGAATCCCAATAAAGCGCGATCCCAAACTGGTTATTTGTTTATGAGTGCAGGTGCTGCTATATCTTGGCGTTCTACCAAGCAGACAATTGTGGCCACTTCTTCAAATCATGCTGAGCTAATTGCTATTCATGAAGCAAGCCGAGAATGTGTATGGCTTAGATCAATTACTCGGTACATTAGGAGGACATGCGGGTTGTCTGTAGATGATACTCCAACAATAATATATGAAGACAATGCAGCATGTATCGCTCAGTTGAAGGAGGGATATATCAAAGGAGATAGAATAAAACATATTTCGCCAAAGTTCTTCACTCATGACCTTCAGCAGAATGGTGAGATGAATATTCAACAGATTCGTTTAAGTGAGAACTTAGCAGATCTATTTACCAAGGCATTACCAACGGCTACATTCAAGAAGTTAGTTCATGGAATTGGTATGCGCCATCTTAAAGATCTTTAGTGATGTCGTCATCAGGGGGAGCATATTATTGTACTCTTTTTCCCTTAACCAAGGTTTTTTTTCCCACTGGGTTTTTCTTTGGTAAGGTTTTTAACGAGGCAATATAGTGTTCCCCTGTAGACATCCAAGGGGGAGTGTTATGAAACAAAAAGAAATGTGGATGTCTAAGTTGAGTTTTGAACCCTTAACCTCATATGCAAAAAGTTGAAGATTTGTCCATCAGGCTACTTCATCTATAAGGGTAAAGTATCTGTAAATGGTTCTCAGCTTTCAAAAGGATAGATTCAAGTTCCAAAGCAGCTGCTGGGAATGGAACACGTGACCACAAGCATGACAAAGCAAGGCTACATTCTGATTAGCCAACTAGACTAGCTTTGACACTTGTTTACCCTATGCAAATAATATATTTGTTTACTCCTCAATCTGATACTATAAATACCCCCTCACTTCTTTGTTCTTGATTACACATGATATATGAAATATTAGCAATCCTCTAAATTCTCTCATCCTACTGATTCGCTGCTGCTATTCTGCTTCTTATTAATATTATTATTATTATTATTTTCATATCACAGTTAAAATTATGGCATTTAATTTGCAAAAAAAAAAAAAAAAAAAAGAATATATCGAAGAGAATCATGATTACCTTCGATCACTTTTCTCTAGAGCAAAGAGCTTAGCTATTTGTATTACTGTTTTTAAATTTTAAACAACAACAACAACAATAATAATTCGTTTTCAAAAAACAATAATAATTATGAAATTATTAAAACAATAATACGTGCCTACGTAAAAATTAATTAGCAGGATCCTATATGTCATACGACTAGTGGATTATAATAGTTACAGGTTATTAAATATTCATAAACTAAAACCCTAAAAAAGGTTAGGCAAAAATTCGTGTGAGACCTTCTCACGAATTCTTGTCCATTAGACTGATCAAGTCGAGATGAAAATATAATATTTATACTGTAAAATATAATACTAATTAAAGAATAAAGTGTTTATTATAAGGAGAAGTGTAATATTTTTGAAAAAAATATGATACTTTTATATTTTGATGTAAAAGTATTATATTTTTAAAAAGTATTATATATTCGTTTATAAGTAATATTAACAAATGTTTGTTATTGTAAAATTGCTTGTTATTCGAAGTTTCTAGCAAAACCCACCAAGTGATACAACACTATTATATTGTGCTATATAACAATATAATGTACATATAACAATATAATGTACACCAAGACGCCACAATATTTTATTGCCGGCCTTTGCGCAGTACCATTGATGTTTACCTTATACAATTAATCTTTTCCAATGAACAATTAAGGCTATCCTTATCCCTGCAAATCTCTCACATTTTTTTAAAATGAGTCCCACTTCCATATTATCAAATTTGTAAATTATACATTTTTTTTATTCTTCATCCCTGCAAATCTCCCTCACTTTAAAAAATGAGTCTCACTTTTCTATTATATTATAAACATAATACTAAAATAATATTAACAGAAAAAATCAAAATAAAAAAGGAAACAAAAGTTGGGTTAGCAGCACAAAAGGTGCATCATGACAAATTAGCAAATTCTCTCTCCTATTGCTAATTTAGCCAATTCTCTCCCCCTTGTCAATACACATCAGCTTAAAATAAAATAAAAAAATATTTTTCTCTCTTGCCATGTCATATTGACAATGTTAAATTTGCAGGGATAATGACAGCCTAAGAATCTCATACTTAAATTTATATATGTTTATTTATTTCTAACACACTTCACATCTCCTTAGTTTAACACAAAACTGACTGCCAACTATTATTAGGTTTAATTTACTATTTTCTTTGTAAATATCACTTACTTAACTAAGAATAAAATAAGCAATCTATAATTGAGAAAATTGAGTTTTCTACATAAACAGTGCTATTATTGCAATCACTGTACGTACTACGGAGCAGAATGAGAATATAACCTCGTCACGTTGACTTTGACCGAAGAAATTTCAAAGGAGAATTCTTACTCCACGAAGCACGTTAGGTAATACAGTGCTGGCGTGTAGCGTAAGATAATGGCTGCTCTTATGTGAAATCATCTGCTAATCCCATATATCATAAAATTCAAATTCTCCTTACCCAACTCCTCTTTCAAATTGAGACCTGTGTGATGGTTTCACAAGAAAATTTAACTAAAATAATTAACCTTGTTGTGTATGGACATTCCTAGCTTTGCCTTTTCGTCTATGGGAAATTAATATCACTTTCTAGTTTTTGATTATTTTTAACCGTACATTTGACGATCAACACTCTCTTCTTACTTGCCCAGTTACTCATAAAAGAGAATTCCTTCGTTCATAGGCTCCCACACGCCGACCTTACATGATAGTAGAGAGGTAAATCACGGCGATAAGTGGTCAATTAAGTGAAATTAAAGTACTAGTGTTGGGTGTTACAAAAAGCTTACCATACTGAGTATAACTCTCACAATGCGATTATCACGACTCGATCTTATGTTCTTACCATAATCTATCATTCAAAAACTAATTGAGATGTATGTTATCTTCCCCTGTGATGGGTCCGCTGTTGTTGGAGGAAATAATACGGAGTAATAGAGTAGATCACATTTTTGGAAATTTAAGAAGCAGACTACTCCGTATTTTATTTGCAATTTGACGACAAATACCATTTGGAAAATGTTTTTAAATAATCAAAATTATTTCTAATATTTACTTTATAATTAACAGTATTTACGAGGTTAAGAAAAAGTAAAAGAGATAATTTTAGTTTTGTTTTCCTGATTATTTACATTTTTTCACTTTTAATCTTAATACTATATTTGATTTAAAATCGAATGGAATAATGATACTTAATCCAACCCAATCGATAAGTCCAGTTATTATTATTATATTAAAAGGAACGACTTAGATTCAAAGGCCTATTCCAACATACATTAGTGTAAACTCAAAATGATACTTAATCCAACCCAATTGAGAAGTCATCGATCACCTTGACTCTAGCGAGCAGTCATTTTTGAAGGGAATTCTTGGATGAATAGTATATCCAATGCTATAATAATGATCTTATTCTAAGTGATAAGGACATAGGCTAAGTAAAATATAGCCCAACATATATGACTAATATTCTTATTTTGATAAGATGCATTTGTCTCGGAATGAGACTTATTATAATATAATATTTTTATGCATGATGCGCAAAAATAGATGCTTAATATTAGTACTTTATATTAAAATTTTAGACTTATTATATTTCTCTTATAAAAAGTTAGATTACAGTGATTTAAAATTCTACAAGAATACATAGAGAATTTTCTACAACTTTCATATTTTGAGTTTTTCAAAATTCAAAATTTATCAAGTTTAAAATCAATCTCGAAGTTGCTGTTAGTGTATAATTACAGTTCGAGCTCATATTAAAACCAGTATAGTCGAGGACTATATTAGGTGTTAACTCATTTGGTTCGATAAAGCCATCACTATAAAATTTTAATTGTGGAATGTCAATGAGATTCGATGATTTTTTACTAATCAACTGCAGCACATATTGGAAGCCCGGCCCAAAGGATTGGGCCGATTCACAGGCAGAAATTGCAATAAAAATTGAAGTATCCATTTGAATTCGACATTTTTGTGGCCCAAAATCTTAGACATTGGAACGCACTTAAAAACATAGTATGATTGCAGATAACAAATTAAGTGAAGTATGAACCCAAACTCCGAAATGGTAATGAAATTGCGCATAAACCTCACAGGTGGTAAAGGGAAAATTAGATCGTGTCCATATTACAACATGAATCACAGATAAATGTTTATATTTAATATACTAAAAATTTATTTTTAATGTACTAAAAGTTTATTTATATATATATACTTATATAGTAAACCAAATAATAAACTTTCAATACATAAAATGACAAAATATGTACTTTAAAAAATAATCAGTAATAATGTATTAAAAATAAACTTCAGTGGTTATGGTCAATGGTATAATAATCAGGCATTAAAGGTGTCACACTTTTTTTTTTTTTTAAATCTGCCATAAGAACATTTTCTACACATAGTTCTCAACCTCGAAGCACCAAGCTTACGGCCTAGAAGAATTTTCCAAAATACTCTGAGCCTCTGAGGAGAATCCATCATAATCTGAAAACCTGTAGCATGTCGTTTATTTAAATAAAATAAAATAAAAACAAAGGATTCATATACGAATTCAATTTTTTAGTATCACCTGAAAAACTCAAACTTATTTTGACCTGACCCAAATAAAAAATATACCTCACATATATTTGTAACACAAAATACCATTTTTTACTATATGTTTCTAACATTTACTATATGTTTCTAACGAGTACTCCGTATTTGATTCTAATTCTTATATGTTACGTTGTAATCTAATTAATCTTCATGATAGATAGTAGTAGTAGATAGAAGTATGTATTAGTGTAAAAAATGTTAGAAAGCAAAAAACATAAGCACAAAAGCTGACAGCAAGATTTCGTCACGCCGCAATGAAGTTTGTTCATGAACCTGTACTGTGTTGATATAGAACCAGAAGTGGTCCTCACTTTATCATCACATCTCTATAATACCGTGTCTCTCGGACTGGGGACCTCATCAACTCAGATTCAGAAATGCTACTTTTTTTTTTAGTTTTTTCTATAATAATATTTATACTTTCTGCTTGAACCACCTGCTGTACATGGCCTTTCACATGGGTTTTTGCAAATCTCAATGATCTGATCTGATGTAGAGTAGAGGCACCCAAATGAAGTTGCTTCATCTGTTCATTCTTCCAGCCCTTCTGAATGTTGCGTTGTGTAAGACGAGGAGGATCTGATTTCACGTTGTTTTATGTTGTGGGTCTGATTTTATCTTACAAAATTCTACATTCACGGGCGAAACAATTAAAAGAGATAAAGGTTATATATATACATCTACCAGCAAGCATACAAGTGATGGTTACACGGAGGGGATGCATGCCCTAATAAACGCTCAATCTTCTCTTTATTAATCAACTAATATTGCACATCATCATATAGCTATATATTATAGTCTTGTAATCTGAACACAACGATGTAAACAAGCCTAAATTGTTCATAGCCAACTGTCTCAAACAAGAAGACCAATGGACCGTCCCGACAAAGAACCACAAGGAAGTAAAACAGGGTAAGTTGTTCATAGCTGACCGGCTCAAATCAAGAAGGGTAATAAGTAGCTCCCAACTGTTAAACTTATATCATTGTGATTACCAATCAAGTCGACAGTCTTACCAACAAAGTTTAGATTATCCCTTCTTTTTCTCATTGTTAATCATATATGGATGGAACCAATTTCAAGATTGATGATCTTTTAGTTGAACATATTTCTCAAAAAAAAAAAAAAAAAAAAAAACAACTACAACTAAAGTTATATATGAGAATAAGGATCCTATCTTTATACTACATACAGAACAAAATAATTCCTTTCATTTTCATCAATTAGATCTTGCTCTAACTTCTTTAGAGATTATTATTCCTTGGTAGCTCAACATACATGTATTCTTCACTTGCTCATGCATATTGATAAGACTTATGTTTGTGTATCTACTTATTTGGAAATTAATATAATACTATCTTTGTGATAATGCGGTTCAACGTTTCCGATCTAATTACTTGTAGGGAAGATATTCCTTTAAAGGATCCCTCACAATACATTTAATGCGATTTATATAGAGACGAGAGGGAGACATAATTTGAGCCTTCGGCATGTTTGTCTCGTGTTTCACATGCTTTTTTTAGTATGATTTACTTCTCTTGTATGGTTTATACACTATTACACATAAGCAGAATTTACCTAGAACTTACCTGTGAATAGTAGGTACAAATTTATCTTGTTATAAAAAAAAAAGGTTAAATATGTATTTTTAATTATTGCATTTGAATTTGAATAGAGTCCACCACATTAATTGAGTTCAATTAATGTTGTCCGTCCACACTCGAAGTAAATTAATTGCTATCATGTTTAAACTAATATAGTATACCCCAAACGATTATTACAAGGAAATTAAATAAAATTATCCACTGTAAAAATTTCTCCCGACAGATGAGCAAAGAAGTCAAATATTAGTGTGTGAAAGTTGCATGTAAAACCAACCAAACCGTATACAAACACGCAAGCTAGGCATGTAGCTATCCAAGAAAGACTTTAGTTTGTTAGTTTACTGGATTGATTCCATGCCTCTTGGCCCTTGCTGCCAAGCAAAGACAATCATCTTTGATTCCCTTTATAATTGCTTTTCGATCCCAACTTTAGTGGATGGGTTGCTTTAATTTTCTTTATTTTTGTGATGAAATCAAGCGGTTCAAGCACTGTATTATTATATATTTACATCTTGTCTGGCAATGTATATGCATCATCACTACTCATCTTTTGGTCCTCATTTTCAAAAGCTTCAATCAAATCGTCTTTTATTTGCAGCTAGCTGCTCCTGCTTTCCTATTAACACATATCATGTTCTTCCATTGATGGACAATAAAGCCACATTGCATACAAAGCGCAATTTTAGATAAGATATTATACTAATTATTGTTTTGGATGACAGATTTATGTTGGAAAAATAGCATAAAATGACATTTTAAGTGGCTATTTTGTGGTACAAATATATGTGGGGACCACATCCGATTTGGGTCGGATCATAGTGGAATTAGGTTCTTCGTAATTAGACGAAGAGATTGATATGTTATACACTCAAAACAAATAGTGGTGAATGAGAAATTGATATACTCATTTGAGTTAGAAAAATGGAGGGAAAAAGCTTTAATTAAAGTAACTTTTGTTCCACATTGATTTGGAAAGTGAGTTTGAACCACTATTTATACAAGAGTCTTTGGATTGTTGAATTGTATAACATAGAGGCTCTCTAGTTTGTTGGGTTCATTTGTGCTACAACGTTTCTAGCACTTTTGGGAGGTAACAAATAATGTTTTAACGAAGGAGTGTTCGCTGGACTCGTGTTAACCATCTTGTGTTTGTTATTATCCCAAAAATATTATTTTTGTAGTAATATTTCGTAACAATTTTAAATATGCAATATTTTTTTTTGTATAAATTTAAATATGTAATATATTTTAATAAAACATAATAATTCTTTTTGAGTCCAATTACATTTTTTTAAAATTAAAAGTATTATATTTTTATTATTATTTTTTTAATATAAAAGTAGTCTTTTTTAATAGAAATGTAATACTTATTGATGAGTTCTATAAAAAGTATTATATTTTCTCTAAAAAAATAAAATATTACATATTTGACATTTATCTCACGCAATCAGCGAGATGATCATATAGAAATTCTTGCCTAGCCAGCATGGGCCTAACTCAATAGTTTAGTAGATAGTATTTGAGAGAAGATACCAATGTTCAAAATTCGGTAACAAGAGTGGTAGTATTATACTCAAAGTGGACAAATCGCTTATGCGGAAATTAACAATATAATCTCCTATGGGATCTTTTCAATTCTTTTTATAGGTTCTTAGTCTTCATTTCCTAGTAATTTACTACATGAATCATTGGAATTTTCCTACTTGTTGGTCAGAAAATGAGAGTTTCTGGGTGAAAATATTCTTTCTAACCATATTTGGTATTCAAAAAATAAAATATTAAAAAATTCAGCAATAATTTTTTTTGAAATACTAATGATTCTTTACAAGGTACTATATGAATTCGAATATATATATGACCACTCTTAATTAGGATGCTATTGCTGTCGGCAAATGGAGTTAGGCAACATCCATGCAGCAGCCAAATTAGGAAGTTGCCAACTTTGAACAAGAATGTTAGGTAGCCAAACTTTGTTGAACAAAATATTTATTGTTTGGTCCTTACGTTTTAGGCTAATTACAAAATGACCCCAAATCTACAACTATAAATAGGGAGGTCATTTGTCATTCTAGTCATCCCAAATCATTCTATTCTTCCCTCATATACTAGAGATATTAGAGAGTTTGTTGAGTGTATTTCTCCTTCCTAGCAAGAGAGAATTATCCTTGTTTTCTCCTTGTTAGTTAGAGAGTGGTTGTAACTCCTATTTTCTCATAGTGAAATTCTTCTACCCTTGCCCGTGGTTTTTACCCTAATTTGTTTAGGGGTTTTCCACGTAAAATCTGTGCCTCATTTATTTTTCTTTCTCAAATTATTGTTGCAATCTGATCTATCCCACTTCCGCGGGCGCAACAATTGGTATCAGAGCCTTCAGATATATTGTTCAGAATTTGTTTCAAGAACAATATGGCAGCGAAATTTGAGATTGAAAAATTCAATGGGAAAAATTTCTCATTGTGGAAATTGAAGGTGAAGGCTATCCTGAGGAAAGACAACTGTCTAGCGGCTATCAGTGAAAGGCCGGTGGATTTTACTGATGACAAAAAATGGAGCGAGATGAACGAGGATGCTATGGCGGATCTATACCTATCAATAGCAGATGGAGTATTGTCAAGCATCGAGGAGAAGAAGACGGCCAAGGAGATTTGGGATCACCTCAACCGGTTGTACGAGGCCAAGTCACTACACAACAAAATTTTCCTTAAGAGGAAATTATATACTCTTCGTATGTCAGAATCTACTTCAGTGACGGAACACTTAAATACGCTGAATACTCTATTTTCCCAGCTTACATCTCTAAGCTGTAAAATAGAGCCACAGGAGCGTGCGGAATTTCTACTTCAGAGTCTACCTGATTCGTATGATCAGCTCATCATCAACTTAACAAACAACATCCTTACAGACTATCTAGTCTTCGATGATGTTGCAGCTGCGGTTCTTGAAGAAGAAAGTCGGCGCAAGAACAAGGAGGACAGACAAGTCAATCTGCAACAGGCAGAGGCGTTAACGGTGATGAGAGGAAGGTCAACAGAACGTGGCCAAAGCAGTGGTCGTGGTAGATCAAAATCAAGTAAGAAGAATTTAAAGTGTTACAACTGTGGAAAGAAGGGTCACTTGAAGAAAGATTGTTGGAATTTACCTCAGAATTCCAATCCTCAAGGAAATGTTGCAAGTACCTCGGATGATGGAAGTGCTCTCTGTTGCGAAGCATCAATAGCCAGGGAAGGCAGAAAAAGGTTCGCGGATATATGGCTTATAGACTCGGGAGCCACATATCACATGACCTCAAGGAGAGAATGGTTCCATCATTATGAACCAATCTCAGGAGGATCTGTGTACAGCTGCGACGATCATGCCTTGGAGATTATCGGCATTGGAACCATCAAGCTGAAGATGTACGATGGAACAGTCCAAACTGTTCAGGATGTGCGGCACGTGAAGGGCCTGAAGAAAAATCTATTATCCTATGGAATATTGGATAATAGTGCAACCAAGATTGAAACACAGAAAGGAGTCATGAAGATTTTCCAAGGAGCGCTTGTGGTGAGGAAAGGGGAGAAGATAGCTGCAAATCTATACATGCTGAAGGGAGAGACTTTGCAAGAAGCAGAGGCATCGGTTGCCGCATGTAGTCCAGACTCTACGCTGCTATGGCATCAGAAACTTGGGCACATGTCAGAACAAGGAATGAAGATTCTTGTGGAGCAAAAGCTACTTCCGGGGTTAACAAAGGTATCACTTCCTTTGTGTGAGCATTGTATAACAAGTAAGCATCACCGTCTTAAATTCAGCACATCAAATTCTAGAGGCAAGGTTGTTCTAGAATTGGTTCACTCTGATGTGTGGCAAGCACCGGTTCCATCCCTAGGAGGGGCAAAGTATTTTGTCTCATTCATCGACGATTACTCTAGGAGATGCTGGGTGTACCCTATCAAGAGAAAGTCAGATGTGTTTGCGACTTTCAAAGCCTTCAAAGCACGGGTGGAACTTGATTCCGGGAAGAAGATCAAGTGTTTCAGGACAGATAATGGAGGGGAATATACAAGTGAGGAATTTGATGACTTCTGCAAGAAGGAAGGCATCAAAAGGCAGTTCACGGTGGCATACACTCCTCAACAAAATGGAGTGGCAGAGCGGATTAACAGAACCTTGCTGGAAAGGACAAGAGCAATGTTGAGGGCTGCGGGCTTAGAAAAATCATTCTGGGCAGAAGTAGTCAATACCGCCTGTTATTTGGTGAATCGAGCTCCATCAACTGCAATCGAGCTGAAGACACCAATGGAGATGTGGACTGGTAAGCCTGTTGATTATTCAAACCTCCATATATTTGGAAGCATTGTGTATGCAATGTACAATGCCCAGGAAATTACAAAGTTGGATCCGAAGTCCAGGAAATGTAGATTCTTGGGGTATGCTGATGGAGTAAAGGGGTATCGCTTGTGGGATCCCACTGCCCACAAAGTTGTCATCAGCAGGGATGTTATCTTTGTAGAGGACAAGCTACAAAGAGGAGAAGTTGATGATAGCATGGAAAAGGAGAAGCCAGAAACTACTCAGATACAGGTAGAGGAGGAATTTGAACAAGATTCTTCTGAAGCAGAACCGGCGTACGAGGAACCAGAACCAGAACGCTCTGGAGCTCCAACAACTCGTCAATCAGACCGTGAAAGAAGACGTCCCACTTGGCACTCAGATTATGTTATGGAAGGGAATGTTGCATACTGCCTTCTAACAGAGGATGGTGAGCCATCAACCTTTCAGGAGGCGATAAACAGCTCAGATGTTTCTCAATGGACGGCAGCAATGCAGGAAGAAATAGAAGCTCTCCATAAAAATAATACATGGGAACTTGTGCCACTACCACAAGGAAGGAAGCCAATTGGTAACAAATGGGTCTTCAAAATCAAAAGGAATGGTGACGATCAAGTGGAGCGGTATCGTGCAAGACTGGTGGTGAAGGGATATGCTCAGAAAGAAGGTATTGATTTCAATGAAATATTTTCACCTGTGGTTCGACTAACAACAGTTCGTGTAGTTTTGGCGATGTGTGCTACATTCAACTTACATCTAGAGCAGCTAGATGTGAAAACGGCTTTTCTTCATGGAGATCTTGAAGAAGAGATATATATGCTCCAGCCTGAAGGATTTGAAGACAAAGAGAATCAGAACTTGGTTTGCAGGTTGAACAAATCTCTATACGGTTTAAAGCAGGCGCCAAGGTGTTGGTATAAGAGATTTGATTCCTTCATCATGTGCCTTGGATACAACAGACTGAATGCAGACCCTTGTGCATATTTCAAGAGGTTTGGAAAAGATAACTTTGTTATATTGCTGTTGTATGTAGATGACATGTTGGTCGCAGGCCCCAACAAAGATCACATTGATGAATTGAAGGCACAACTGGCTAGGGAATTCGAAATGAAGGACTTGGGACCAGCAAACAAGATTCTAGGGATGCAAATTCACCGAGACAGAGGTAATAGGAAGATTTGGCTTTCTCAAAAGAATTATTTAAAGAAAATCTTGTCACGTTTCAGCATGCAAGATTGTANTCATTCTAGTCATCCCAAATCATTCTATTCTTCCCTCATATACTAGAGATATTAGAGAGTTTGTTGAGTGTATTTCTCCTTCCTAGCAAGAGAGAATTATCCTTGTTTTCTCCTTGTTAGTTAGAGAGTGGTTGTAACTCCTATTTTCTCATAGTGAAATTCTTCTACCCTTGCCCGTGGTTTTTACCCTAATTTGTTTAGGGGTTTTCCACGTAAAATCTGTGCCTCATTTATTTTTCTTTCTCAAATTATTGTTGCAATCTGATCTATCCCACTTCCGCGGGCGCAACAATTGCATTACATGATAGTTGACAAAATTCAGCAATAATATTGTGCACATATAAGAGTGTTCAATAATATCAACCATCTAGAAAGATTGTTGAAATTTTTGGATGATTAAACCAATGTTAACATCAGGTACGGTGTTTGACGGCATTTTTCGACCTCCTAGTGCACCCAAAAAAAAAAATTAAAAAATAAAAAATAAAATCAACAGCCATGGGAAAAACATATGTTTGTATTGGAAGCATAAACATATTTATCAGAAACCCAAAGTGGCTGGGCAGTTGGGATTCTTCTGTTGGAAGGCAAAAAACTCAATACATTTTAAGGTGTGTTTGAAAATTTGAATATTTAAGAAAAATAAAGTTAAAGAAAAATATTTATTATAATTAAAAGAAAAAACTTCATTTTAATGGAAAATATTTTCTAAGATTTTAACTTACAAGACATTTTTCATATTCATCTCCCACGCTCAATTCTCTTTCTATCATTCTTTTATGTCGAATGACTAAGCCGGTTAGTCATATGTTTGGTTACTATTTGAACTGGACCAGATTACCCCATTTAAATTTGGATTGTACTAGCGGGGCCTAAACAATAATTTTTTTAAAAAAAAAATCTTAGCTTGATGTTGTTCACAAAACTTTTTTTTTTTTTTTAAATAGTTAATGTGTAGTTATTACATTTATCAAAATGGACAAAATTTAGAGTACTCAGCAGCTACCATCTATTGATTCCACATCATTGGTCCTAGAGAGAGCATGACACAAAGTCATGAATTTAGGACAATGTCGTGGAAAATGGCCTCCAAATTCCAATTGATGAACTCGATGGGCCTCTCCATACTCTCAAATTCGGTATTTTGTACTATAACAAGAATGTGGTCGAAGTCAACATATACTAGTATGCAACGAGGCGAAAATCCAATCCTATTGGCCCCCTTTTGTACCGTTTCGGGTTGTTTAATAAAACATTTTCATTCTTCCGAGGGAAAAAAAGTATGCTATAATAATGCATTAAAATTGAAACTAATCGTCATAGACTCATAGCTGTCGATTGGAGGACAGGTAACGTAAAATTAATGATGATGGGCGGTGAAGGATTGTAGGGTGGGCGGTTTTGGAGTTTAAAATACAAGGCATCCGGAAATCACTAGGAAAACACCAAAACCAAAGTGGGATTAACTTAATCACGACTCATTATTTGTTAATTACTATAATTCAAAGCATCAACGTAACACTGTCAATAAAAATGTGCGTGCCCACCTAATATACTCTGTAACATAAAACAAAACATTTAAATACTTAGTCAATCGTCCCAGATTAATATATAACATTAATTACTTCGTATACAATCCGGCCATATTAAACAATATAGTTAAATTATAAGCAAATAAAAATAATAAATAAAAATGTAAAATTAGAAATAATTTGTAGTATTATTAGTCTGATAGTCATAAATTTTATTAATTGTTTGGTATACTTTAGATAAGTCTTCTGAATATTTTAATTTATTNTCATTCTAGTCATCCCAAATCATTCTATTCTTCCCTCATATACTAGAGATATTAGAGAGTTTGTTGAGTGTATTTCTCCTTCCTAGCAAGAGAGAATTATCCTTGTTTTCTCCTTGTTAGTTAGAGAGTGGTTGTAACTCCTATTTTCTCATAGTGAAATTCTTCTACCCTTGCCCGTGGTTTTTACCCTAATTTGTTTAGGGGTTTTCCACGTAAAATCTGTGCCTCATTTATTTTTCTTTCTCAAATTATTGTTGCAATCTGATCTATCCCACTTCCGCGGGCGCAACAATTGCATTACATGATAGTTGACAAAATTCAGCAATAATATTGTGCACATATAAGAGTGTTCAATAATATCAACCATCTAGAAAGATTGTTGAAATTTTTGGATGATTAAACCAATGTTAACATCAGGTACGGTGTTTGACGGCATTTTTCGACCTCCTAGTGCACCCAAAAAAAAAAATTAAAAAATAAAAAATAAAATCAACAGCCATGGGAAAAACATATGTTTGTATTGGAAGCATAAACATATTTATCAGAAACCCAAAGTGGCTGGGCAGTTGGGATTCTTCTGTTGGAAGGCAAAAAACTCAATACATTTTAAGGTGTGTTTGAAAATTTGAATATTTAAGAAAAATAAAGTTAAAGAAAAATATTTATTATAATTAAAAGAAAAAACTTCATTTTAATGGAAAATATTTTCTAAGATTTTAACTTACAAGACATTTTTCATATTCATCTCCCACGCTCAATTCTCTTTCTATCATTCTTTTATGTCGAATGACTAAGCCGGTTAGTCATATGTTTGGTTACTATTTGAACTGGACCAGATTACCCCATTTAAATTTGGATTGTACTAGCGGGGCCTAAACAATAATTTTTTTAAAAAAAAAATCTTAGCTTGATGTTGTTCACAAAACTTTTTTTTTTTTTTTAAATAGTTAATGTGTAGTTATTACATTTATCAAAATGGACAAAATTTAGAGTACTCAGCAGCTACCATCTATTGATTCCACATCATTGGTCCTAGAGAGAGCATGACACAAAGTCATGAATTTAGGACAATGTCGTGGAAAATGGCCTCCAAATTCCAATTGATGAACTCGATGGGCCTCTCCATACTCTCAAATTCGGTATTTTGTACTATAACAAGAATGTGGTCGAAGTCAACATATACTAGTATGCAACGAGGCGAAAATCCAATCCTATTGGCCCCCTTTTGTACCGTTTCGGGTTGTTTAATAAAACATTTTCATTCTTCCGAGGGAAAAAAAGTATGCTATAATAATGCATTAAAATTGAAACTAATCGTCATAGACTCATAGCTGTCGATTGGAGGACAGGTAACGTAAAATTAATGATGATGGGCGGTGAAGGATTGTAGGGTGGGCGGTTTTGGAGTTTAAAATACAAGGCATCCGGAAATCACTAGGAAAACACCAAAACCAAAGTGGGATTAACTTAATCACGACTCATTATTTGTTAATTACTATAATTCAAAGCATCAACGTAACACTGTCAATAAAAATGTGCGTGCCCACCTAATATACTCTGTAACATAAAACAAAACATTTAAATACTTAGTCAATCGTCCCAGATTAATATATAACATTAATTACTTCGTATACAATCCGGCCATATTAAACAATATAGTTAAATTATAAGCAAATAAAAATAATAAATAAAAATGTAAAATTAGAAATAATTTGTAGTATTATTAGTCTGATAGTCATAAATTTTATTAATTGTTTGGTATACTTTAGATAAGTCTTCTGAATATTTTAATTTATTAGCCATTGTTATATTTGAAATAGGGGTTTCAAGGAAAGTAGCAAGTCTAGCAAGTGTTTAGATAAATTTGTTTTTTAATTAAGTGGAAAAGGAAATGCAATTTCGCTCTATCAAAATTATGTTAGAGCGAGAAATAAAAAAGGAAGAAGGCTAAAATAGAAAATAAATTATATATAATAAATATAATGTAAGGGTCACACTTGTGTGAGCTCGTCTCACGAATCTTTATCCCGTGAGACGGGTCGGGTGTCAATATAGAAATGTAATACTCCGTATACTAATAAAAAATAAAGAGTTTGTTTATTATAAGAGAAAATGTAATACTTTTGCGTTATAAAATAAAGTATTGCATTTTTTTATCAAAAGTATTACACTTTCCCTTATAATGCTGGCAAGTGTTTGTTATTTATAAGAAAAAATTTAATACTTTTAAATTAAAATGTAAAACTATCACATTTTTTCTTTAAAAGTATTACACTTTCTCATATCAGTAATAAACACTTCATTTTTAATTAGTATTCATTTTTAATATAAGTATTACATTTGTATTTTGACCCAACTTATTTTACGGACAAAGATATGTGAGAATATATCATACAAGTTTTTTTTTGCCGCAAGGTAAAGGTTATCACTGCACTAATGACGCTAATATATTTTATAGATTTGTCTTTCCATCTGGCTTAGTCATAGGAGAAGATCAAGGAATGAAGACAAAGTTGTAGGGAAAAAAATAGAGTGATTAATTGTTGTTGTCGTGATTAAACTTAATATTTACTTGTAATGGATAGGTTTTGTTGGGAATCTTGACAATTACTAAAATAATGATGACATGTAGAAAATGGGGAAAATGATTAGGAATAGGTAGGGTCAAAAAAGAGTGTTTACTCATCATTTGATTGACGAAAACAATGCACTGACATATAGAGTCCCGTGTCTTTATTTTAAAATTAGTAAATAAAATTTATATTTATTTTTTCCGGCACGAAATTTATACTTTATTACTTTTATGACTTAAAAATTAAAATACATATTATTTCATATTTACTAATTATCATAAATTATCTTTTTTTTACTCAATATCTGATATCGATACAATTAAATTACATTTAACTTGAATCTGGTCTGTATAGTATAGTTTGATCTCTCATTACTTCTCTTAAAAGGTTGAATCCTCAATTCGGTCCGACAAAACTTCTAAGAAGATGCAAATCATGGTAACTCAACTGAATACAAAAGTTAGATATTTGCTTACTACGCACAGGGATTCGATCCCTGATTTCATCTCTTAAATTTCACCTCTATGACTAGTTAAGCTGTCCAGACGGCTGATCTATATTGAAAGCTGGACTTGGTTGTAAAAAGACATTGGGTGCGGTGTGGATAAAACGTAAACATCTGATATGCAATCCCAATCACACACCTTCTGGCTCTAAAGTCAATGCTGAAATGTGAGCATTGGAATTGGGATTGAAATTCCCACTCTTTTAAGTCCTTTGATGCTGACGCCAATATATTCCAATTCTTCTCTGCTGTTAATTGGCCTCTTTCTACCCTTCACCTCTCAACTATTTCCCTCTTATCTATAACAACTTCACCTACACCTACACCGCCATGTCTTCCGTTTCATTTCATTTCTCACCACCCAAGAATTCTTTACTTTTACCTCTAGAGACGCATCAATTAAATTTTGGAAAGAGTATTTTAAAGGAATGTATTTATTGACATTATTAAAGTTGACACCATGATAATAATGTTTCTAGTAAAATTGTGAGGGCTCTTTTGTATAGGTAAATTACGGTGAAACAAAATTAACTTATTTTTAATTGATTAGCTAATTGGGTCATGGGACAAAGGCTAAACCAGTGACAGGGACACTGTTAGTTGATTGCAGTCTATAGAGAACTTCTAAAGTAAGTTAGGAACACGAAAATCTCGCACATCTTAAGAGAAAGAAATCAATGCATGAACTTTAATTTTCACCCTACTTGGGCCAAGTAAACGAGTGGAGTACAATAGTGATGGAGCAGTCACCTGAAGACATGGAAGATCTCCTGGCTCAGGATGCAACATGAGTGCCAACGATGAGGATCATATTTCATCATGGGGCGTTATGGTTCCTCTGATTAATTCTAAGAATGGTCCCTTGACTATTGACGTTTACCAATTTTTATCAACGACTTTCAATTGTACCATAAATGGTTAATTGACTATTGATATTATCAATTTTCATCCTCAACTTTCAATTTAACCATAAATGGATCATTGACTATTGAGTTCATAAATTTAAGGGAAATAATGTAAAAATTTTAGTTTTTCACATTCTACAAATGATGAACTCAATGTATTAAATTTATGAACTCAATTTGTTCATCTCAACAACAAGTCAATTTTTACATTAATATTCTTAAATTTAATGTTTACTAAATGGATATTTAATTAAAGGACTAAATTTGGAACAAAATAAATAGTCAAGGGACCATTCTTGAAATTATCTCTCTATATATATATATATAAAAGACATGTTGTATAAGTAAAAGCAAATTCAATTATTTCAAAATAATCTTTAGATTCAAATTGATCCCTCTCTAAGCTGATAATGGCTATGACCAATATAACTCTTTAAATAAAAATTCAACAATAATTGGACTCAATATTAAATGGATTACAAATCTAATGTGTCTCGAATCACCAACGGAAGGAAATCAAGGCTACCCTATATTTAAAATTTAAATCGAAATTACATTCATAAACTATTTTTTGTAATGTAGTCTAGGATGACTTGTGTCATTTGACATATGAAAAGCGTGAGGGCTATTAACCCATACTTTTGTGGTATAATTAAGATTTGAGCTGTATTATCGAATAATAAAACTATAACGTAACGAAATCTCTAAACTTTATATAATAATAATAATAATAATAATAATAAGAATAATAATAATAATAATAATAATTATTATTATTATTATTATTATGTTAGCTCAGAAAATTAGGGCTCGTTTGGTTCGCGGAAAATATTTGAAGGGAAGTGGAAGTGAAATTCCGTGGAAAAGTAGTTAACAGGAAAATAAATTATGTTGTTTGGTTGGGTTGGTGGAAAAGAAGTTGCTGGGAAGATAAATTCTGTTGTTTGGTTGGATTTAAAATGGTAAGGAATAATGTGTATAAAGACCTATATGCCCTTACAAATTAATAAAAGTAATAATAATTAGAAAATAACACAAAAGGTAAATTTGTCCAATCATACCAATTTCTCTTCCCATCTTCCATGGAAAACAAAATCCTTGGTCCAACCAAGGATTTTGTTTTCCTCAAATTTGAGGAATTTATTTCCTCAAATTGGAAAATAAATTCCATGAACCAAACATCACAAAACAATATTTTCCTCCACTTGGAAACAACTTCCATGGAAAAAATTTTCCACCCAACCAAACATACCCTTAAAGTTTCTTAGTTTTATACTTGCAAAGGAGTGTACATCGCTGTACCTATCTTAGCGCAGACATTATTAGAAGACAACATTAGTGCATCTCTAGGTAGATAGCCAGGTTGGTTGAAGAGGGTAGAGTGAGAGTGGAAAAAAAAATATAGAGAGAGAAACTTGAAAGACTTCACAAGTCCACACCAAAAGAAAACAAAAACCCTCATTGCTTTCTGCCTTGAAGCCTTTAATTTGTTTTCCACTCATTGCATCTCTCCCACTCCCTCATTTCTTCGTCAAAACCATTCACTCCGCCCACTAAATACGCAATCTTTTCTTCTTCAATGGAAATCACTTCAAGGCCTCCCCGTCAAGAATCCGTCCTGGCCTCCCCCAGAAACGACGGCGGCGGCATTAGTAGCAGCGCCGGCAATTGTTCATCTTCGCTGCCGCTTCTTCATCATCAAATCCCAACCCCACCATTGACCCCAAAGGCCATTTCGAGATCTGATGCTAGCCCCTACCCAACAACCTTTGTTCAAGCGGACACTTCCACCTTCAAGCAGGTTGTCCAGATGCTCACCGGCTCCTCGGAGACTGCTAAAAACGCCTCCAAACCCGGCGTTTCAGATCCGCCGCCGCCGGCCAACAAGGGCTTCGGCAGCATACCTCCCAAGAAACAAGGCTTCAAGGCTCTCTACGAGCGGAGGAACAGCCTGAAGAACGGGCTGATGATCAGCCCTTTGATCCCCAATAATTCCGGATACTCGCCGCGGAAACCGGAGATCTTGTCGCCCAGCATTCTTGATTTCCCGTCGCTGGCCCTCAGCCCCGTCACGCCGTTGAACGAAGACCCGTTCAACAAGTCCTCGCCGTCCATGGGGAATTCCTCCTCCGAAGAAGAGAAAGCCATCGCCGAGAAGAAGTTCTACTTGCATCCATCTCCCAGGACTTCCACTCCCAGAGACTCTGACCCGCCTCAGCTCTTGCCTCTCTTCCCGCTCACCTCGCCGCGACTTTCCAGCTCTTCTTCTTCTTCTTGATTGTTACCTAA
Organism: Ipomoea triloba; assembly: GCF_003576645.1. Classification (NCBI taxonomy): domain Eukaryota; kingdom Viridiplantae; phylum Streptophyta; class Magnoliopsida; order Solanales; family Convolvulaceae; genus Ipomoea; species Ipomoea triloba. The sequence continues at coordinate 6,886,353 of NC_044917.1, read as the reverse complement.
TTACCATCGTCGTCTTAATTGGAACTCGATGTAACAGAGATAATCCTGTTTCAATTAATTGTATGTATAATTTGACTTCTTCCATCCATGATTTCAAACAGATTTTAAAAAAACCTCTTCTCATCTTTCCTTTCATCCTTTTCCAACTTCTTACTTTCCTCTATCTTTACTGCCTTTCTGCATTAATTTTGGGACTCATGTTTCTCTTTTTCTTCATTATTATAAATGCCAAAAATCACTTCATTTTAATTACTTGATTCAGAGTAACATGTCACGTCATTCTGAATTGATTCATAGTAACAAGTCACGTAATTCTGAATTGATTCATTATTGTAAAATGTTACGTTAACATTAAAATTCGATGATAGTTGAAAAAAAGATCGAGAAAAGAGGGATAAAAAGATTGATTTTTTTTTGTGTTTGATTTAAGAATGTCAAAAAGCTCCATCTCCCACAAAGAGAGAAGGGTGATTCTTGTGATGCCATATATACAAGGAATAAATGTTGTGTAGAGTGAGTGCTAGCTAGAATTTGGTGGTGGGATGAGATAATTCATATATTCTGTGCATCCAGATGCTGACATATAAACACTCACACAAAGATAGATGATAAGTAATTGAATGGATAAATAATGGTAATGGCAGGGCAGAGGGATCAAATTCAGATTCTTTTGGTTACATATATGCTGCACTAACTTTACCGCATATTGCACACTCATCACTCTGAAAAGTAGTACTATTTCTACACTTGTTAAATTTGTTGGATTCTGGAATCATATTCACCTCTCTTTCTTCTCATTATAAATGTGACAGCTTTTTTTTTTCTTTTTTATTATTTAAAAAATCCCATGACATGATATATTGTGATTGATTATTGACATTATAAATGAAAATTAGGAGAATTTTGACTACTAAAAATGATGGAATACCTAGAATTTCTAATCAAAAACACGTTCTTGACCACTTTGGAGATTTAAAAAATCCTATCAGTATTATTGATCACTTGCTAATGTGGTTGATAATACCAACTACTAGAAAAAATTGCCAAAAACATCATTTAGTGATCGGTATTGTTAATTACCGGCCTACAAATGACAAATGCTATTCTTGACCACCAAATAAGGATGGTCACTATTTTCATCCACCAAGCAAAGATGGTTGAAAATAGTGATCACTTTCTGACCATATTTGATGGTGATTGATTAAAAACTTATAAAAACCATAACTTTTCATTCACGTTTTTAGGTGGACTGAAATTAAATATTGTATTATCTAACTGTATATCAAATTACAAGTCACTTAATTACATCAAACATCTAAATAATTATAACGTGATGCAAAATGTTTAAAATTAGAATATTTTTTGTAGTGATGAGTGATGAGGATACTACTACAGGCAGGGTTTTGTTTTGTATGAGGCCATCTTGATTGAAGGACGGAAGGGGTCGGAATTCAGATTGCCAGTTACCCACTCTGGCGTGCGATGTAAACAAGTGATAGTGTGATACAGTACTCATAGCACGCAATTTTATTTCAGGAAAAAATATAATGAGAAAATTCAAAGAACAACTTGGGCATATCGGATATGATTGTGTCTTTAGTACAACTTGTGAGGAACTTGCAACCCAAAAATGTCGTTTTACTGCCTTGAATATATAATAACTATATAGTATATATTAATATGAAGATTCTCGTTTTATTGATTTGGATTTTGTTTGATGACATTCTGAATAAACATTTTTTAAGAAAATAATATTTTATTATACTAATTATGGTATAATTAGAGATGTCAATCTTACTCGAAACCAATGGCAAATTATTATGTGAACCATAATAATTATTTCAATAAAAAATATACATTTTTAATATGCTAAAAATACATTATTCGTGTATTATATATGTATATTATACATACAAAATATTTTATGTTTATAGTTTACTACTCAAATAATGTACTTTTCCTAATACAAGGTACATTTTTCAACTCTTTTCCGACCATCTATCTGACTCCTCAACTTGTTCATCCGCCTGTCTGACTCGATCTCCTCTACTCATTCATCCAGCTACCTGACTCCTCTACTCATCCACCCAGTCGCCTAACTCCTTTGGCCTCCTCCAGCCCCCCCCCCCCCCCCCCCCCCCCCCCCCCCCCCCCCCCCCCCCC